>NC_140487.1:125145214-125275214 GCF_964271855.1 Acomys minous
TTTTCCATCTATCAAAGAGGTCAGAAAAACCTTGAAGTTTGTCAACAATGACTTGGGCTCCATGGAGGCATCAGAAATGGACACATGGTCTTCCCACCTCTGGGACAAGCAAAGGCACCTAACTCTGGGCAGCTCCGTGACCTTACAGGGCAAACACCAGCTCTCACCCAACCCCCCTGCCATCACCACCCCAACCCAATATGACTAATAAAAAAATAAACAGAAGCAAGCCATCTTAAAATAACACATTCAAGACACAAGTGGAAACCATTGATCTGAAGCTCCTCCTGTCCTCACAGCCGACAGCTCCACAGCCGCCCTCACACCCCATAATGGAATCCCATTATCTACAAAGGAAACTGGTTCCAGAGGAGAGTCACAAACAAAGAGAGAATCAAAGGAGGGTGGCAAAGGGGGAGACTCCAGCCACACACCTCTACTCCGGGAGAAGGGGGCGTAACACTCCCGCTGAGCCAGACACAAGGAGAGCACGGAGGCAGCTCACTTCTGAAGTTGTAAGACTGAGCATCATGGGAAGACACAGCCTAAGGAAAGGAGGGCTAGAGAGGTTGTCTCGCTCTTTCCTTAAAGACTCGGTGTGTGCGGGTACTCGTGTGTGTGTGTGTACGCACGTGTGACTGAGCATGTGAGTGGTGTGCATGTGTGCATGAGTGTGCACATCAGAACAGGAATTGGAGCCCTTGGAACTGGAGCTGTGAGCTGCCTGGTGTGGGTGCTGCAAATCAAACTCTGGCACCTTATCCTCCTGACACAGGGCCTCTTGCTAGAATGTGGAGCTCGGTGTCTCCTTCCTGTTCTGGCACGCAATAAGCCCCAGCAAACCTCTTCTCCCCACCCCCACGCACAGCACTGGCACACGTACGGCATGGCTAGATTTTTATGTGCATCCTGGGGATTTGAACTCGGGTCCTCAGGCTTGTGTTGCAAGGGTCCCTGCACCTTGAGTTCTCTCCCCAGACCCAGAGCCTGGTTCTTCCTTTCTGGATGAAAGCTGAACAGATGTCGACTGTGCAGAGTGAGAAAATGGGCCTGCCAATTACCTTTCCAAACATTCCAGAGGTACCGGCTTTAGGAAAATACGGCAGGGGGAGGGGGTTCCACTAAAGCAGGGAGCAAGGAGGATTCATTAGCAAACACCTCAAAACCTTAATTCACACTTCAAACAAACAAGCTAATTGTGTAGCTAACAGAGTGTGACTCGATTATAGGCCACCAGTGGCCATTAATAGATGAAAGGTGTTTGGGTTTCAATAGCTTTTGAATTTCAGAACCCACCCACACAAGGAGAGGTAGGCGTAGACGCCAACTCCTTTTGCCAACACCTGTAATCGGGAATCCTGTGTGGCAAGCAAGCATCCCAGGTTTCAGCTTCCGGGACTGAACAGCAAACAAACGGATAATTCATGAATTGTAGACAGGCAATTTCTCTTGGCTGCTTTCAATGGGGGCTGAGTTTGGTCCCAGAAGTCCCTAATATATACAAAACACAGCCTTCCTATCTGACTCACCACTCAAACAGGCCACTTTGATGTTGCTGCAGAGGGGGACCTAAATGGGGGGGGGGGCAGTGATGGGACTGGTTTGCAAGTAACACACACCTTGTTCCAGCTATGAATAAACCTGCCTCTGGTTTCCTTTGACTAGTTGAGGCTAGACCTCAGACTCTCAGATTCCATCAAAAGGCTCACAGAAGAGGACAGAGCGCTAGCTAGCTGGTAAAGTACTTTGAAGCACAAGTGTGGGGCCTAAACTTGGATCCCCAGGACTCACATAAAAATCTGGGTGCAGCAGCAGCAGCACCTACAATCCCAATGCTGTGTGGATACAAAGAGATATTGGTCCTGAAGGTCACTGGCCCGTCAGTATAGATTCAAGTTCAGATAAAAGAGTTGTCCCTTACTTCATGGAGGGTGACCAAGGAAGACTTCTGAGGTCAGGCTCTGGCCTGTACAACACACACACACACACACACCCGGGTACCCACAAGAATACTTGTACACACCCACATGGATATTCCTCACAGGCATCTCTCTCTCTCTCTCTCTCTCTCTCTCTCTCTCTCTCTCTCTCTCTCTCACACACACACACACACACACACACACACACACACACACACACCTTTAAAAACCACACTTTCTCCTCTTTCCTCACTTTTTGATAGCATCAAGCATCCAGATGAAAGATAAGGCACCCAGCAGCAGCATAGTGTGTCACACCAATCAGCATGGCCGCAGGGCACAAGCCTCAGTCAATCAAATCCATCTTCAGAGGGACTTTGTAGGGAGATGGTGCACTGAATGTCAAAACCACACAAGGGATCTCGTTTTTCCAAAGGGCTGTAACAGGGCAGCACTGGCAGAAGGGAAGCCTGATGTTTTGTTTCGGCTTTGTTGGTTTTTTTCCTTGTGTGTGTGTGCCTGCTCCCAGGTGGGGTTATGAGTGTGTGTCAGTGCACGTGCACATATGTGAGTGCATGTACACATGTGTAGAGGCTAAAAGACAAGGGTGCCATTTCTCAGCATCCATCTTGTTTTTTGAGACAGCATCTCCACTGGGATGTAGAGATCACCAATTAGGCTGCCTGGCCAGCCATCTCTGGGGATATTCAAGTCTCTGTCCCCAAGTACTGAGGTCACAGGTGTATGCCATCACATCTGGATTTTTAAAAATATGAGTGTTGGAGGTGAAGCTCGGGTCCTAGTGCCTGCTCAGCAAGCACCTCATTGACTGAGTCATGTCCCCAGCCCGTTTGTCTTTATGTGGAGATGGGTTTACAACAAAAACGGAGGCCCTCCCTGCCCACTGTGGTCTACAAAGTCAATGCCAATGATCTGCAGCCCTCTGCACCCCCAGAGAGCCGCCCAGATGCAAAAATCGTCCTCACTTGTAAGCACTTGAAATTCCTTGGGGATCTGAGTCATGCATTTGAGGAAACACAAGCCTCTGAGAAGATCTCAGCATTCTCTATAGCTTATGCCCTCTGAAGGAAAGGCACTGAGCACAGGTCCTAAGGTCGCTGAGGTAGAAGGCTCGGGAAGAGCGAGGTCCGCCCAGGCCAGACTTCAGGGTAAAAAACCCAAACGTGACAAAACGGGCACTGTCCGTGGTGCTGAACCAACACTGAGGATGGCGCTGGCCCAGGTCCTGAATCAAAACACGGCGGGGTTGGGAGGGGGAAGTTGTCCGCTGTTCCTGGTCCTAAACCAACACTGGGGGTTTTGTTGACCCTGGATCAAAACACTGCATGCGGGGAATAGGGACTGGGGGTGATGTGCTATCCTGGTTCTGAACGAACATCTTTGCCAGGGTGTTATCCCTGTCCCCGAACCAGCACCGTTGGAGGTACTGTCCCTGGTCCTGAACCATTTGCTTTTTCAGGCGTTGTCCCTGGTACTGAGACATCACTTGGCGGGGGTGGGTGGGGGGGGTGTGCTGTCCCTTGTCCTGAGCCACCACCTTTTGAGGGTGCTGTGTCTGGTCCTGAACCACTGTTTTTTGGGTGCCGTCCTTGGGTGCTATGATTTATGGGAGTGAGGTTTGCTCACACCTGTGACTTGTGCACACTGTACGGACACCTGTAGAGGCCACAGAAAGACGCAGTGTGACCAACACATCCTCTCACTGAAGCTAGAACTATTTTCAGCTAGGCTGGCCCCAACAACCCCTTATCTCTGCTCTCCTCGGTGCTAGGGTCTCAGGCACACACACCCATGCTTAGCCTTTAAGTGGACACTGGGAACTTGACTCAGGTCTTCATAATCCCTACCCACTGAGCCATCTCTCTGGCCCAGAGTGGCACATTTTCTGTAGGTCTTAACTCATCTCTTCAAGTCAAATGGAATGGAGGAAAGTGAAGTCAGAGAGAAAAATCTAAGAGTGTGCACACATACTGTTTTCCTGAAACTTCTGTCCAGGCGTTTCATTCCAGGTGAATATACAGATGTGTGTTCCGAGTAAAGACATATTCTATACTGCTGATTTCTTGTCAAGGACAGAGTATTGGAAAAGCACTTCTCTGGACTACAGTTCCCATGGCACGTCCTTGAACATGAAGACCCCTAACTCTGTGCCTAGAAAATCGCCAAAAATGTCAGTTGAGAGGTGGTGATGGTTGAAAACACAGGATGCAATCCAGAAAGGCACTCAAACAGGGGACCAAAGGCCAGGTGATGGAGAGATTACGGGTGAGGAGAAGATATTGTGGGTTTTTGTTCCAACAGTTATCAACACTGTGGGAAGTTCTCCCTCCCACTAAGTTGAAGTAGAAAGTAGGTTTTCAACTCCATCTGTAGCTCCACAGTGATTTCAAGAGGGCATCTGTCCCACAAGACCCACCCCACCCCCGATCTCCATTTAATGTTTGGCTGTGGGTCTCAGCATCTGTTTCACTCTGCTCCTGGGTGGAGCTCTCAGAGGACAGTTATGCTAGGTTCCTGTTTGCAGGCACAGCAGAGCATCATTAATAGCGTCAGGGGCTGGCTCTCTCCCATGAGGTAGGTCTCAGGTTGGGCCAGTCATTGGATGGCCATTCCCTCAATCTCTGGTCCATCTTCATCCCTGCACACCTTGTAGGCAAGCTAAATTTTGTGTCAAAGGTTTTGTGGGTGGCTTGGTGTCCCCCACCCTCCACTGGAGGCCCCAACACACATGTAACTGATGGGCACCTTGGTCTTCATATGGGTTCCCTAGCAAGTGGAGCAGGGGTTGTCTCTGGTATGGATGCTGTTCCCTGCTTTTACATCACTTTCCCCTCCCTGGGCTGCCTTGTCTGGCCTCAGTGGAAGAGGAGGAGCCACTTGATGTGCCAGCATGGCTTGGTATGAGAAGGGGGCTCCCCTTTTTTCTGAGGAGAAGGTTAGGGGAGAAAGGGGAAGAAGGTGGGAGGGGGGACTGGAAGGAGGGGGGACCGGAAGGAGGGGGGACTGAATCAGGATGTAAAGTGAAAAAATAAAAATATCAATTTAAAAGAAAAAGAGGGAAGGTGCCAGCATACTGACCTGCCAAGCCCAGCCCTCAGGCAGGGTTGGTGCTGGCTACTAAATAACCACTGTGCTCACCCTCGGTTCCTCAGGTTCAGTGAAGGGTTTCAGTTTGGCAGAGAAGGGCACACCAGCAAGTGACAACGGGACCTCTACACAAGCTGCTGTGGGGGTTAAGTGAAGGAATTTATGTAAAGTTACTTAAAACCAGACCTGGAAGTCACTACTGAAGCAAAATGGTTAAATATTACCATAATTTCACTTAGATATTAAATTCAGATGAGAATTGTAAAAATTTCACATTATGCAACTATTTAAAACATTTGTGGGAGGCTGGAGAGATGGCTCAGTTAAGAGCGCTGGTTGCTCATCCTGAGGACCCAGATTTGATTCCTGGCATCCGCATGGCAGCTCACAACCACCCATGGCTCCATTGCCAGGGACTCTGACCCCCTCTTTTGGCCTCCATAGGCACTGCACACTCGTGGTGCATATACATCCATGCAGGAAAAGCAGCCATACACATAAAATAAAAATTTTAAACATTTATGGTCAGATGGCAGAGCAGCTAAAGGCACGTCCTGTGCGGTGATGTCCATGTAAAGGGGGAAGGGTAAAAATGACCCCACAAAGTTTTCCTCAGAGCTATATGCGCATTCAGTGTTACTCTCCACCCCATCACACACACACACGTACGCGCATGCACACACACGCACACGCACGCACACACAGACAGAGACAGGGACACAGAGACAGGGAGAGAGACAGGGAGACAGAGAGACAGAGGGAGAGACAGAGAGACATGCATGCAACACCCACTAAATTTTAAAACCATTGATGAATATTTTAACACGTAGGAAACTGTTGAAAAATACAATAAAAGTTGTGCAACATATAATCTCAAAAATATTTTGAAGAGTTTTGAAAGGCATTTTATGAGAACATTAACAGTGGTTGGGCTCGGATGTGAGTACTTAAATCAATTCCATTTCTGTGCACTTTCTTCTATTTTTCAATTTTTTCCTACAATTAGCATATGTTTTATAATTAGGAAAAAAACTATACTTCAAAGACTCTAACTCAAAGTCAAAATGGCTTTAATCTTGAAAATGAAAATGTGCCATTCTGCAAGGCACGCAATAAAGTGGCGTAGATGGTTGAGAAAGGGCTGCGCCTTTCCATCAGACTGCAGCACAGGACTCCGCTGTCTCTCTGATCCTTCTGTGATACTTCACGGTTACTGAAAATGGGGATTTTTACCCAGACTTTTTATCTGTTTGTTTCCCGCCTCCATGGTAACAGCGATAACCTTAAAGGACCCCAGGATCGAGGCGCTGCAGATAACCCTGAGCACCTCTCAGTCCAAAGGACAAGGATACTCAGCCAAGCACTGAGTTCCCAGTAGCATCTCACGTAGCCTCACCGTGACTATGCCGTGTGCGTGCTCACTGGAGCCACTTCACAGACACAAAAGGAGAAAGGCTGAGCATTTTGTCCCTAGCTGGTAATGATGTTTGGGAGTTACGAAGCCTTTAAGGGGTGGTGCCTCGCTGGAGGAAGTGGGTGGTGTGGCTAGGTCTGGAAGTCTTAGAGTCGGCCACCACCTTCTGTTCATCCTACACTCCTTGACAATGCAACCAGCCCCTTAGCCTCCTGCTGCCACGTGCTTCTCTGTGCACCCCAACCATCATGATCTGTGATGCAGAACATACCCTTCCTCTCTTATTGCTTGCTGCGTACTTGGTCACAGCAACAGGAAATGTAACTAACGCGCTCTATCCACAGCTGGCTCTCTGAAGACCTCCCCCACTGTCCCTTCAGAAGGTGAAGCCTACCCTAACCCGTGGCTCCTCCAGCCACTCAGGAGTCACCCCGTGTCCTCTGCTTCTGTAGCATCCACAGCAAATCCACTCGTTCTGCTTTCAAAAATGGCCATCGTCCAACACTTCCCTGCCTTCCGCCCACTGGAGCCAAGCCAGCAGCACCTCTCACCTGAGTGGCTGCAATATCCTCCTTCCTGCTCTCCCTGTGACATTCCAGCTCCCCTCACATCATCCCTGTCTCTCCCAAAGTCAAAATAAAGGTCTTTACAGTGACCTACTGGTCCTGCATGGTACAGAGCCGCTACCTTTCCATTCCGTGCCGCCCTGCTCCACCCACTCTGCCCCTTGGTGCCTCCTGATCATTGGGCACAACCCACTCCAGGGCCCTCAGTGTCTGCAATCTCAGAATACATCCTTGCTCCCTTCCTGATTTCCTTTGGGCCCCAACTCAGATGCCCCCTTATTGATAAGGCCCTCACCAATCACTAAATTAAAAGGCATGATCTTATAGATCCCAGTCCAATCCACTGTTTTCCATTTGGCCAATGAAGCATGTGCTCCCATTTGACCTTCTGTGGACTCTGCCTTTCTCTGTCCTCCCCCACCCTCACTGGAACGCAGAGGCCCCTTTCAGTCACCGTGGAACTCCCTAGACCCTGGAACACTTGGTCAATATAAAAAAAAAAAGTTAACATCAAATGGGTGAGTGAATGAAAATGAATGAATGAATGAATAAATAAATAAATAGATGATAGATTAAAATCATCTATCTAATAAACTTTAGTACTATGTTTCAGACTTACACCATACGCCTTCACAGTCCACATCCCCCTTGACTCTGGCTACCAAGAAATGCTGCCTGCAAACCTCACAAAACCAGAGACGTCAAGCATCACCCACTGTTTTAGAGAAAGCTGCTGTGACCCTTCTCGGGTTCCGAGAGCGGCCACGGGGCCAGTCTCCACGCATACAAAGGACAAGAAGCATGGAACAGTAATTTGTCTTCAATCCCACCATGGCTGGGAAGACACCACGTCCAGGCCTGCACAGACTCATCCTCTCCACAGGAGAAACTACCACACACACAGACCCTCCTGACAGAGCCACAGGCCCCTGCGCATCCTTCAAACACCTCCATCCTCACTGCTCATTTTGATAATGATCCCCCAGGCAGGAGGCCACAGTGTGGTGTCAGCATGTTAGAGCCCAGGCTCCCTTGTTTTAATTGGTCCCACGCATTTCTGATTTTAGAGCATCCTTCACTTACTTGGTTTAAAAAGTCAATCTCTGCATGATCCAATAGGAGCCCAGAGAATAGGTAAGAGAGTGAGCTTCAGCTATAACACTTGTGCTTAATGGTTAGATATTAATTGGCTTTTTTTTCCCCTCTAAGTGTGTAAATCATTTCAGTCTTTGTTCATTCTCACTAATGAAGGAACGGTGCTCATCAGTGTCCACATTCCACGTCACCTTGTAAAACCACAGCCCATGTATTTAAAAAAATAAAATAAAATAGATTTATCACAATTTGAAATGCAGATAGTCATTAAAATAGTAATTAAAATATAACTACGAGCACAATAAAAGCTCCATGATAACAGCCTACACCTTAATGTATATTAATTCCCTTAATGATTTACTATATACATCTTACAGGGTCAAATCAATGTCTACGCAAAAAAAAAAATTCAATTAAATCCTATTCACTGTATCTTTCAAGGGAGTCTATTGTTTGGTTTTGTCTCCTACAAGGCCATTTGTCAGTTGTTCTCGCCCAGGATTATAAACAGAAAGGACGTGACCCATCAAGGTTGGGAGAAACACGTCCAAGTCCAACCAATGCACCCTTTGCCACCTCCTGCTCATTTGTCACCAGTGACCTTGTGGAGGGGGAAAGAGGCGGCGCTGCCAGGGCCACATTCCCAAATAAGCTTTTGGCCTGCTGGCCATAACCTTCACTAACTCCCCCACCTCACTCGCTGGACCAGCCCAAATAAGCTACTGCAAGCAACAGACTCTGATGCCCCCCGCCTCTACCCTGGAACTTCTTGCCCTAGTGCACAGACCCAGTCAGCCTGTCCTTACCAACCTTCTCTCCCCTGGGTTGAGAGAAAAGAAAAAAAAAATCTCCATCTCTGGTCCCTGCCCCAAAGCCTTACCACGCTTGTCCTTTGCCTGAGTGAATTAACTAAAATTAAAACCCACAGAGACTAGTTCCATGCTTGGGGAAATGGACGGCCAGGGAGAGTTTCTCAAAGCAGAAAGCTAGAGGCTTTCTAGAATCTCTTCTCTGTACCCTCCCTGACATTCATCACAGCCAGATGCTGGGCAGCGCCCAGAGCCTGCGGGAAGACCACAGGGGTCCTAGGCTCTGGTTGGGCCCAGGGGATGGATGCACCACTTAGGGTCTTCTGCTTAGCCACTCCATCAGTGACCACTAGAGGGCAACCAGCATCCCTATTGTCCGTGGTAAGGTCCTGCATAGGTCTAGAGAGCTTTGGGATTTGGAAAGGGCAAGAGGTGGCCCAGAGCCTCCCTCTACAGCAGGGAGAAGTCAGTCTACAGTGACCGGCAGGGTCACACCCATTTTCCAGGCAGAGAATGACAAGTCGCTGAATGACAGTTTACTTTGGGACCCAACATTTGGAAAGGACACTGCACGAAACACAGCCAAAGCGATGCTGTGCGCGCATGCTCTCTCTCGCGTATGGCTTGGCCCTTCGCAGTTGTCATGACAGGGGCTCAGGTGTGTGTTTGAATGGGCCCCTCTTCACGGAGATGCCTTTGCTCTGCTGTCCTTTCTATGCTCAAGGCCTCGCCTATCAGAAGACCCTTCTAGGTCCAGAAAACACCGAACCTGCAGAAACGCACGGATGGATGGAGAGAGCGGGGAAGGGCTGAGCAAAGGGGCAGACAGCAGAGGTTCTCACTAAGCAAGACGGCCCCATGCTGCCGCCGGGCTTTATAAGCCTCCACTGCACAATGCTGCTTAAAATATAGGTGCAATTTGGGCCTGTGCTTAATACTGTTTAATTTTATTTTGTACTCTGTAGTATTTCCCCAAGCTGAGCCTGGGCTGATTTGAATCTTGGCTCCAGGCTTTGCTGACTTGACAAAGTTGCCTACTTAGGGTTCCTTCTGCCAGAACCCCGTGCCCATGCTGGGCTCACGGTCCACAGCTACTGTCCGGGATCCCCTCACGGGACCCACAGTTCAAAAGGAGGGCACACAGCTGGTCCCCTGGGATGGAAGGGCAGGACCACACTATTGACAAGAACTCTCCCTGTCTCTGGCCTGGGGCTCATTATTTGCCTATTTCCAACCTCTGTGCTTAGTCTGTGTGCTCTTACCAGGTTGTGTGCATGAGATTCACGGTTTTGGAGGAAGGCTCCTCCCAAAAAAGAAATCATATTTTCTATTCCTGGCTCCTCTGGTTGGAAGCAATGTGACTGTGGGGGAGCTACTACACACCTCAACTCTTATCTTTATCCCAGAGCGTCCCCGGGAGGGTCAAGCAAGAAGCACAGAGCTCCCTCTACAGAGGGAGGCGTGCAGTAGGTGCTCAGAAAATAACTAAACCTTCCCGGCAAGTGACTGGCCTCCCCCGTGGCCTTTGGGTCAAAGACATGCTTGTAAAATAAAGATGTTTCCAGAAATGGGCAAGTATGGGCGGGCTCCTAAGGCCCTTTAGGAACCAGGACGTGACAGGTGAGTGTGCTTCCTTCTTTCAGATCTGTAGCTCTGAGAGACCAAGGCTGCTGACAGCTCAGCCCCTCCCCTGCCCTGGGGCTCCTGAGCAGCTCCCTGCTCAGGAGTCTGGCTCCTTTCTTCACTGTCAATTATCTACATGAAAACACGTCAATAAATCCGCTCAGCTGGAACACCCCATAAACGCTAGTATGTAAAAAGAAAAAGAAAAGAGATTTTCGTGGCCAGCATGCTGAGCAATGAGAGAGAGAGAGAGAGAGAGAGAGAGAGAGAGAGAGAGAGAGAGAGAGAGAGAGACTGAGTGAGACTGCTGGTCCCTTGGCAGCCCCTGAGTGGCCAGGAGGGTCTTGTTGTCAAGCTGGGCCAGTCAAATGTTGTGGAGCCATGAATTTTTCCACATTCCAATAAAGTGCCTTTTACTTTATTTGTCCAGATTATGTAGAAATGGATTTTTCCATAAAAACAGAGCTCAGGAGACATGATGGATTTTT
Organism: Acomys minous; assembly: GCF_964271855.1. NCBI lineage: Eukaryota > Metazoa > Chordata > Mammalia > Rodentia > Muridae > Acomys > Acomys minous. The sequence continues at coordinate 125,156,237 of NC_140487.1, forward strand.
CTCTGGCACCTCTCACGGGGGCACGTCTATGCCTACTGCCGTCTTCCTGGCCCAATAGCACACGCCTTGATCAGCCTGTCCTCCCTTCTGCCTGCTCATTGGCTTTCAATAATTTCTCAGACGCCCATGGGTAGCCACTAAATTTAAACTCCTGTCCTGAAAACTCAAATTCGACTCAATAAGCACTTATCGACATCCAACGACGGCACCGGGATGCGGGGCCAAGTGCTGAGCTGCAGAGAGGGAGAGGAGAGAGGAACGGCCTCCTAAGCAGGTCGGCGCTGGAACGTTCTTCAGTTTGTGCTCAGCACAAGGAACCTCGAGAAGGCCTTGGCAAAGGACACAAAGGTGTGGGCATGAGAGTGCAGTGCCATTTGCAGGAGGCCACAAAAATCACAGCAAAGGCTAAGAAGGAAGATGGGCCACGTCAGGCCGCGGGAGGTCCGCAGATACAGGTCAACAACTGAGGCCAAGGGATAGAGAGATGGCGCGGTGGGTAAGCAACTTGCTGAACAAGCACGGGGAACTGAGTTTCATTCCCAGCACCCACAACGAAGGCCACACATGCTGGCACATGCTTGCAACCTCAACACCGGCTAGGCAGGTATAGGGAGACCTCCCGCAACTGCTGGACAGCCAGTCTCATCTAATGACTGAGCTGCAGGTTCAGTGACAGACTCTGTCTCAAAAAAAAAAAAAAAAAAAGAAGAAGGAGTAGAGCGCAGAAAGAAAATATCAAACATCAACCTCTGGCCTCTATACCTGCCCCCAAACGTGCACATGCGCACACAACTTGAGTCCTGCTAGCAAGAACTAAAACATGACACTGTGTACACTGTGGACGGTAGCAGGATAGAAACTCTCGGATGCTCTGAGAAACTACCGGAATAGCCACACGCTAAAATCAGCAAGTTCTTTTCATCTGCACCTTTCTGTGTCCTTTGCAGGAATCATTACTTCCCGGTGTGCAGTATACACTCAATATTGGATGGGCAGTTGGGGACAGATATACGGATACCTAATTAAACCAGAATAATAGGAACAGATTCAAGTGCATTCTCACCACCCTGTAGGGCTTCAGGGGAGCAGAGCAAGAGGGCTGTATTTAAGAAGAAAACACATGATGCACAGGAGCCTGCTTTTCAAAAAGGCGTTACTCAGAGACAAGGAAGACACAAAAGAATCAGAGAGACACCCGACCTCGTTCGGGCAGCACTGTTCGAGGAGGAAAGATGCTGAGTCGAAGGAGACTGAAGCTCAAAACCCTTCCATGTCCCTCCTGTGCTTCAGTTCCAAAGGCCACGCGGTTAGGTTCACCACAGCAACAATCTCATTCGTGGTACAAACTTTCTGGATTCATTACCTTTCCTGTCACTGTTATCAAAGTGTGTTTAAAGGGGGACAAGACGTGTTAAAGGGGGAGGGGGAAGAGTTATTTCCGCCCATAGTTTGCAGGGATACAATCTATTATGGAGGGTAGGTGTGGCAGCAGGCTTTGCATCTACAATGTCCTCTGCAGAATCGTGTGTTTGGACACTCGGTCCCTGGCTGACGGCAATGTCTTAGAGGTTGTAAACATTTTGAGAGACGGAGCTTAGCTGGAAGAGGTGGGCATGGGAGCTGGCCTCGAGGCCTATCGCCTGGCCCCACTTCCTGCCCCAAGTCCGCTCCCTAGTCTTCTGAGGTGTGAGCAGGTTCCTACCCCACGGATGCCCTCAGCATCACTCCCATCATGGTGGGCTGTATCCCACCACCCACTAAGATAAACTTTTCCCCCTAAGTTGCTTCCTGCCGGACGTTTGATCAGAGTGACAAGGAAAGCAATAAATACAGAAAATTGGTATCAGGAGGAGGGTTGTTGCCGGGATAGGCCTAACCATGCGGCTTGTGGGTCTTTGGGACCTGGAAGAGTTTGGAACATCAGGAAAGAGAATTCCTGGACTGAGGTAAGTAGAGTTTAGTGGTACGTTCTTGTGAGAGCTCAGAAGCTTAAGACAGCGATAGAGATGTGACCATGAAATCCAGGCTCGTGAGATGCCAGAGCACAGGAAGGGCTCTACTAGGAATCAGACTAGAGGTTATTTATGCTATCTGGCAGAACCTCAGCTTCTTTCTGTGTTTTCTAAGTTCTGAGTAAGGCTGAAGTCAAAAAAACAATAGGCTATGTTCCTCAGCAGAGGAAATTTCAACAACACACCATTCAAACTGTGGTGTGGTTACTGCGGCACACTCAGTCAGATTTATGGTGGCAAGAGGCAGGGAAATGTGAAAGTGTCCAGCAGCGTGAGGAAATGAGTGTCCGCGTGCTCAGAGCTGAAGGCAGGACAGACAAGGACAGTTCAGACAAAACCGTTGGTACCGTCAAACAAGATTAGCGCAATTAAAGAAAGATTTCAAGACTTTGTCCTGGGACCATAAGAAATGGGCATTTAGAGAAAGACACCACCCCGTTCACTGAGAGTGCAAAGATGTGACAATGTAACTCACTTGAAAAGAGAGTTCCTGAACAAAGATGCCCTCTGGGAGACCCTGTCCCAGCAAGTCCACTTAGGTAAACACTTTTTCAGGCTTGCCCGTCAAGACACACAGTAGCAACTACAGCTGTGGTCCAAAGGGAGTTGCCTTCATCTTCGCTGGTAGCAGAAGATGGTATTGCCCCCTTTAATACTGTTTCTAGCAGGAATTCGAGATGACGCAAGATCACATGAGTCATGGTAACGTACGTTAGCGCTCCAGCAAGCTGGGTCAGACAAGCCACACACGGCAAGTCAGGTCACCTACACGGAGCTCCTGAGTGAGAACCCCCATGAATCAGTGAAGTCAAAAAGCCTAAGTTACAGGCAGAGACCCTGAGAAATCAGACACATCAGAAGTGTAGGACACCAACCGAGGAATGGTGCAGACACCAAAGGGGAGCTAGCCCAAGAGAGGGGCCGTGTGTGCTGCAGGCAACAGGGGACCACGCAAACCTGCTGGAGCCCAGAGGATACCACCACAAGCCCCAAATGCTGGACAAGGAACTGCTGGGCTTTGTGTTTACCCTGATAGATTTTGGTATTGTTTTGATTTGATATTCCCTTGCTATTCCCAATTCTCTCTTTTGGAGCGGGCCTATTTATACTGCTATGTACTAGGAGCATGTAACTTAAAAAAAAACAAATTATAGGGGATTACAGGAAAGAAATTGCCTTGCGTCTCAGAAGAGACATTGGACTTCTAAACAGTGCTGAAACTGTTATGTCCGTGGAGCCTTTTGACACTGGTGTGACCGCACTTTTCATTATGAAGTGGCTATGAGCCCACAGGGGGGAGGGGGGGGAAGGGGGAGGAGTGTCGAGCCCACAGGGGGGAGGGGGAGGAGTGTCGAGCCCACAGGGGGGAGGGGAGGAGTGTCGAGCCCACAGGGGTGCGGGGAGGCGTGTCGTGGTTTGGTTATAAACTGTCTCACCGGCGCGTGTGTGTGTGTGTGTGTGTGTGTGTGTGTGTGTGTGTGTGTGTGTGTGTGTGTGTGTGAATACTTGGTCCCCAGCCACTGGTGCTACTTTAGGGTGTTATAGAGCCTTCGGCAAGTAGGGTCCACCCAGAAGTGGACCTCTGGGAGTGAGGCCTCAGGTTCACACCCTTCTCACACTGCCTGCATCTCCTTTACCTCGTGATCCACTGCAGTGTGAGCAAGCAGCTACCGCTCACTTTCACCACCATAGGGCTACCAGCTACCATGTCTCACCCAGCACAACTAACTGTATCTCCTCAAGCTGTAAGCCAACGTGACCCTCTCTCCCATTTACTTCCTTTTTGTGGGGCACGGGGTCAAGAAGGGATGGGCAAAGTTCATGAGCCTTCCAGTCTCCAGAGGGCCTTGTATTCCTCTGCAGCTGAGGTAACTTCTCCCTCTGTGTGGAATGGTCACGTTCCTAAACTGTTCCTCTGTGCTCCTGGCACTCCACAGAACTACCCCCATCGCTTCCTTCCCAGACCTGCTCAAATATTCTTCCTCCTCAGGGGCCCTGTCTTCTCCCTAGCCTACACCCCTACCTCAGTGCCCTTTCCTTTGCTGTTGCACACCATTTCTCACAAGCAAACGTATCTTCACTACTTACTAGTTGAATGCCTACCTCCCTAAGAAGTGGTCGTCACGTGAGCCATCTTCGGATGAGCTTGGTGCTCCTGTGGGAGTGCCCTAAGCAATGCAACCTCCTCCACCACATCCTACAGCAGGTCCAGGTCCCTGCTGTGTGTCCATCTCATGGTGACCAGTGTTCACCTCGAGGCAGATGTTGCTGGGCTGAGGGGCAGACAATTTAACTTTGCATATTTAATGCTGGCTCTTTTCTATAAGTGAGAGCCAACTACCTTTGGGGCAAGCTCTACGAAACCCACCCAGAATCTAGGATTCAGCTGAGCCATTTCATTTGTAGCGGTGGCTGGAGCAATGGAGACATTAGATATACAAGTAAGGAAGCGTGCTAATTTAAGCACCAGGCACATGTGATCTTAGGTATCCAATCAAAGTGTTGCTCAACGGCCAGGCACATGTGCCTCGTGCTCCTCAAGTGGCGCGCATGGCTTCCTCATCCACATCAGTATCTGCGCATCTTCATTCTCCAGAGCTACTGAGGGCGGCTTACAGCCGAGGTCGGGGAAGTCGTGGTGAGTCTACCCTCTTGGGCTGGAGCCTCAGGAACAGAGAAGGGTAAAGGAAGTGGGGAAAGAGTGGGTGGAACAGCGCATGGCAAGAGAGGGGTGGTCCCTGAGGGCAAGCAGGCCTTGAAACGCAGCCGCTGCTGCTCCGTTGCCATCCTTCCTCCCCCTTCCTCACCTTAAAGTGCCAGCAGCCACTCGATGCCCTCTCCACACTCGTCCCTCTTTCGACTCAGCTCTGTGCCAGCTCGTGGGCCTAAGCACAAGCCATCCGTAATGACTTCACCTTCGAGCCCGAGCTCTGCAGATCTACCTCTAAGACAGCCCCCAACTGGTGCCTCTCGTCACTATTAGGTGTGCCGTGCCGGACACATCCGGAATCCATGTTCCTGTTTGCCTCCTCAACCCTGTGTCTCCCCAGGCCTGACATGTTCAATATGCAGCAACATTAATTATACACGCTGGAAATCTAGAAATGCCATGGGTTGCAAGGCTAAAGACATCTCAGAGTTGTCTACTTCTCTTTGTCTTCCCTGCCAAGCCCTGGTCTGTGGCCACCATATTTTGCTTCGACAATAGTGGTCACTGCCCAGTCAGTGTCCACACTAGAGACCTTGGAAGCCATCCGCTGCCCAGTGCCGCCCCCAACACACACACCTTCCTACTATCCCAGATCCAGGTTTCATCGCCTCTCTCCGGCTCTGGCACCATTTCTCTCCAAGATTTCTAAGTTCCTGCCCCAAGGCATGGCATCGTTCCATTCTTCCTCACTCCCTCCCTGTCACACACACACACACACACACACACACACACACACACACACGCACATATATACACATACATACATACACACACATGTATACACACATATACACATACATACACACATACACACACACAACTTGCACTCTCTTTACTTGTAATGATACGTTCCTGATACTTCACAAATCAACCCTTATATCCTCCTTCCCAGCTCAACTCAAGATTCTTCTTCCTCGGGGGCCAAGCCTAGGCACCCACAGCCCTTTCCCCCCCCACAGCCCTTTCCTCCCCACAGCCCTCCCCCCACAAGTCGTTTCATCTGTTTTACAGCACTTTTCATCAATGAAACTACTTTTTGCTACCTATTTGCTGGCTGACACAGATTAAACTGGGTCTCCCCTACACTCACGTGTTGGAGCTTTGACACATGGTGGGATGGTGTTTGGAGATGGGGAGCCTTTGGGAGGTCATGATGGTTAGACTAAGTCAGGAAGGGGGCGCTCCTGATGAGATTAGTGATGTTACAGGAAGGGAGAGAGGGAGGAGTGCCCCTCTGTCCCAGCAGGCTATAATTATCAACTTGACACAGCCTTGAGTCATCTGAGAGCATCCTCAATGGAAGAATTGCTAACTCAGACTGGCCTGTGGGCATGGCTGTGGAAGCAGTACTGATTGTTAGCCGATGTGGGGGGGGCTCGCCACCGCAGACAGCACTGCCCCCAGCACATGGTTCTGGGCTGTACAAGAAAGCCAGCCAAGCGTGAGCTGTGGCTGAGCCAGCGAGCAGCCTCCTCCATGGTTCCTGCTCCAGTTCCTGCGCCGACTTGGACTGTGACCTGCAAGTCTACACTGAAATAAACCCTTCCCCCACCCCAACCGCCACCACGTTGCTTCTGGTCACAATGCCTTCTCACAGCAACAGATAACAAACTGGAACATGTCTGCACCCCCCCCCCATGTGATGACACAAAGCAGCTATCAGCCGTGACGAAGGCCTTCACCAAGAACCCAGTCAGCCAGAACCTTGGTCCTGACCTTCCCAGGCCCAGCATTGTGGGGAAAAAAAAAATCAATGTCTATTGTTCGCATGCACACATTCTAGTCCGTGCCGATTTGCACTGGGGCGGGAGGAGGCCAGCTCGTTGGCTTACCTTCCTCTCGCTGCCACACTAGAATATAAACTGCAGGAGGCAGAAGATGCCTAGAATGTATTTGCCATTGTGTTTCCAGAGCCAGCAGGATGCTCGACGGAGGACAGGTGCCAAAAACACCTCTGCAAACTTGTTCCCACTGCATAGCTACAATTTACCGTTGTGTGTGAACAAAAAAAAAAAAAAAATGACTAATGGTCTACATCCAAAAGCAAACAGTGGAGCTGGGAGGGCATCTCGATACCAAGTCGGTTCAAAACTTAACCGGAGGGGGGAACAATATTTCTTAGGAAACCTTTCCTTTTAGGAGTTAGGAGATTCCATCTGAGAGAAGATCTGTCTGTCTGCCTCCCATCTGCAATGCAGCCACGCTGAAGCTTTCTGAGGTACGCTTGGCAGAACACCCTCACCACAGAGGCATCTCAAAACAAAAGACATGGGTGGAGGTGGGGTGGTCTACCGCCCAACAAGCAAAAGGCTGTGTGTCACCCTTGCCACCCCAAAGCCGTGTGGATGGACGCTACACAGCCCACGGGCCTAGCCCCTCCTCTTACCAGCAACCCTAAATGGTGTGACGTGTGGAGTGAGCTGAGTGGCGCTCTCTGTGAAGGCATGATTGAACCCCGAGCCCACTAGTAAGTGTGACCTTAGTGGGCAGGAGGAGCTCTGCACATGTAACCAGGTTAAGATGAGCTCACAGGCCCAAATCCAGCATGACTGTGTCTGAGGCCACATGAGTTAGGGACACCCTGGGCAGAAGCCACCTGAAGAGGGACACAGCTGTAAGCCAAGAATGCCAAGAGTCAGTGGCAGGCTGGAAAGAAGCAAGAAAGTGTCCTCTTGGGGCCTCTGAGGGAACACTGCCCTGCCAGCATCTTGACTCTGGACATCTGTCCGCTGCAAACTGCAGAGGCCCCAGGCCTGCTGTTTCCCACCTTCCTGCCCATAGGACAGTCACAGGAGGCGAGCACTCCAGAGTTCCCCGGCCAGCCACCCACCTCCCACACAGAGCCCAGACTTCAAACACAGCTGCTTGGTGTCAGCCCCTAGGACACGATGCCTCAGAAGGCTCACAGGTCCCTACATGCCTTCCGCCTGCCCTCCGTGATGACAGCAACTGCAGTGCACAGGCTGCCCCGAACTAGACCGTGTCTACACGGAAGGTTCCGTGCCACACATCCTACCATGCCGCCTTGCCTCCTCCTATTTCCTTTTCCCTCCTTTTTTATATCAAGGATGTTGTAACTAACTGCACTCTATATTTCTTTTTAATTTACCTTCTGTAGGCAATTCATTACATAAATCCTACAGAGCATCTCTGTGCTGTGGACCCTTGCCTCTCTTTCTTCTGGACATCCTAACCAGTTGGTCTGTCCTTGGGAGTGGGTTGAACTGTGGCTGAAATGCTGGAGTCGTAGCCTGGTGCCTACTCACATGAACTTACTTGGCAAGAGGGACCCTAAAGGTGAAGAGAAGACTAAGATGGTGACATGAGGCCTCAATCTGGGGACAGGATGAGAAAAAAAATCAGAACATTCTACTCTCTCACTCCTCATGCCATACCAAGACATCCAAACACGGCTTGTCCAGATCCTGCCTTCCCTTTTGACCCGCACGACTCCATCCTTGGCCACTGCTCCTGCCATCTCTTCCCACCTGCTCTGCCACCGTACTAGCGTGCCTGTGCTCTGCTCTGCCCTGGTGCCTTTACAGGGCTGTTTCCTGCAGTGAGCACGGCATTCCACGCTTCCCTGCAGTGTCTTCTGAGCCTCCGGTTTAACCTCACTTCTACCTTTCCCAGTCCTGAGTGTTCAACCCACATCCTTCTGCCCATGTGTCCACCACCAGGAGTGGGTGGGCCCAAGCGATTTACTAACTAGTCTGATGGGGGGACCACTCAGGTCAGGGTTCAGGGCACCCTCCACTCACAGGCAGAAACTTGTCTCAGGCGCTTGACACTGTGGGAGTCAGTCCCAGTGGCCATCAGCCCAGGGGACATGGTTGGATGGCTCAGGTCACCTGTGAAGACAAGCCAGTGCCCACATGTCCACTGCACTGCAGAATGGGAGCAGGTCTCACTCACGGGTCTGGCACAAAGGAAAGGTGTGATTAACACTTGTCCGGCTGAGCCAAAAACTCTTCCAGACAAAGACAGAAGGGAAAGGCGGAGGGTTTTCCCAGACTACTGCGTCGACTTGGAAGCCAAGCGGACCCCATGCCCGGACAGTCTGCATGCTCAGATGGTGAGTCTGTCAGATCTCACAGCTTCGAGACCTTGGAAGGCTCTGAAGTAAATCAAGACGGAATCAAAGAAGAAGAGGGAAGCATGCGAGCGTGGGTAGAGCCTTCTAGGCCGCCCTCCTGGCAAGCTGGGCGCACGCAGCTCCAGCATAAAGGGATCTCTGTGCCCCCCTCCTCTGAGGCCAGCGTTCTGCCTGCTCCCAAGAAGTCAGAACCTGACTCTCCAGTGATTCCAACGCAGAGATGCAAGAGACCATGAAACGCTCCACAGTCTGAGGCTTGTGTGCTGCACACACACATGTACACGCACACACACACACCCGAGAACGGGGGACAGAACAGCAGTGATGCGTTCCAAGACAGCTGAGCCCAGGTCTGTGTTGGAAAAGTACTACACGACCACGCCCTTCAGTGTGAGGCAGGAGACTCCTGTCATGGACTTACTGTGCCCCTCCCCCATTTACTTGTTGACTTCCTGAAGCCTGGGACGGCCAAATACAATTGCGGGGGAGGGGGAAGGCCCCCAAAGAGATAAGCAAACGAGCCCCACATGATGAATGGGACCCAACAGGACTGCTGGCTTGTAAGAGATTGAGACACAGAGGGACACCAAGACATGCACATGGGGGAAAGGCCGTGTGAGGAAATTGGGTGAAGACATCACAGCAAAGCAAGGACTGAGGCTTCAGGAGAAACCAGCCCTGTACACACCTCCATCTTGACTCCTAAGACTCACACCTGTCCCGTGGGACTTGGCTGTGTCTCGACTACCCGGCTCACACAGACCCTTAGGAGGAGAACCTGACAATATTTGGGTTCCCATCATGCAAAGCGTCCTGGAGGCTGGCCTGGCGGGGGAGGGCAGCCGAAGTTGCTCATGTTGTAGGTCTGTGACTTTGGCTCACGTCCTGGTTCCAGCCGGTTTGCTGTGTTACTTGAGCCTTGGGGCTGCTCCTCTTTAAAGGAAGGCAGTAATAGCAACTGCTTCTTAGCATTGTGTGAGACTCGGATCTGATTATAGCTTTACAGCATGAAAGTAAGTGCCCAGCACAATAAAAGGCTCAATTAATGCCACCCAGTAAATTCTATTTTCAACCCTTTCTCAACGCACATGGTCCGCTCTTGTGGCTTCAGGCATAAAAGGGGGAAAGAATTTCCTCTAAGAGAAAATGAAAAAAAAATAGATGATATCACTTTACCAAGACCCAGAATATGAGACACAAAGAGGCCAAGGTTTCCTGGGTTCTCCTGACTCCCCACAATGTGCTGTCCCCAGCCCTTCCACCCCACCAACCACTCAACAAACAAAATCCACAACCTGAGCCAATTTCTCATCTCTGGAGGTCAGTGAGGGTGCCGGGGTGCTGATGGAGTCCTCCCTGGCCTGCCCGGAGAGACAGAGATCTGAGATATGACAGGCGGAAACCAGACATGAGGGAACATTGTGGGTATCATGCAAGAAAAAGACAAAAAGGGGGAGTCTGGGGCCTGAGTGGTGACCCTGGCCACAGCTGCCCAGAGGATCTATGATGAGTTGAAAGATGCAAATTACCGGGCCACAGGGCCTCTGACTCCTAACCCCTGCCCTCATGCGACTGTGGCCCTGCGTCACACCGGAGCACAGGAGAGATCACCCTGTAGAGCCACGGAAGGATTACGAAGGCCAACAGAGAAGAAAGACGTGCATGTGTGTGCACATGCTCACATGTGTGTGCTATTCCCTAGTGTAACTGTAGCCCCTGGAGGTTAGACTTCTCCTTCTGTGGTGTGAGTCGGGGTGGGCAGTGTACGTACATGCGTGTAAGGGGGTGTGTACATCCATGCATCTGTGCCTGGAAGCTTCATGTCAACCATCTTCCCCCATCATTCTCCATCTTGTTCTTTGAGGCAAAGTCTCTCACTGAACCTAAAGCTCACTGATTGGCCAGACTAGACAGACATCACCAAGGAGCTCGGCGCCTCTGCCTCCCAGCACATGCTGCTGCGCCTGGGTTGCCCATGCTCGTGCAGCAAGCACCTTATATATTGGCCCATCTCTGCAGCCTGAAAGTTGTTGGATTTTTTTTTTCCAAACTGCTTCTCATCATCCCATGGCGTCAGGATAAAATGTTGCTGGTGTGGGCGGAGCAGGGAGTCTTGGCTGCCATATTCAGACCTAGGGCCCGGGCAAAAGATCTTTAGGTCCCGGTGCCAGCCACCACTGGGGGGAGATGTGGCCTCTAATCGTCCTATTCTACCTGGGTGACCACAGAGGCCACCTACCTCTCTGTTCACTGAGTAACAGTTGTTTTTTCTTCACTTATTTTCAACACACACACCAGGTGTCACTCCACATGGCAAGACTGTGTTAGCATCCGCAGTGGCCCTCTGATCAGCAGCAATGAATATTAATCACCTCTAGCCAGCCCAGAGCCTGGGTCTAGGGTAAGATCCCAAGGAGCTGAGCAGCCCACGAACAAAGCACTGGGGGTCCTTTACTTTTTCTTGTAAAGAGATCACATCTGAGACAAAATAGGGAACGCCTTCTAGGAAACACCCAGACAAGGGCTTCCTGGCTCACACAGGAAGCCACACCAAGATCATCAGAAGACCACTCAGCTCAGGGCACAGCAGACACGGTGGCACTGGTGGGTCTGGGGAAAGGTCCCACACAGCCCAAAGCTGCCTATCTATCTGACGGGAAAGACAGGAAGGTGGAGTTCACACCTACTTGGGCACAACTCCTACGAGTGACATCAGCCCAGGTGTCCTCTGTGGCCACTGGGATGAGGATCTGGGAATAAGACCCTGGAAATGCCATCTGCTGAGCCAGGCTTTACGGGGGCGCCAGTGATGTTAATGGGCCTGCCCCCCGGAACAGATGTCCTCCCTTGCTTGTTCTCATGACTTTCTAAAAGCCTGCTTGGGGTACCCAGGGCTCCCACAAAGAGGACAACAGCTTTCCATGGGAGGTCTCTGTCCTCACCTCGTCACACTGGATCCATTCCAGCCAGGAGGGACAGCTCTGACTGGAGGTGACAAAGAGTGACCACACAGAGGATCTGCCACACCAAACCCTTCCCAACAGCTGGCTCTCTCTCTCTCTCTCTCTCTCTCTCTCTCTCTCTCTCTCTCTCTGCAAGCTGTGAGACTAGCAACCATAGGAGAAGGAATCCCCCTCCCCCAATTTAACAAACTTTCAGCCCCACAAAAACTCAGATGTGTACACGCCCTGCCCTCTGGGATCTGTCTCATGGGCAGACCAGTCACATAGCAGATGGACATCCTTCCTTGGTCCACTGAAGTTCAGCAAGAGCCACCCAACACCCTAAGACCTGCCAAGCCTGCTGCACATAGGGTGTCATGAATTTCACTTTTTCTCTTGCTAATATACTTATGAGGTTGGCTTGTTAAAACACTTTGGTCTGGCTGGGAGGCAAGCCCTTCCAAGAATCCATTCCCAGGACTGTTCCTGCTGAATCAGCATTTGAGACAGGAGGCCAGGTTGGGACCTGGAGTGACCCCTGCCCAGGTAGATGTCCAAGAGGAGAGATAGCTGCCGTCCAAGCAGCCACCTTCCACAAGAATCCTGGATTGCAAAAGACAGAAAGGGGCTCACCTCAGAGGCAGGTAGAAGGGCAGAGAGCCAAGGCTGCTCTCTCACCCTTCACCCCCAGACTGGGCTCTCTGCTTACATGAGCCCAACCCTCCAGTCACAGGCAGAGACAGGCGCAGAGCAAGCAAGGTGAGGTAAGCTCTGTGATGAAGCAAGGGTGTTGGGCACTGACCTTCCTAGGATCCGATGGGAAAGGTGTTTGCCCTCTGGAGGGTGTGGCTTGGGGCTGAGTCCCGCCCTCCTGGGGGAGGGGAATAAATTGCCCAGCTCAATCTGGGATCCAAAGCTCATTCACCAGTCAGCGCAGCCTTGAATCTGGCCCTCAGCAGCGTTTGTTCTATGTCATTATTCCAACAGATTTTTACCTTCAAATAGAAAATGAGCTGGGGCTAGGCGGATAACTGACTCGGTGAAGTGCTGAGTAAGGATCTCAGCTCTCCAATGCCCATGTTTAAAAGCCAGACACGTAGCACACACCTGTACCCCCAATACTGGTGATGCGGAAATGGCAGGACCCCTGAAGCTCACTGGCCAGATGGTCCAGCCAAATCTGTGAACTCCAAGTTTAGTGAGAGTCTCTGTCTCAAAAAATTAAAGTGAAGATAGAGAAAGACAGCTGATATTAACCTCTGGCTTACACACACACACACACACATGTATGCGTGCACACACACACACACACACACGCATGTATGCACGCACACACACACACACACACACACACACACATGAATACAATGTGCATACACCACGTATAGATGCCCACATAAACACATACACACAGACTACACACACACACACACACACACACACACACACACACACACACACACACACAAAAGTAAAAAGCAACAGCAGCCTACAGACTAGGAGAAGATCTTCACCAACCCTACATCCAACAAAGGGCTAATATCCAAAATACATAAAGAATTCAAGAAATCAAGCACCGCAAACCAAATAATCCAATTTAAAAGTGGGGTACAGAGCTAAACAGAGAATTCTCAACAGAAGAATACTGAATGTCTGAGAAACAAATTTTGGGCCCGTGGGGTGGGGGTGGGGATGGGGGTGGGGGTGGGGGTGGGGCTGCAGAGACTGATGTACCAACCAAGGACCATGCATGGGAAGGACCTAGATGTAGCAGACAGCACAGTCTCCTGGGTCTCATAATATGGGGAGTAGGGACTACCTCTGACATGGACTCTGGCTGCCACACATTGATCACTTCCCCCTGGTGGGGCGGCCTTGCCAGGCCACAGAGGAAGAAGATGCAGGCAGTCCAGATGAGACTTGACAGTCTGAGGTCAGATGTTAGGGGAGGAGGGCTCCCCCTTTCTGAGGACCAGGAGAGGGGGAGGAAGGAGAGAGTGGGGGGGGGTGGAACTGGGAAGAGATGAGGGAGGCGGCTACAATCAGGATGTAAAGTGAACTAATTAAAAATATTTTTAAATTTTTAAAAAGAATGTTAATCACTCCACTGAGTTATCTTCTTATTAAAAATAATAATAAAATAAAAGATAAATGAACCCATCTTAAAAAGACGAGAAAAGAAATGAGTCCAAAATGTCTTTCGGGTGACAGGCACAGCCAGGGTCTGGTGGGTCAGACCACAGTCCCCTTTCCCACCTCGTGGCAGTGTGTCCCAACTACAGGTCACTATTTGAGTGACTCACAATAAATTATTGAAATTATGCTCGTAGACGCTCAAAAGCATCCAAAGAGGCTGTAAATCCATATGCATGCATGTGAAGAGTGGTTCTTGTGGCTGACGCCAGGTGAGGAAAGTCCTCAAATGTGTCAGCTCAAGTCTCCTAGACTGACACTTTCACCTCTGCATCCCAGAGTCCAGCTGTGCAGCCTTCAGGGTCTACACCGAACCCCATCCCTGAAAGCGACGCATGGTAGGACTGCAGGAACCCTAATCGGTGGCAGAAGGGAACAGCCCACACACAGAGTGAGCAGGGGACAGAAGGACCTGCCCAGGAAGGGGGCAGAACCAGGAATCACTGCAGAGAAAGGAGTGGGACAGCAGTCCCTGAGTTCCTGGCCAAGATTACTCTGGGGTGACAGACTGAGCACAAGACCAGCTCTTGCCCTGGGGTAACACCCAAGTAAAGGGGACACAGGATACTCAGGACCCCCCTTCCAGGACACAAGATGTCACCAACTCTAGCATAAAAAGGGCTCACCAAATGCTCACTCATTGTGGCCAGATGGCAGCTCTCACCAAGTGTCTACTGTGCACAAGAATTTGGGAAGTCTCTTCTCGTGCGTTCTTTCGTTTCTTCCCAGGGCACCATGTCGGCAAGACGCCATGAGGAGCTAAGATTACCACGGAGGCCCTGAGATTCTACATAAGAAAATGTTACATAGCCCAGACCGGCTCTAAGTTACGGTGCAACCAAGAATGACCTTGGTCTTCGGATGCTCCTCCCTCCATCTTCTGAGCGCTGAGATTACAGGCTCGTGTCTATGCACCCGGCTTATGTGGCCCATGCGGTGTTGAGCCAGGATGGAAGTGCACACGCTAGTCAAGCCTCTCTCAGCTGGGCTGCATCCCCCTTCCTGAGGTGCAGATTCCTAATGACGTCATAAAGAAAACGCATGCGGCCCTTAATTCTGGGGCTTTGCGTGAAACAGGAGGAGGTTGCCAGTTACTATGAACTGCCGCCCCCACATTATCAACAACCCCTTGAGCAACTCACACCGCAGGTGCTGTTACTGTCCCATTCTGTGGATGGCGACACTGATGGGTCCGTGGAGCAGGGTGTGGTGGCACAGACCAACCCGAGTCTAAGCCTACGCCTCACCTGTTTTCCCCATCGCCTCATGGTCAGAAAGACTGTCCCCTTCTAACCTAGCTCTATAGGTCCTGACTGCTGGTGCGGTTCACAGGGAATACAACACATAGGAGGGGGGGGGGGTCCCCCAGTGGGTCTGACACGGCCCAAGCTATAACTGGCTTACTAATTGGTCCTGACAAACAGCAGATCAAAAACCAAAGACGTGAGCCAGGGTGAAATAAATATGCATGGTGCACCCAGAAGGCCTAAGACCCTCAGGCATCCATCATTGTCACCTACGACTCTCACACTCAGAAGCCCGACAAAGATTCCCAGGAGTGGCCCAGCCTCCTTTTCATTCATCCATCCATCCATCCATCCTGAGGTGGAAACTGGCTGTCCCCTGCGGTAGATGCCCAGTGGCTTGCAGCAGAGTTGTAGGTCCCCATGTCCCTATTGACTGTGGTAAACCTGGGGGTCTCCCCTCGGGAAATCAACTGGATACCTCAGGATGGTAAAATTGTCAGCCTTGAGGAGGTCAGAGACAGGTCTTAGCAGCAAGATCTGTGAAGGGTGGGAAAGCAAGCACGCAACGAGACCACCAGGGGTTCACCACGGCGAGAGCGATAGCGTGGTTGTTAGCTTTAACTGCCAGCTTGACACATGCCTGAATCACCTAGGAAGAGTCTCGGTGAGGGACTGTCTATAGTGGATTGGCCTTAGAGCATGCCTGTAGGGGGCGGGGGTTGTCTTAATTAAATTAACTGATGTGGCAGCCCACTATGGGCAGCACCATTCCCTACGCACCAGTGGGGAAGTCAAGCTGAGCACAAGCACGTGATCCCGCCAGTGTGACTCCCCACAGCGATGGGCTGTAGCCTTGAAGTGTGAGCTGAAATAAAAACCCTTTCTCCCCTGAGCTGTATTTATCACAGCGTAGGAGATGAGTGTTCATGCTGGTGGGACAGCGATCCTGGAATTGTTAAAATAGTCTCCTTATGGAAGGTCTCAGAGTTCCAGGAAGCATTCATTCATTCATTCATTCATTCATCTTTCCATCAGTTCACAAATGTGTCCTCTTGTAGGAGCCAAAGGTCAAACAGATGAAAATATCCATCTACAGTAACAAAGAGACACACATGCCTGGGGAAAGTAACAGTGGTGCACCTGCCCTGGGAAATGGTGCAGAGGCCTGTGTCCCAGGAAGGGAGTGAGCCAGCTGATGTGGAGAGGACTATTGGATCCTGGTGTGAGGCCCCCATTGTGGTAGGGACCTCAGCTTCTGCTCTGAGGGAGGAGGTGGCAGCAGGAAAGTTTGGGTCAAAGAAGCCATGAGGGCCATGTAAGCATGAGCCGTGCTCATCCTCACAAGGTCTTCTGGGAAGCTCTGTCAAGAAGGTACCAGAAAGGAGGATGCTGCAACATATCAGCCTGTCTGAACACAAGATGGTAACTCAGGTCTGAGAGTGAGCACGGAGCCCACCTTCACTGAAGTTTTACCGTAAAGGGAGAGGGATGGGGGAGGCAGGGAAATGAGAACAGCACAGGCAGAGACTGATGGGAAAGGACCCTACAGAGAAGAGGTGCTCAAGGAAACGGCTAGTAGGGAACAGGCACGGGAGACAAGCCAGGTCTACAAGCAACAGGCAGCCGATGCTTCTAGCTGGCCTGCAAAGATAGATAGATAGATACATACATACATACATACATACATACATACACCGATAGATAGATAGATAGATACATACATACATACATACATACACCGATACATACATACATACATACATACATACATACACCAATAGATAGACAGACAGACAGACAGACAGACAGACAGACAGACAGACGACAGAGATGTATGCGTGTCTATGCCATCTGCCACACCACCACTCCCACAGCAGAGAATAGGGAGCAGGCAGGGAAAACTGTAACCCTGAATCTCATGGCCTCTATCTCCTAGAGATATGAGCATCCTTGGGCAAGCACGGAGAGGAGGGAGAAGGGAAGCAGCCTTGCCCAGGGGACCAGGCAAAACACGAGCCACAGGCACCACTGTCGCACTGAGGGGGCTCTGGAGAGGGATGACGGGCAGCAGGCTGGTCCTGGAGCGGCACAATAGATGGATGTGAAGACAGGGCACGGTGAGACGTAGGCAGGTTGGGTGCTGGCCAAGTAAAGCTACCCATGGGAAAGAGGGACAGAGGAACAGATAGGGCGGAGTGGGGACACTCCTCTGTTGCTTTGCGCATTGCAGGGCCTCGAACAGGGTCCGTTACACCACAAGCCGTTACGTACCCCTAGGATAAATACAACTGAGAGGCACAGCAGGATCCATCTCGCTAGAGCAGAGGGCATGTGCGAAGGTGTGGGGAGAGTTGAGCTGCCAGGCCCAGCTCCAGTAGCTTCCAACCGCACCTCCTCCTTGAGCTAAGGAACAGTCCTCCCTCCACCCCAGCAGGGTGTGCTGACCTCAGAAACCAGGCAGGTTCCCCTGCATGTGGCTCATGAAGTCCTGGGGGCGTCTTCCACGTGCGCTGAGACTTCAGAGCCACAGATCAGCTTGTGTGCTGACCCACAGGCTTAAAGGAGCTCATCTCAGAAGCCAAAAGATGATGTTTGGTCCTGATGCTAATTAGCTGATGTTCAGGAACATTTCCCTCTGTGCAGCCCCGGAGAGCTCCCCACTATTGACCTTCCTCGTGTCAGCCTGCAGCTGGGAGACGCGGCTCATCTGCAACTTTAATTCTGAACTAATTCCTAAAGCTACGAGAGCTTTGCACCACAGGCCAAAGGGCCATTGGAGAGTTCAGTGGATGGTAACAAATGCTCTTGAGGAAGGGCCGGTTACAAAGTTCAGCTGGCTGCCCACCATAAGGAGCCTGCCAGAGCGGCTATATCTGGCAAACCTCTTATTCCAGCACCTGAGTGTGGTGGGAGTGAGGTCAGCAATGCACCCCGTTATAGGCTCAATTTTCTTTTCTTTTCTTTTTTTTTTAAGGCTCAATTTTCTTAACAAATATATTTTATTATGAACTTATTAACCGAGAGTACCTCACTTATAACCCGACTAACCTAGACAATAGGAAAACAAAGATTAAAGAATACAATAATGAAACCGTAAGGATATCAATTCTGAGGAACGATTCTCCTGGCATAATCAGCAGGATTTCTTCTGCTGGAACCTGGGGCAACCAGAATCCGGAACCTCAGCTGGAGCCCAGGGCCCTGAAGCCTTCCCTTGAGTGGTTCTCTCTAGGAGCATCTCAAAGTGGAGCAATGAACAGCCAAACCCAAGTCTCCAAAGGCCCCGCCTCCTGTTTTTAGCTCACATTTATACCTCCTCTCAGAATTTGTTCAAGGATGTTTTTCAGCTGGTTAACAACCAATCTCCCCCACATGGTGGTTTGGCTTCTAAGGAGATAAATATCACCTGCTCTCTCACAAGTCCTTTTCTCATCCCCCACCTGTGATCTAAACAAAAAACATGTTTATCTCTCCTTCACCCCGTGCTATGGAGCTAGCCCCTGACTCCAGAGCAGCTGAGAAGAAGCTAGGGAGAAGAAAGGGTGCAGAAGAGATGCCTGGAGACAGGGGAGCATGCTGGGACATTCACGGAGGAGTGCCGCATTCAGCACCGAGCCCTGCAGTGTCTACAGACAAAGGCTTCTGGGGAAAGGAGTGCAGCACAAACCATCCCAGACACCAAAAGCAAAGGTGAGACTCTTCCCCAGCCCTGTCCAAGAGAGCCCATGCCTAGGCCAGAAATGTGAGCCACTGGTGATGCATTTGCACGCTGGTCAATTCCCAGAAGAGGAAATTCCTGACACTCCTCTCGCTTACTAATTTCATCAATAGTTAAACTATGTGTGTCTGAGGAGTACATACACATGTGTGTACAGGTGCCCACGGAGTCCAGAAGGCAGCATCAGATTCCCTGGGGTTATCTGAAGTTTTGAGATGGTGGATTTGAATGCTGGGAACCACTGAGTCATCTCTGTAGCCCTCAGACTTAAAACAATTTAAAATACACACTTTACCAAAACTTCACTGATCGATCGTGTGAAACAGTGGAATCAGCAATTTAAACTGCAAGGAAACCTCTCCTACATTCCTTGTATATTAAGAGCTAATGAAAACACTTCAGCCATTCTCAAAAAGGTGCAAGGCGATGAGTTGGCACACGCAGGGTTTTTTTTTTAAGATTTATTCTTATTCGTGTGTCTATGCACACACATGTGTGTGAATGGGGCCCATAGAGGCCAGCAGAGGGCGCTGGGTCCTCTGGACCTGGAGTTACAGGCAGGTGTGAGCTACCTGTCCAATGTGAGTGCTGGGAACCGAACTCAGGTCTCAGCACCACAGTGCTCCTAACCATTGAGCTGCCTCACCCTCAAGTGGACCGACTGTCAGCTTTTAACATGCTCGCTCTGTCTTTTCCTTCTCCACTGCATAGGAAAAGTCCTTTATTTTGATTATAAATTGGGATTCCATACTTGATATTATTAAACTTTTTTTTTTTTTTGGTTTTTCGAGACAGGGTTTCTCTGTGTAGCCTTGGCCATCCTGGACTCACTTTGTAGACCAGGCTGGCCTCGAACTCACAGCGATCCGCCTGCCTCTGCCTCCCGAGTGCTGGGATTAAAGGCGTGCGCCACCACCGCCCGGCTTGATATTATTAAACTTTTAAGGTGTAGCTCAGTGGTTGAACACTTGCCTACACACATGAGGGCTTAGGTCCAAATCCCAGAAAGGAAGAAAGAGAGAAAGAAAGAAAGAAAGAAAGAAAGAAAGAAAGAAAGAAAGAAAGAAAGAGAGAGAAAGAGAGAGAGAGAGAGAGAGAGAGAGAGAGAGAGAGAGAGAGAGAAAGAAAGAAAGAAAGAGGGAGGGAGGGAGGGAGGGAGGTCATTCTTGTAACTAATTCTTACTTGACTAATTCCATTGACAGTAAAGCATCTAAGGCTGAGGCCATAGCTCAGTGGTAGAGTGTGTCTAGAATTCAGAAGACCCTGCGTTCAATCCCCAGCGTTACAAACAAAAAAACAAAAAAACTATTAAACTCTTGCTTGCATTTTATTTTTCAAATGTTTCCCCGCTGTGACTTCCCTCACTCTAGCAATCCCCTGGACACCCCAGTGTGTTGTCTTGCCTTGGGGTGACTTCCCCTTTTCCTTTGCCACACTCAAAAAGTCCTTGTCATGATAATTAATCGGCTCTATTCCTCAAGTAATTATATTCAAATTATCTTTACCCGTGGCTCCAGCCAGAGAGCACGCCTTGAATCCCACTTAGACAGGAAGTCGTCACCCTGCGTGCTGCCTCCTGCCCTCTTATCTTCTGTGCCCCAAACCCACAGAAATGCACACTTATGAACCAGAGCTGCCCCTGCTCTCAGGATGTCAAGCCTGTGAGAATTCACCAGTGGGTAAACAGAGCAGGCTGAGCCAAATAGACCCTACTGACAGGTGCCTTTGGCTACCGTGAGCCCCTTATGTCATCCGTCTCTGCTCCTCCATCACTGTCCTGGGCATGCTCACCCTGTCTCTTCCCTCTCCCTCCCTCCCGCATTCAGGAGTCACAGGGCACAGCTCTGATGTCAGCTCATCTCATGCACAGGTATCAGGATTTGCAAATGTGTCTGACACGGCTGCCCTGGCAGTTCCCTCCCCCCCTCAACCCCCCTACTCCCCGTGCCGCTGATAGGAGATGGCCACTTGAAACTGATCTTTCAACAAGGACATCCCCAAGTGCATTTGAAGCCTCCGCAGGAGGGCAGCTACTTCAAGTCCTAAATCTCTTCTTTGTCAAGGAAAACTAGAACAAGCCACCTGACAATAGGAAGGCCAGGTTTTGTGCAGTCCTTCCCAAGTCACAAGAGCTCTGTGGCGGGGGAGGCTGTGGAGAAGATGGCTGGCACTTGAGCACATCTCCTGCTGGGCTGGCACCTCACCATCGCCTAGCAAGTGGAGGCTCTGCACTTAACCAGGACTTTGCTATCTAAGCCTAGTGGTCCGCTGCAGAGAGCAGCAGTAAGAAACAAGAAAGGAAAAAAAAAAAGAAAGAAGAAAGGGAGCTACAGAAAGCATTGAGACAAAAAGCCTCTTTGGGGACACAGCCCCATTATATGACAGCTTTGTAGCACCATTTTTATGCCCCAGGACCCCTAAGCAAGGGCATGGAGTGAGAGAAAGAAGGAGGCGGGAACGCATCAGTCAGAAAGTGCTACCTAGCTGCATCCTCCAAATTAAATGAGCACCGTTCTCTCCTGGAGTAAAGGGAGGCACGGAAGTCTCAAAGTTCTCAAAACTAACAAGGTTCAGGATAAACGGAGGATTCCAGAAGCCCCTGAGAGTTACCAGATTCACAAGTCCTGTCACCAAGGTTACATAAGCAGTAACAACCACTGGCGAGGGGCAGCCATCCTGCGGCCCTGCTCCTGTAAGCAGTCTCGATGCACTCACTGGCTTACTGGGATGCACCGGAGTGGAACTTTCCCTTTGGTCTGTGGTTGGAGCCTTACCTGGGATGGGCAGACATCTGCTCACATCCTCCCCAGGAAATGCTAAAAGAGAGAGGGGAAAAGGGGTGGGGGACAGGTGATGTGACCCCGTATTCAGGGTGGACTCCATCTTCCAAGGCTGTGAGGAGCAGTTCTCCTGCACAGGACCCCTTGTCCCTCCTGCACCTGTAAAACCTTCAGTCCTGATTTCAGACTGTGTTCAAACAGCCTCCTCTGTGGTTTAGCCACATCACACTGAACGGCGGACAACGCAGACCCTCCCTCCAACGCATGTTTGCCGTGCTGCTTGCAGCTGTAACCACCACAACAGCTACCTCTCATGTCTCACGGACAGCAAACAGAGTATTTGCTTCTTTCCCGGATCTCGCTCATGTTTCGGGGGAGGGGGGGACATCTCCTTGTGGTCATTCAGGGAGCCAGGCTGATGAGGCTCCACTTAGACACGCGTTGGCCCAGGGAAGACATCTTGTAACACCCACGATGGCTTTCACAGGTTCTGCCGAGTCATTCGGACCCTCACCCCCAACTTCAAAGGGGTCCAGGGGAGCACAGCTCCCTCAGGAGGAAATGTAGATGTGCCATTCATCGATAGAGGAATAGACAAACATGCCACATTAGGCTCTATCATGAGTCTAGCAGAAGAGCATTACTTACATTTTTTTTTTCAGATGTGCAAACCAAGACTCCGAGTACACTAAATGTAGGCATGGGACACAGTGGCCCAGTAAGGAAGGAGAACAAGACAACCCTGCCCCATCCCACACTCTCCTCAGAGGAGTGAGTCACTTCGCTGTCTCTCCCACCAGACCCTGAGTTCTTCGAAGGGAACCAGGGCCTTCTGGGTCTAGTCAGCAGAGGCAGGTGCTCCAAACTGTGTGCAGAGTGAGTGTGTCCATCCGACCCCAGGGACACAGGAGCCAGGACTGGATGTTTGCGGCCCTTCCCTGTCAGCCTGGGCCTCCGCCAGTAGCAAGGTCAGAACCTTGGACAGCTCTGGAGTCCCTTGGCTGAAAAGCCCGGAGGCTCACTCAGGAGTTCTCTGGGGATATAGGAGGGTCTGAAGTCCTACCCTGCCTCTGCACTGGAACACACTCAGCCCCAAGCAAGCTAGCCAGAAAAATCTAGAAAGTTGTAAACAAATGCCCTCCAGTTTTTTTTTTCCCATCAGCGCGGGCTTAACCACACTGCCAGAGAGCTTATTAAATAAAGTAAATTAGGTCTCAATTATTTGCTTGCACACCAGGCAGGGGGAAAAAATGAAATTTTCAATTTAAAAGTAATATTGCTATTAATATGCAGGCACTGGTCTGAAATTGGACTTTCCGTGCCTTCCTGCCAAGAGGTCAGAGGAGAAAGATTCTCACAAAGTGGGGCTCCTCGTCATCACGCACCTGCTGGGTGAGCCCCAGGACTGTTCAGGGTAGGAGGCACATGGGTGCCTGGGAAAGCAGCTAAGGAAAGGACAGAATCATTAAGCCATTTTGTTTCATCTCCTCTTATTTTCCTCAGCTGTGACAACCTCGTCGCCAGGCTCCCTCATTAGCACGGCCTTCATTATCACAGAATCTAAAATGGGCACACTCCAGTGCCCCGTGCACAGTTTTTAATGGAAAAGGAGACACGGGAACAGGGAGAGGTGTGCTTAACCCTTATCAGCCCACGTGCAGAGAGCTGCTCCCCCAGGGCATCTGCACAGGGGAGACCCTGTCAACCACCCACGCTGCGCGGGCAGGGCTCCACTTGAAGCCAAGTCCGTATCTTGGATGATCATCACTGATGATCACATCCCAGGTCCTCCCTTCTGGAAACCGCTCTTCCTCAAGGGCTCTGGTGAGTATATAGTGAGTCTCGTGGGATAAAAGTGACCTTTCTAGGGTAGAGAGGGTTAAGGATCTGGAGGGTGGCCTGGAGATAACTGGATGAAAAACTGGATGGGACGCCAAGTGCAGGATGGCAGCTAGCTAGTCCCATCCTAGCCAGGGATTGGATGAACAAGCAAGATGCTCCAAGCCACAGCAGAAGGAATCAGACAGGCCAGCAGAGCCAGAGACAGCCAGGGACCTTTTGGGGGACAAGCTGGTGTCATCCCTGGAGAAAATGTGTCACAATGGATAAAGAGCACAGTTCTGGAACCGTGCCATCTCTTAGAGGGGTGACCTCAAGAAGCCATGCCTAAACATCCCAAACCTCTGTTGTGCGGTGAAAGATAGGGTGAACGTAGGCACTGGGGTCCTGTGGGCGGGCCTTCTGGACATGAAAACATGGAGCATGTGAAATACTTGTTTTGTACGTGGCACGTGGGAAAGAGGCTCATCCATGTGGAGTATTGGGGTGTACACCACGTTTCTCAGGGTCTCTCTGTGGAAACATCATCAGTGGGAGAGATGTGTTTCCTGAGGATTCCAGCATCAGTACAGGAGACTTTCATGTGGATGGGGTGGGGGAAGGTTATCTATCTATCTATCTATTGTGTGTGTCTATGTGTGCTTATCCATGCACATAATACTGAGCACATGTGTGTGAATGCATGTGTGCATACATACACACATGTGTGTGCCAGTATATGTGCATGCATGTATGTCCATGTGTGTATCCATGTACATAATACTGAGCATATGTGTGTGAGTGAGTGTGTGTGTGTGTGTGTGTGTGTGTGTGTGTGTGTGTGTGTGTAGGCCAGAGGACAACCTCGAGTGTTGTTCCTCATGAGCAGTCTCCCTTGCTTTTTGAGATGACGTCTCTCTCCTGGGACTGGGGACTCAGCAGTGAACCTGTCTCCGCATCTGCAGCATGGGATTATACAGGTGCATTATGACACCCAGCTTTTTTGTGTGCAAACTAGAGATGGAACTCAGGTCCTGGTGCTTGTGTGATGGACTGAGCCATCTCCCCGGCTGCTTCTGTTTGTGATGCTGGGGGTGGAACCCAGGCCCTTGTTCAGGCTCAGCAAGCACTGCCCTGCTTTGGTTTTCACTGAAATTGAAAGGAGAAGTGGCAGGCTGACGGGGAGGGGAGGGAAACACTGCAGAGAGGAAATGAGGAGTGTTGAGAAGGAAGACGCCACCCCAGGTGGGCTCAAGACGATGATGACACCGAGAACAACTCCCCTCTCCAACGTGAAGAGCTGGTGCCTGGGAACGTCGGGGAGGGCTGAGCTTCCTCCTTGCTCGTTCAGGCTCCAAATGCCAGGTCTTCAAGGTCGGAGAGGACGGCTCCTCTTTCAGTGCCCTGCCACCTGATCTGGGAGGGAGGCGCTGTCGCTCACCTGCCAGCCACACCTCCATCGTCCCCACTTCAGAGCCTGTGCACCTTCCGAACCACCGCTCACTGTCAGTCTGCTATCAGTCACATAGGGCACACACTGGAGCGTCCAGCAGCTCTAGTCTTCACCTGCCATGTCTTTCTGCTTCCTGACCAGTTGGACCTAAAGCCCTGTGGCCAGTCCTACCTGCACAAGACCAGCGGCTGCAGCTACACGGGCCCATGCTCTGCAGCCCTGGTGATTCTCTGAGTTTATGTGACACCTCTGCAGAGACATGCAGGGGAAATTAACACTGAGGCGGATGGCTGCGTTTCTCCTATACATCAGCTCCTGGCCTCCTCCGCCAGCAGCCTAAATAGCCCCCCAGAGGACCCAGGTAATACATTCACCCTCCCCAAGACCCATATATCCTCCAAACACTCCCAGAAATGACCGTGTGCACCTGCAACCAGCCTGCGTTCTGCCTTCTCTGCCTGTCACCTTGCAGAGACGTCATGCTGCTCTGGTGCCACTGCATGTGACACGGAAGGCAGCCGATGCAGAAGGCTCGCTGCAGCTCACAGAAGCTCCAGCTGGCAGCCCAGGGTATTTGCTAAGTGAAAAGCTACCAAGCCTCTCACCCCCAGAGCCCTAAATCCTTCTGTTAGCCGCCCACAAAAACATGCGATGCTTCCCCCCGCCCCCAGAACGAACTTCCAGGAGCTGTGTGTTTCTGCCCCCCCCCCCCCACTGAGATAGCACACAGGGCAGATGACCAAAGAGACAGGAAGGGCCATGTCTGAGAAGATGCAGAAGTCACTCTGGGAAAGTATAAATATCGGTCATCACACACACACACACTAGTACACACACACTCGTACACACACGCACAAGTGCGCACACACGCGCACGCGCGCACACACACACGCACACACACACACACACACACACACATGCACACCCACAAGGGCGGGAAGCCAGACTAGCGAAACCTAAGACATCCTCACGCCAAAACTGCTGCAAGAAAGGGACTCACAGGGTGCAGCCCTGAGTTGGTGTGTAGAAGCTGAGGGTGACCCCAATGCATCAACCAGACACCACGAGAGTCAAATGTCCCCTGGGTGGCCTCATTTCCTGTGCATCTGCCGGGCCTCCCACACATAAGAAGGAGTCAGGGCTGAGGTCCACGTGCCTGAGCTCACTGTGGCATGCCCACTAAGAACATTTGGGGGGGGAATTCTGTTCCGGTTTCCGTTTTTGAGGCAGCTAACTTAGACCCTGGAACACCTGCGTTCTACCTTGTTACAGTGACCTCTGGTGGTCACGAGCCAGACATTGCATAATTTCTAGCAACTGGCTATCAACCGCCCCGAGGTCTTCTAAGAGGTTTCAGGAAGAGCAAGAGAGAGGCGGAGCGGGAGTCAGGAGCTGCTGGCAGCAGGCTGGCAAAGGGAGAAGGCTGGCCATCACCTGACCCTGAGTAAGCTAGTCAGGCTTCCGGACCATGCCCAGGCTCTGAGTGCCAGCCTGCACCCATGCCTCAGCTACTGCTGCCCCTCCCCCCACCAGCTGGTGGCATCTCCATGCCAGACACAGAGGGCACGGCTCAGGGAGGCTTAGAAAGGAGACCTAATTGCGGGGGGGGGGGGGGGGAGGGAGGGGAAGACTTGTGGAAGGTCTGCAGTCTCATCTCTGCCCGCCTCCTCTAGTGCTCCAGAGACAAAGCAGAGAGTTGCACGTGAAACCCCCCACCAAGAGAAAGCCAGGCCTAGTCGCTGCCTACAAGCCACTCAGGCCAAGGGGCCAGGGCCTCGGCTCCGGAAGGTCACGCACAGAGTGACAGACCTCACAAGTCCCTGCAAGGACTTGCCAGGGAGAGGCTTGGCCTCACTGTTGGGACTATGAAGACAGGATCACTCTTGTGGCGCTCCTGGGGACTCAAAATGGATGGAGGATATCAATATTGCCTCCACTTTCCCTTCCTCTATGAGAAGACGTCAGCAAACCTTCCTGCCGAGGATGGTACAAGGATCATTAAAGGGAAATGTCCATGGTAATTGTGCCTTTATGCATATTTCTTCACTCCGAAATTCCGTAACACAATAAAGCCTCCAGTCCCGAGAACTGTCTCTTCAGCATGTTCTTGCATTATGCTTAATTTCATAAGAGTTTCTCAGCCCCACATAACGACACAGTTCAATGCAAAATCAGATATAAATCTAGCTTAAGAGACTCTCAACAGGAATTTCATCTAAAACTGTGAATGTTAAGAGATTCTGGCCCTGATTTATGCTATGTTGTGTGTGTGTGTTCAGAGAGCTCTCAGCCAGCCCTCTTAGGCAGTGGGTGCTCCAGGAACCTCAGCACCTATGCCTGGTCTCCCTAGGTCATCCCCCCTGGTTTCCCTGTCCTGCCCCCATGCGGCTCAAGAGCAACTCCCTCAGTCCCCAAACAGCAGGACATGTCACACGAGGGGCCCTCGACACTCTGCTCCCACTCGTCCCCATCTCTGTGAAGAGTGGAAGGGGGGGTCATAAGGAGCGCCCCGAGGTGAGATCCCGGTGTGCAGCGGACCTGGCCATGAGCTCGTCTTTCGGTTTTCTACGTGTACTGTAAACCCCAGCCAGTGACAGTGCATCTGTCTAGCTGGCTCCTGGACAGGGCACTTGAGATGCTGGCTGCGAATCCGTGATGAACTGAATAAATCCGGAGGAGGCATCCATCCATTGTCTGAGCGTATCTAAGATGTTTTTAATATGCAGATTATTTACAGACCAGGCTCCTACCACTCTGAAGCAAGCATTACAGTCATGTAAAACCATATCCAGGCAGTTATATTACAGGCGATCACGCACATGCCGTGCTGAGACAACTTATAATACACAAATTATTTACATCGTGAACACATCTCGGTGGCCGTGGCATTCCACTTTCAACAAAAGACAACACCACAGCAGTAGATTACATTGAAATATGCTAGCTGGCTTCGGAAACTTCCAACTTTATATTCTAGAATGCTAAATGACAAAAAAATAAAAAACACAAATTCACAGTTAGGGCTCGGCACTCAGCATGTCTGAAAATGCACTTGACAGGGAGAGGCATCGTGAGCAGTGAGCCCCCACCCCCCCAAAACCAAGTAAGCCAGTGCTCTGCGATTGTAAAACCTATTTATTTAAAGACGATTGAGTTTCCCAAGCCTTATGATAGCACTTAACATATTTAAAAATATGCACTGCAAAGCTCTAAAAGTTCCTGAATCCATCTATAAAAAAAAAAAAGAAGAAGAAGAAAAAGAAAAAGAAATGCCTCGCCACTTCTAATGGACTCCACCCAACTTGGAGCAGAATCTGTGGGGTACACGCCCCCAGAAGAAATGGAGTTGAAATGACTTGTCTCCATATCTTTCCAGGAAAGTAGATTAAATATAGATATGTGCTCGCCCCACCCGCTATAGGCTGCCTGTTTTCCTCCCACGCCCCACAGCCCACGAAAAAACGAGGAGAAAATTAGCAAGCCTGTTTCAGCTCTTGGGTACCTGATGGCGACAGATCCAAGGGCCCAGCTTTGTGCCTCTTGAACGCTTTGTCTCAGACTTTAAAGCCATCCCATCAGCCAGGCTGACACACGCCAATTAGCTTTGAGCATTTCACAGGACTCTCAACTCACATACCTGCATGTCTTCCAAAACGTCTCCTATTTGTTTTCCAATATGTCATTAAATGAGAGCTCTGGATGACAGTTCAGATGTGCCATGAAGTGCTACTTATTTTTAGTCAGATCCCTCGTGCCCAGATACCAGGAAGGACTCAGGGCTTGGTGACAAATGTCTCTAGGCAGGGGAATCCATTTCTGTCCCCTCTGCCACATGAGAACAGGGAGTGCCTTGGACATTTTGTGTCTTTACAAATGAAACAAAAGTTTCTAGAACTCTTCCAAAAGGAAGAGGATGGGAGAAGGAGGTAGGGGACCAGAGAAAGACGGAAAGGGACTAGAGGAGGAGGAGGAGGAGGAGGAGGAGGAGGAGGAGGAGGAGGAGGAGGGCAATGGTGGCTCGGACCAGCAGTACGTCGCAAAGCACGATTCTCACAGGACAATGTAATGTAAAATCCACAGTGCTCGGGAGTCCTGGCCCAGACAGGTCACAGGACTGTTTTCGCAGTGGTGCTCATGGGGGAGCGCCTTCACATATTGCAGGAACGTGCACCTTTAACGCCTGGATCATTACGAAGGACGTCGGAGCTTCCTGGGCACTACAAATGAGCAGCACTCTCTGAGGGATGCTGCGCCTGCGCACAGATTTGAGAAGGAGCTGAGTACTTGGGTGTAAACCGTCAAAACTTCTGGGAGCTGCAGAAGCTGCCTGGTGGCACACTGGGTTTGTTGAAAGGGAAAAAAAAAACCCTGAACTTTATTATACAATTGGAACCGAAGTGACCTACTTGCAGATTGAAGTCACGGAGTGCTAATTCCCCACTTAGTACCACTTTGACCTCTTCTCGTGTGGACGCGTGCGTGGATCTTTGTTTTTTTTTTTTTTTTAGATGCCAGCATCTGCTAACCTGTTCCATCCCGGTGGACATTTAAGGTGCCGTGTAGTGACCGCTCCATAACCAACATCTCCAAATGTGTCTCTGGATGCACAGAATAGCATTTCTGGAGATAAATCCCTTCCTGTGAACTCTAAGAACAGACATTTGTATTCATGTGCGTGTGTGTGTGTGCCAACAAGTACGTATGTGCTCACGTGTGTACACATGTATGTGAAGACTGGAGAACGACCTTAGCTCCACTTCTTAGGTACCATGTGACTTGATTAAATTTGAGGGTTATTTTTTTTTTTGTTTTTGAGACAAGGGTTCTCATTGGCTGGCTGAGACAAGGGTTCTCATTGGCTGCCCGGCTAGAGAGCCCCATGGATGTCCTTCATCCTCTCCAGTGCTGGGATCATAAACCTTCACTACCTTACCTGGACTTTTCAAATGTAGATTCTGAGAAGAAAGCCCTGGTCTCTGGCTTATGAGGCAAACAAGCACTCTACTGCCCTAGCCTCCCCACAAGCTCATGGGCCGGAAGTAGGAGCCTGACTCCAAAGCTTGGTTTGGTTGGTTTGGCGGGCTTGGGGTTTGGGGGTTGTTTTTCTGGGTCAGTTGCTATCTGTTTGTTGTAGACACGGTCTTATAGCCATGGCTCAATTAGAACCCCTCATCTTCTCCTGACTCCACGGGGGTCGCGGGTGTGTGTCTCCGGGAACCACACTGCCTGAGGAGAGAAGTTCCTGTTGCTGGTGTGTCGGTTACTGAGCTCCGAATTGTTCCGTTTGGAAAAGACATGAGAAGAGTCTCCTCAGAAAGGGAGACTCTTTTTTACTCTTTTAAGATTTACTTTTATTACTTAAATGTATGTGTGTGCATGAGTACAGAAGCCCAGTGGAGCCGTCAGATCCCCTGGAGGTGAGTTACATACCGTTTCCAGCCGCCGGATGTGAGTGCTGAGAGCCCAGCTTGGGTCCTCTAGAATAGCAGTGTGGACGCTTGAACAGCGAGTCATCTCCTCAGCGCCCTATCTTGTGACTTTGCTGGAACCCACGGTGCGTCTCCTTTCCTTTCGCCGTTGTGTATACTTAAACATTTCATTGTGGATGGCTCTTACTGGTAAAATACCCTTAAAATTGTGGGTCACAGCATTATTTTTTTTTTCATTTTTTTTTTTTTATGCCTCTCTGAGAGTTTGTTCTTGTCTTTTACGTTTTCCAAGACAAGGTCTCACACTGTACTTCAGATTTCTCTGGAACACGCTACGCGGCCCAGCCTTGCCTTATACACACGGCACTCTTCCCTGCCTCCCACCGTCTGGGTGCTGTGATTACAGGTATGTGCCCACCACGGCTGGTGGGACTGGTCACTTCACCCATCACAATTCTGGATTTTGATGAAAAGATGGAGATTCAAACGTCCTCGCCCCAATAGCATTGGAGAGCCACTCTATCCCCAGGCTATGTTGGCTTCGAAGAAAATTGCCCCCCAAGTACCGTCAAGACTAACACTCAGAGGGCACACCGATGGGTGTGCAGGGCAGAGGGGCCACACGCCTTGAACAGGCCCAGGGGAGGCTGGCCCACTCATCGAGCCTTCCTCTCCTGTACAGATACCTGCCTCTCGGCAGCACAGACCCGCTGGGCCCTTCACAGATGCTGTTCTATAAATACCCAGCCCATCTTCCCGGATGCGTTCACGCCATCTCAAGTATTCCACATCCATTTCTTCTTATCAGACAGCTGCAACCTGGACAGGCTGGCTGGGCCCGTAGTATGTCATCTTTCTTTACATCACCTGCACAATTAATTCAAGTAAATCTTTAGGCAACGCCTGATGCGTCTGATGGACGCTATTATCAACGGACTCCAAAGGTCTTCTTGTTTTATTACCTAAAACATTAGGAAGGGTTCCAGTGTAAGGCTAATTACGAAGCTTTCCGGCAGCAGCAGGCCACAGCACAGGGCAGATGACCGAGTCCTCCAGGAAACTAGGTCTCTGTGAGGCTGCAGGCCCTGGACGCCCCAGCTCATGACACACAACCTTAAGGTCCCCAAACCATTGCATCGCCATTGCCGTGGCAACAAAAGGACTGTCTCTGAGAGTGCTGACTCACTCTTCTTCGTAGCAACACAGCCAGCCAAGCCAGAACAAAATGGGCTTGGGGGGGGGGGATGTGGGGGTGGAGGGGGGCACTGGGTGAGGAGAACCCCAGGAGGACTTCTGACGAGAAGAAAGCAGCTTAGATGCAGACAGCACGAAGAAGACAAGCCCCACGTCCCGGACACCAGGTTCCAGCCATGACTTCACAGCTGACTGTGCAAGTTACTTAACACTTATGAATGAGAGACATCTTGGCTGCAGAACCAGGGAAAGGCGTGCGTCCTAGGTGGCAAGAGAGCTGAGAGTGAAACTAGGCGGAGTCCCTGGCAGACCACGGTCTCTCCACTGATGGCAGCTACTGCCACTAGTGCTAATAACTAGGGGACACAGGTCATGCCAGCTAGCGCTCCACAGCAGTCTCCACACCTTTGGGATTCTACTGAGTGTTTGCGGCATTTCTTCTTTTCTCTGTACTTACTGATGCCGATGGAACTTCAGACTTTCTAGAATCTATAAGAAGTAGCGGCCACATCTTCCGATCATAATATTTTGCCAGGTCAGTTTATTTTTAAGAAATAGTAAAGAAGGGAACAAAAAAAATTGCTCAGTCTGTAAAGCGCTCACCAGCCAAACATGAGGACCTAAGTTTGATCGCAGCTTCACACACACACACACACACACACACACACACACACACACGGACACACAGACACACAAACAAACACACACGGACACACACACACACACGGACACACACAGACACACAAACACACACAGACACACGGACACACACACACACACACGGACACACACACACACACACAGACAGACAGACACACACACACACACACACAGACACGGACACATGGACACAGAGAGAGAGAAAGAGAGAGGTGGGAGAAGAAAAGGCTGGGTACAGTGACATCACACGCGTCTGTTTTCTGTTGCTGGGGAGACGGACACAAAAGAAACCCTGGAACTCAGGGACCAGCCAGTTAGCTGGAATTGGTGGTCCCCCTGCCATTGAGAGACCCTATCTCAATGCTAAGCTGGAGGGCAACTGAGAGTGGCACCCAGTGTTGCCCTCTGACCTGCACACGCATGTGAACACAGGATGTGACCTCCACGTGCACACGTGAACCAGAGCCCATCTATACCTCATCTCACTCGCTCTCTGCCCCGCTCCGGTAGCCACTGACTAGCAGTTAGCTTTGTCACCACATGAGTGCTGACACATCCTGGAGACACCTGAGAGAGGACGGACTGTGACCTGGAAGTGTAAGCCGAATAAGCTCTTTCCTCCCCAACTTGCTTTTGGTCCAGGCGTTTCACCTCAGTGATAGAATCTCTGACCAGCACAGGAGGCTTTGTTCCTGGTATGGTGATGTCAGCAAAGGGGTGGAGACTTTAAGAGGCAGGTTTAGGAGTGTATCATTAAGTCACAGGACGTGCTCTAGGCTGGGACTAAGGCCATCCTCAGGCTGTGTTGGTGTCCTTTCCTACTGCTGTGACCAAATGCCTAACAGGAAGCAACGTAAGGAAGGGCTTATTTTGGTCAACGTGCTTTATCACAGCAACAGGAAGCAAACCAGAACAGGAACGTATCCATAAATAACATGTTTTTATACTTGAAGCTTACATGGATGGTAATGCATGAGGCTTTTCTTTCTACACCGTTTGCACAGAGCCGCTTTGATTTCTGTGCACATAAACGCCCTTATCTTAGTTTTCACTGCTGTGTACTAATCCATCCCCAAAACACATTCACAACTTGGGCGATCGTTCTACTGCTGAAGACTGTTTAATTGTTTCCACATTCCTATCAGTGCAGACAGTGCTACAGAGAGCATTCTGCACACAGCTCCAGACAAAGGCACAGGGCTATCTGTCTGCGAGGAAGCCTCTCTGGTGTGGCCCTTTGAGACAGCCCGCAAGACTTGTTTAGGGGCCTGAAAGGTCAAACCACTTTTCTAGAACACTGAGGGGGAACTTTCTCTCTTTGATATGTTGACATTTAGATGGCTGGAGGTACCCGATGATGGGTAACACTCAGGGGTCACAGAGACATGAAAGCAATAGCAATCAGAAATTCCACATGCGCATGCTTTCTTCCTGGTTTACTTAGGAATTCCTTCATGGGAGTTGGCAGGGGGTGAAAGGTATTAAGGTAACAGGGAGAGTGAGCCGCAGATGATCAGATGACGTGAGGGGTAAAAGGAGGGCAACAGGAAGGAGAGAGGTGAGAGAGGAGCAGAGGAAGGGGGTGCAGAGGAAGGGGGTGCAGAGGAAGGGGGTGCAGAGGAAGGAGGTGCAGAGGAAGGGGGTGCAGAGGAAGGGGGTGTGGAGGAAGGGGGTGCAGAGGAAGGGGGTGCAGAGGAAGGAGGTGCAGAGGAAGGGGGTGTGGAGGAAGGGGGTGCAGAGGAAGGGGGTGCAGAGGAAGGAGGTGCAGAGGAAGGGGAGCAGAGGAAGGGGGTGTGGAGGAAGGGGGTGCAGAAGAAGGGGGTGCAGAGGGATAACTAATACTAAGGATGTTTGTAAAAGGCAATATGGAAAGCTACCATTTTATAAGCTTTATAGAAGAGACAGACAAGCAGACAAACAGGTAGACAGACAGGCAGACAAACAGGTAGACAGACAGACAGACAGATTCCTATAAAAGAATTTCATTGAAGTTACCCTACACAGGGGAGAGTACTCATCTCAGAAGACATAGGTGGCCAAATAAAAATCCCAGTGCCAAGTGTGGGATGCCATCCCTCAAGTTCTTAGTCAGGGGTGACCCCAGAGAGCTCCCCCAAAATAAAGGCTCTATTCACTGCCCTTGGTTTCCCACCAGAACTCGATAATGAGACCCCAGTTGCTGAAGACACCATATGCTCTGCTCACCAGGCCTAGACACGTCAGGCTAAATGACCAGGAGGCTTTCTCCATGGTGACCAGCATCCGTGGGACTGCTATGTGGGTTGCTAGAGTGTCTTACCCAGCTTTGAACCCTAAAAGCTATAATGATGGCTGGCATGTCAGGGGATAGCCACAGGTATAACAGTGGCACAAATGTTGTGGGGGTAAACAGCCACAACAGCCAGCTCTGGGTGTACTTAGATACTGTCTCAAAAATAGGGTGGAAAGCAATGGAGGGAGACACTTGGAAACCTCTGACCTCTACATATATGCACATACATGGACAAACACACCTACAAGCATGTGCGCACGCATGTATATACCACATACACGTGCGCGCACACACACATACACGCACACACACACACACACACACACACACACACACACACACACACACACCTTCCTGGAATAATAAACACAAATAGCTTAGTGTTCTCAATCCCTGGCCATGTGTAACAGAATGGAAGGACACGCTGAGGGTCTCTGCCACAGGCTGGAGATGCTGCTTCTCTTCAGGGGAAGAGTGCCATGAGTGAGTTGCAGGATAAACTATCTGCTTCTCGCTAGATGCCAATTTACAAACCGATGGGCACCCTTCAGACTCGAGTACTTGCCAGGACTTCTGTTTCCGGCCAAGGTAGGAACTACAAAGCTGGACAAGTGCAGAACCTTGGTTCTCAAGCATGGATGTCTGACAAGGAAAGACCATGACCTGTGAGAAACGGGAGCCATACACCTTACGGCCTCCTTAGGTGACTTGCTATGGAGTTTCCAGGCTGTGACCCAAAGAGGGGACCCAGGCCCAAAAATCTCTCTGAGTTGAGGAGAAGGAACTTAACGTAATCCAAGATCCCTGGATCTCACAAGACAGAGCACTGGAGATGACACTCAGAGAACTCTGGAGCTGAGCAGAGGGCACCTCTAAGCATCCATGTAAATACAGATCCACACATGTATCTGAGGAAACCATCCAAGGCCACAGGGCAAACAAACAACAGAGTCACGACGGTGACCCTGCTTTTCCTAAATTGAAAGAGAATGACACCTGTTTCCAACACCAAGCCTAGAAACGTTCATAACATATAAGACGCAGGATTGATCTCCCAGTACAAGAAACATTAACTCCAGACCCAAAGCTGCCGAGGACCTGAGTAACGGAGCATAAAAAACAAGACCTGAAATGTTTCATCCGATTCCAAATGATGTAAGCATGCTCCAGAACAGAGCTCATGAATATTCATAGGAGTAGAAATGCAGCAAGGCTCCCAAAATGGTGAACTCGTAATGTCTGAGATGAAACAGAAAATTCCCAGGTATGCAAAGGAGCAAGAAAATGTGACTTATAATGAAGAAAATCAATCATAAACAAACCAGAAATTATACAATGTTGGAATTAGTGGATAAGAAGATTGAAGGCAAGAGGAAGAAGCACGGAAATTTTAAAGAGACCCAAGCAAAGTTTCTAGAGATGAAAATTGCAATCAAAATCCAAGGTGCAACTGGAGTGACAAACACAGTGGGTGAGTTGAAAAGGAAATTAGATGTCACGAAAGGAAACCCTGAGTTAAAGGCCCTATAAGAGAAATGACCATAGTGAAATGCAGAGGTAAAAAGGAAGGCTGGAAATGGTGGTACAGGTTGGCAATTCCAGCCCTGGGAGGCAGAGGCAGGAGCATCAGGACTCCACACTCACCTCGATTACACAGTGAGTTCAAGGCCAGCCTGTGCTACACGAGTTCAAGGTCAGCCTGTGCTACACGAGTTCAAGGCCAGCCTGGGCTACACGAGTTCAAGGCCAGCCTGGGCTACACGAGTTCAAGGCCAGCCTGGGCTACACGAGTTCAAGGCCAGCCTGGGCTACACGAGTTCAAGGCTAGCCTGGGCTACACGAGTTCAAGGCCAGCCTGGGCTACAGGAGACTCTGCATCAAACCAACAAATCAAACGAAAAGGGTGGAAGACAGAGGGAGGAAACGAACAGGCATTAGTGAGGATTTCAAGAAAGCTTATGTAGATAAAGTTCCCAATGGAGGAGAAGGGACAGGGGAAAAACTATTAATTTGTATGTACAAGAAATTTACTGAGCCCGAGGCACAAGACACATAGAGAAATGCTCTCACTCAACAAGGTCAACTTGCTTAAGTCTAGCAATGATGATAAATCTTTTTAAAAAAATAAAAATTAAAAGACACATTACGTACAGAGAAACAAAGATACGGGGTAACTATGGTTTCCTCGCCAGAAATGAATGTGAGGAAGCCAAAACTCCTATAGCTACTTCATTAAAGTTCTGAGGGGGGAAAAACCCAGCAAGTGAACAAAGAAATGGTATCCTGGAAACGGTAACTGCATGGTCCGGAGAGAGACTTTTATCATTTAAGTGTCTCTAAAAGGCAGCTGTCTGAAGGAAAATTGGTAATGATGGAGCATAAGATTGATGACATTCCAAGAATTTAAATGTGTGAGAAGCACAGAAGGATGAGGGTAAGACACCGAAACTAAGACTGTCAGGCTGTGTTTGGGGCGGCATCACCTGGCTGTGAGTTGTGACGTTACACTATATATGAAAACCCTGAGAAAGCTACTACAACAAGAAGGTAAGGTTGATAAGCCAACAAAGCAGATAACATGGGATTGATTATAAGACTCCTTTTACAAAAAAAAATACAAAATTAAAAAAAAAAAAAGAGTCCTTTTACCTCAAAGGAAGGTGGGGAAAGGAAAAGGAGAACAAACAGCAGGTGTCAAAAGCAGAAAAATAATAGAAGACTATAGTTTTAACCACATTAAAAGTAAATGGTCTAAATACTTAAAATAAAAGACAATGATTAAAACACAAGACCTAATTATATGTTGCCAATAAAAACATATACTTTAAATACAAAGACAAAACTAGTGTAAAACTAAAAGAATGGAAGAAAATATGGCCCGTGCAACACTAATACAAAAAAAAAAAAGTAGAGCTGAAAACAGCGGTGAATGGCTATCACCCCGGTATTGAGGGCGTTCAGGTAGGAGGGTTCTGAGTTCAAAGCCAGCCTAGGCTACAGAGGCCGACTCTCTGGGAAGAAAATGAGGGGAAGGAAAGCAAAGAGAATGAGAAAGAAAAGAGGAGAAAGGGGCAGGAGGGAGGTGGGAGGGGAGGGAAAGGGAAAGGGGAGAGGAGGAAACGGAGACGGGAGAGAATCGGGAGCCGCTCTGTGAACGCCACACAGTGAGTTTCAGAGCAGAAACACCGCCAAGGTCCATCTCATGATTCTAAAGGGAGCGAACGATCGAGAAAACACAAGAAGCAAGCAAGAAAACACCAACACACACAAACCAAAACCGAGAGAATTGTAAGGAGAAATGGACAAGTCAGCAACTATGGTTGGGAATTATCAACAACTGATTTAAAAAGAATAAGTGGACATAAAACCATGGACATCCAGGCCTAGGACAACACTACCAGCATGCCCTAACTCACAGTGCTGGGGCATCTCTGCAACATTCCAAGCAGAAACGGCCGAGTGCACACCCCTGAGTCAAAAGATGCATCGTTCTCAGCCATAAGACACCCTCTGTTCTCTGTCCATGGGGGAAGTGGACTAGAAATGAATAGCAAAGATTTGTCAGACTTTTTTCTTTTTTTTAAGCCATGAATATGAAGCTGTCATTCCAACTGACTGTATTGTTGCCGATGAAAATTCTGACCTGCTAAGCAAAACTCACCACTGAGAAAACATGAATCTTCCACTGTGAACTCCTCAGGCAGCCGGGTACGAAAAAAACAACTAATGACTTTTTCTGGAGCTGTAAGTGGTGACACCCAAAGGTAATTTGGGGTGTGTCACACAATAAGCCATGCTGGCTGGCACTTAAGATCTTGTGTCACTCAGTGAGCCAGCGTTTTCAAAATGGGCGGTGTGGCCTACAAGCAGCCACAGCTAGTTCAAGAATCTCCCCCAGAGAAAGTATGACAGGCTTTCCTCCAGGCCGGTGAAACAGCTCAGTGGAGAAAGGCGCTTTGCATCTGAGGATGGACGCCCAGTGACTCCAGTTTGATACCCAGAGCCCACCTAAAGGAAGAGAGAATCCGCTCCTACAAAGTTGTTCTCAGATCTCCACAAGTGCACCAGGGTGCACACACACTTCCACGCATGTGCATACACATACACATGCATGTGCGCGCACACACACACAAATAATGAGCAAACTGAAATTTAAAACATTCCCTACTAACACAAAAGAACCAGCTAATGGATTTTACTTGAGCAGGGTAAAAAAATTATTTATCACCACACTCTCAGAGACTCCTTAACCGCAGGGACGCGTCTGAGCAGTTTTGCTGTTGCGCAGACTTATTAGAGTATTATTACCAAACCGATGGCTACTGCGTCTCTTGGCCACATAATTTTAGTGCCAGCGTACACACAGTCTGCACTGCCCAACATATCAATAGCTGATGGTCATTCCAGATCCCACATCGCAACTAGCCTCTAAGACTGTATGGCGCAGCCTGGGTCTTTTTTGTTGGTTGGTTTTGCGAGACAGGGTCTCTCTGTGTAGCCTTGGCTGTCCTGCACTCACTTTCTAGACCAGGCTGGCCTCAAACTCACAGGGATCCACCTGCCTCTGCCTCCCAAGTGCTGGGATTAAAGGTGTGTGCCACCATTGCCTGGCTTGGTTTTGGTTTTTTTGTTTTGCTCTGTCTTTCATGTGTTTGCAATATGCATGTGTGGATGCATGTTCGCGTGTGTGCAGGTACACATGTGTACACACATTGGAAGTGAGTCTTCTTCATTCTTTACCTTACTCATTGAGGCAGAGTGGCGAGTGGCGCAGCTGAACCTGGGGCTCGCCTCCCAGCCAACGAGGCTAGCCAGCTCACCGCCTGCCTCCCATCTCCAGCTTCTGAGCGTCGGACCCCCAAGCCAAGCAGCATCTATGTGGGTGCCAGGAAGCTGAACTCCAGTTCCTCTGTCTCCTGAGCCATTTTGGTTTGGATCTTAGGTGTCCCCTAAAGGCCATAGGCTGAAGGTTTGTCCCCCCAAGGCTGCATCATCATCATCATCAGGGGCTGTACTGCTTAGAAGTGGGGGGCGGGGCTTAATGAAAGGAAGTTAGTTACTGGGGTCCATTGGGGTCCTAGCTACCCCTTCCTCTGTCTCTATTTTCCCTCATGTGGTGGACAAGCCTCTGTCATGCCTTCCCCCCATGAAGCTCCCTCGCCTCACGCACAAAAGCAGCAGCCTGAGTAAAACCATAAGAACCTCTGGAGCCGTGAGCCAGTGCAAGCCTTCCGTCGCTTGGCGTGACTCCCCTTGTGTTTTGTCCCAGCAACAGAAAGCCGACTGGCACAGTACAATTTCGGTCTTCAGTGTCACAGCCAAAAGAATACTCAAAAAGCTCTAAGACAACCATTGAAACAGCACCTAAGATTCTATTTGTAGAGTTAATTTTTATTTTTCTAACTCAGCTTATCTGAACGGTGTTGGCGGTGGGTAGATATGTGGGAACGCCGCTGTCCTCCACGAAGGCAAACACGAAGGGAAC
This sequence comes from Acomys minous, assembly GCF_964271855.1. NCBI lineage: Eukaryota > Metazoa > Chordata > Mammalia > Rodentia > Muridae > Acomys > Acomys minous. The sequence goes on from NC_140487.1 coordinate 125,196,247, forward strand.
TTGAAAGGAGACAAAGCCACGCTGCTCCACACCAGGTCTCATTTTGCTTTCAAAAATATTGTTATTTTTATTATACAGTAAGCCATTTTGGTCAACACAAAATGGTTTTATTACTGCTATTTTAATGAGTTAATACATATTTAAGTAATCTCTCAGTTTTAATGTCTAATACTGTACATATTACAGCTATAAGTCACAAGCAGATGATCTTTGGAGCCCTAAAGAAGCTTTGTCAAGGCAGAACTTGGATTGTATCGTGTGTGTGTGTGTGTGTGTGTGTGTGTGTGTGTGTGTGTGTGTGTGAACACATTGCCTTAGCACACATTAAGAGGTCAGAGGGCAGCCTTGGGCATCAGTCCTGCCATCTTTGTTTGAGGCATATGTTGCTCCAGCTGCATATACCAAGGTGGCTGGCCTCTGAGCTTGCAGTCATCACCCTGTCTCTACCCCATCTCACCACAGGAGTTCTGTGTTTACTGCTGGGTTCCCACATCCAGTTTTATATGGGCTGTGGGGAGCTGAACTCAGACCCCACGCTTAGGCAGCAAGTACACTACCCAGCGAGTATCTCCCAGCCAACCTTAAGTAACACTTAAGCATTTTAAGATGACGTAACAAGCATGGCGGTATTATTCTTATAATCCCAGCACTTGGGAGGCAGAGGCCAAGGGAGAAGGGTAGCTACAAGTTCGAGGCCAGCCTGGACTACACAGTGACAGTCTGTCTCAAAACCAACGAAAACCATTAGGAAGTCCAGAGACTGAAAATAACAGAGAATCCTTCTTCTGCATGGCCCACCACAATAGATGCAGAGGACGGACTCGGTGACATTTACTAAGTCACTAAGAGACACACACACCCCAGCCACCCAGCAGACTCTGCACACCTGACAGTCAACACTCACTGCGCATGTGCAAAGCACCATGCAGTCCCCTGGAAACACAGAGGTGGGACGGAGCAGAGCTGTGGACACAGCAGGAGCCGGAGCGACAGAATGCCTCCCTGAGCCCTTGGGATCCGTGCAGAGAAGGGCTCCAATTCCTGAGCCACCAGAGGGACTGAGGGGTAGGATGGCCAGAGAAATGGCCAGCGAGGGAGGAAGACCTTGAAAAAAGACTGAGGTGAGAAGTGGGGGTGCAAGACTCTAAACTGCACTGACAGAGAGCAGTCACAGGCCTGGGAGGAGACGACCCTCTGCACGGAGAGGCCTGTTAAGTTCAAGGGAACAGGAGACCAGGTGTGTCTGGCAGTTCTTACTGTGACTTCTGGCCTTCACTCCACTCTGATGACCAGCTCCACCACCCGGAGCCTGGCTGGTAGTAAAATCAGCTCTGCAAGTAAGCCAATAACCCCTTGCTGGTGACTGTGGCACAGCTTGCTGTCCCACAGTCTGTACTCTTTTCTTAACCTCCTGTGTTTAGTTTCTGCCATAAACTTGAGCCCAGAAAACTGTCAGGAAGAAATACTCCTTAGAGTACCTCCGGCTGGCAGGAATGCATGTGGAGGCTTTACCACCACAGGGAGCAGAGACTAAGGGTCTCTGGACCCAGGCCCATCTGTCCCAACTCTCAGACAGATGGCTGCATCCCACGTTGAAGATGTGCCAGGGTCTCCCTCTGCGCCCATCATCAGATGAAATCTTATGCCATACCCTTCCAGAGTTGCATCAGGGGGCTTGCCAGGTTTCGCTTCTGCCTAGCAGCGTAGATGCCTTGGCCACATCTCCATTTTCCAAACATAGTTCAGAGGCCACGTAGAGAAGGCTCAACTGCTACCACCCAGGGAAGTCACCGCATCACCACCAAAACCGACAAGTGGATGGTGGGCACCACCACTACAGACCAGAGCAGGGGTTTAGATTAAACAGCAGACAGGAAAATGCAGGCTGGCGTGCATTGATCCCAGGGTCACTGAAATATATAACTAAGGTTCCTTTGTCCCTTTCCGAGGCCCAGTGGCCCTCCCTTTGGGTTGTGCTTTTGGCCTTTGGCTTAATTGCAGATATTTAAATGCAGCGTGGGTGTCACTATCAATCCTCAAAGCAGCCCTTTAATGTAGATGTCATCCTCTCAGGAACTGTGGCACCCAGCAAGGTGTGTGTGTGTGTGTGTGTGTGTGTGTGTGTGTGTGTGTGTGTGCGCATGCACGTGCACATGAGTGAGTGAGTATTGTACATGAGTGTGTGTACACTTGCGTGTGTATATGCATGTGTGTGTGCATGGGTGAGTGTGTACATGTAGAAGTGTTTATGTGTGTGTGCATGAGTTAGTGTGTTGTGGGTGTGCATGAGTGAGTGTGTGTGTGTGTGTGTGTGTGTGTGTGTGTGTGTGTGTGTAGCCATCTCCCCTCCACCTTGCCCCTCAGTGACGACACAGATAATATGACAGAGCCACAAAGCTTCGCTTCTTTTCCTGCTCTCTAATTCCTTAACCAGGGATCAAAATAATTCCAGGGCCAGGACCCCCAGTACTGCATCTCTCAGGGCACAGTGGGATGAGACCCTCTGGGAAGCAATGTAGACCCAAGCAGCCAAGGAAAGTCTGGTCCAAAGAAGGCCAGGGTCAGAGGCACGCCTCACCTTCTTTCCCCCATCCAAAAAGTTCTCTGAAACCTTCAGAGACGGGCTGCATGGGTTTTTGCTCATCCTAGGAGAGAATACAGGCCCGTAGAGCCTCCTCACACCCTGATCCATCCGCCACACATTCCTGTCCAACAATCTGACAAGGTCTGAGATGCCCCCCTGTCCCCTGCCAGGGGCATCTCCTACCGCTGGTCTTAGTGATGTCCCTGTAGAGCCACATTCCGCTGGCCCTGACTCTTGGGAAACCCTAATCATGCTCACAGATCTCTTCCCATCAGCCCAGGTCACAGGAATGATCAGTTGCAGCCACCCCTGACCCTCAAGAACCACACAGCCAGAGGCAGTACCTCAATTACGTTCTTGTCTCACCAATACCCGCCCAGTTTCGGGCCCAGTCACACCCACACCCTCCCCCCTGCACCAAAGCATCCACTCAGGAAGCCCAGAGTGCTGACGAGATGGATTCCTTGCAAACCCACATCTCTTCCCAAGGCCCTGCAAAGTGCCTTTCAACTTCAGGGTCCCTGGTTATTCACCTGTGCACCCCTGAAGGTTGGACCGTCCCTCCTCCCCAGGGCACAACTTCACGGCCAGAGCCCCACCCCCACCCCCTACCTGGCTGTTTGCCTGAGTTTTCAATCCAATCCTGCTACACCAACTACCACAGGGGAGAGATCATTACATTCAGCTCAGCGACCACAGCAATAGGTCAGGCTTCCAGACGCCTCCCCCAAACGCTGATTAATGGGCAGGAGCGGCCCATGCGCATCTCATTGCACACACGGCTGCAATGAAACCATCTCTGCTTTACAGTTCTGTGCAAGACATAAAAGCGGGGACTATCCCGGCCTTCCGAGGAAGCAGGCTATGAATACAGAAGCAGGCCTGGGTTATTAATCCAGCACCATTAGTCTTAGGGAGTCACCCCAGCACTGACCCCCTGGAAGGAAATTTCTCCAGCTGTCCATTCCTCATTTCAAATTATCCATACAGTCGCCATACCTACCACCGGTGAGTTATTTGATATTTTGGCGAGGAAAGTAAACAATATAAAAAGCCGCAGAACTTGGGGTACTATAAATTCTAAGCAAGTTATTTTCGGAGAGAGGAAGGCTGATTCATAGGGTACTCTGCTTCCCAGGACTAATTTGGTTTGCTTTTTTTTACTTCTTCTTCTTTTATTAATAGGAGGTTAGCACCCTCGGCTGCACCTGTCAAGGGGATCCCAGGCTCACAGCCGGGCGTTTGAAGGTTTAATCCCGGAATGGTTTTCACAGAACAAACACAGCTCTCACCACACGCTTCAAAACCCCAGGATGGACAGGTGCAGGCGCTCTGGTTCTTAAAGGCCGGCATGGTGTGAAGTAAGACTGCCAGAAGTCCCCCGGCACAGCGCATTTGTCTACCCGCTCCTCGGGAGCGCGTATGAGCACAGACACAGCAGCCTCTGCCTTGTCGTTTCTCCCCTTTTTTCAAATTTATCCAAATGGATAAGGTGTGGTAGTGGGTTTTGCATTTTTTTTTCTGATAATTTCCACAGCGCCTCCACATTTCGTGCATTTACTATTCTGCTGGGCCGTGCTCACACTGGATGGCTCACTCCATCCTCCCTGCTTGGGACCCCCCCGCCCCCGCTCTGCCCTTCACTCCTGTCTTCAGCTGTATTCCAGCCTGCGGCCCCTTCTCTCTCCCCCTCCAGGCACCCTCCTGGATGTGTGTCTCTGCTCTCCACCTTTACCCAGGCCACTGTCTGGATGGCGTCCGTCGGTCTGCACGTGACTGGCTCTTTTTTTAGTAAAATGCCTATTCTTCTGCTGTCTCTTCAGTTAGGAGCTTCGGGAGGGTCTGGTTTTAATTTAAAATGATGGCTGTTGTCTTGTTTTGTGTTTTGAGGCAGGGTTTCCCTACATGGCCCTAGCGGTCCTGGAACTCTATCTAGACCAGGCTCGCCTTGAATTCACAGGGATCCACCTGCCTCCGCCCCCCTCCCCTTGGTTCTGCCACCACGCCTGCGCCCAAATAATACCCTTTTTATTTCTAAAGGAGCTGGCCTGTTCTTTAATGTCCCGCTCCTTCCCATCAGCTCTTCCTATTCAATTCTTATGTGTTTTTATTTACTTCACTCCTTCACACTTGGTACACCAGCTGTGGCGGTTTGAATGAGAAATGCCACTCACAGGCTCCGGTAGTTGAACACTCGGTTGCCCATAGGTGGCGCTGTTTGGGGGAGGTTATGTAACTTTTGGGAGGCGGAGGAAGTACATCCATGGGAGGTGGGCTTTGACAATTTGTAGCGTGCCTCGCTTCCTGTCCTTCTCCCTTTGCTTCCTGTGTGTGTGTGGATGAAATTATGATCCCTTTGCTTCTCCACTGCCAGGTGGGTCTCATGCTCTTGCGCTCTTGCTGCTGTGCCTTCCCTTTCCCCTCCCCCACCCCTCCCCCTCCCCTCCCCCACCCCTCCCCCTCCCCTCCCCGACCCTCTCCGCCTCCCCCTCCCCCTCCCCCACCCCTCTCCCTCCCCCTCCCCCTCCCTCACCCCACACCCCTGGTTGATTTTTGTCGGGCTATGTTATCATAGCAGAATTATTAACAATCGTTCTCAGCTGACTCCATCATTTCCACTTCCTGAGACATGGATTCTCTCCCGACAGAACTCGTCCCTCATCCCCTGTGGTAGCCTCTCTTGCTTCCTTGATCAGTTTTTTTGTCTAAGCTCCTGGCTACACTGAGAGTCTTCCTGCTTCTCGTCATAAGACTCTGCAGTGTGTCCTCCAGCAGCACATCAGCCCCAGAGGGCAGGCTTATATACGTGCAGCGTATAAACCCTTCAGGGTCCCACTTGCGCAGAAACAATGTGTTTTAGGTTTTCAGCTCAGAGTTCCCCACCGCATGCGCAGTGTTTATAATTGAGCCGGGCGCGGTGGCCCACACCTGTAATCCCAGCACTTGGGAGACAGAGGCAGGAGGATCGCTGTGTGCTTGAGGTCAGCCTGGTCTACAAAGTGAGTCCAGGTCAGCCAGGTCTACACAGAGAAACCCTGTCTCAAAAAAAAAGAAGGAAGGAAGGAAAAAAGAAAGAAAGAAAGAAAGAAAGAAAGAAAGAAAGAAAGGAAAATGATTTTAGAATTGGTCTTCTTGTGTTTCAGGAATGGCAGCTACAGACTGGGATGTCAGGGACTAAGGACATTCCTGTCCCTGAAGAATACTATTTTGTATTGACAGAGAGGACTGACCTTCTTGGCCTCAGTTTTGTGAAAGAAACCCAGTTCTAACTCCTCAAGCCTTCACCAACTCACGCGCACATACCAAGATGTCCACCTGTCCATCTATGTCGCCATGACTTCTGGCACCAGAATCCCAGTCTCACCTTTGGAGTTAGCTTCTGATGCTTCCTTCATCATAACAAACCCAATACCCCCGGGGGCTGGAGGGAGGAGGCAGAGCGAGCACACCCAGCATAGCAACGCCCTGATTAGAAGACAAGCCAGAGTCGGCATAGGCCTTGCCCATGGAAGCAAAGCTCTTACCTAACATTTACCAAGACCACACCAACCCTGGTCACAGCAAGCCATCCTTCAAACACCTTGGTATGTGGCCCATAATAATTTGTCATCATAGAGTCAGAACCCAGGCTTTGAGCTTCCTTCACACGGCTGAGACTTCAGAATTAATCAACACTTTCCCTGGCTCTTCCAGACACTGTGGTGTCGCTAGCATGGCCTTTGAAACAAAGGGTGTTTGTTGACATGCCAGACAAGCGGGGAGGTCACCAGGATGAAATGGCCCCCCTTCATAGGTAGCCCCCACAGTACTGCCCACCAGACACCCGGGGTCACCCCACACCCTTTTCCCTAGCTTCCCTCAATTTCCAGCCAACTGACTTGAAGAGGGAAGGGTTGTAGGGAGCTGCCTCTCGGCCCAGATGTCACAAGGCCAGGCACGCAGGAGATGAAGTGGCAGTTGTGTGACCCTCTGAGGAGCTAGAGCAAGACACTCAGGTGACTTCAGCTCCAGCACACACCACTGATGGCTCCCCATGACATCTGTATCACCCTATCTCTGGGGACAAACATGGAAGCTACTGCACATGCAGACCTGACATGTAGCTGCCGCTGCTCACCAGATGGCTGTCACTGTTGGCACCGTGGAGAAGGTCTTAAAGTGCCCAGGTCTGGGGTTGAACTGCCCCTAACTGGGTCTCGGCCTCCTGCTGACAAGGAAGCAGAACGTGGGCCTTCCTGAAAGCTCGATATTGAAAAACATCTCTTGTAGCTTCTCTGCTGCAAATAGCTGGGGTCACACGGGCATCTGAGGTGACATATGGTACAGCGCTGGCATCTGAAGCATGTTGCATACGCTGTGACCAGCGGTGGCCTCATCCCCATTAAAGCAGAAGACACATTTCAAAGGCCCCGCCCTGTGGACATCTGAGGCTGTGGGTGGTTCTGACCCCTCTCAGCACTGGGCCACGTTGTTGGGCTAGACATAGCTACCTATGATACGGGCTAATCCCTGGCTTAGACAGATGAGCCGCAGTCATTGCAGGGAAAGTTATCTGAGTGTTGTCCCGATTGTCGCACTGCACCAGGCTCACCCTTCTCACAGTGCTGTGAGGTGATTCGATGCCCGCAGAGTGTGAGGAACGGAGCGACGTGGTGACGAGTGGTGGCCGAGCAGCATGTGCCCTGGCTGAATGGACACTGAGAATGGAGGCTGCCGTGTCACACTCCTGCGACCCTGGGAGGGACTGCCATGTCACACTCCTGCGACCCTGTGGGGGACTGCCGTGTCACACTCCTGCGACCCTGTGGGGGACTGCCATGTCATACTCCTGCGACCCTGTGGGGGACTGCCATGTCACACTCCTGCGACCCTGTGGCCACATTCAAGCTGGTACATCTCTCCCTCTCCCCGACTTTCTTCCTCCTGCCTCTGTAATCCCCGCCCCCCCCATCATCGACCCATGGATAGTTTTCATTTGACTTTTTTTTTTTAACTTGTTAGGTCAGAGACTGGGGAGATGTTTCAGTGGGTGAAGTGTTTGCTCTGCAAGCGTGAGAACCTGAGTTAGGGTCCCAGAACCTGTGCAGAAGCCGGGCACACATACATCCCTGGGGTCAGGGATGAGGATGAGAGGATGTCTACCACATCCTGGTCAGCCGGCCTCGGCTGAATCAAACTGGCAAGCTCCAGGTTCCATGAGTACACGCTATCTCAAAAAAAGGAAGATAGCCAACATCACCTTTTGGAAATGAACAATCACACACACACACACACACACACACACACACACATACACACACATCAAGAGAAAGGAACAAGATGAGTGAAGAGTGGGGTAGAAAGAAAAGCAAGGAACTAGAGGCCACATGCTTGGTAGACCCAGAGAGGATGGAGAAACAACACACCCAGGGGGGCAGAGAAGGAAACTGAGACAAAGGTGCACATCTCAAAGCTGGAGGACACACCCAGCTTCTGGTGGGGGTTGGGGAACAGATGCCCAGGTGTAATTCTGCTCAGCGGGGACCCCAGGCCTTCCAGCTGCCACCATTTCTCTCTGTTGTGCGCCTGACTACGCATTGTTCGTCACAGGCCCATTCAGAAACCACCCAAGGAAACAGAAAGACTCCAGTCCGCAAGGGAAAGCCTGAAGCCCCTCTGGTGCCAGTTGTCACTAGTGTGACACATGTCCTATCCTCAGACCTATCCTCACTACAGACACACACACACACACACACACACACACACACACACACACACACGCAAAGGCTCTGGCTGTCCAGGCCTCTGCAGGCTGTAACAGACATGGCCTGAACCCAGAGCGAAGAAGAGACACTCTGACACCTGGGAATGACCAAAGGCTGCCAAACTGCACAGGGGACAGAGGCATCACCAGGCTTGACATGCCATCCAACTGCCTTCCACAGCTCTGGCCAACCCTAGTCTGTCTCCAGCTCTGGTGTGAGATCGTGATATAGATCAGCCCCAGGGGTGTGTCCAGCCCTGCCAGGGTGACAGGCGGGAGGTATATCATACAGGTGCCTCTAGGCGTCCAGACCCTGAAGCCCTGGGCTCATAGTGGTAACAAATCATGTTTATCACCTGCCAATGCTCTGCAAACTCAGAGAAAGAAAAAAAAAAAGTCAGTCAGCTTTCTGTTGCTGACAGAAAGTGGGATAATGGACCTGTAAGGATAAATCTTACTGTGACAGTGGGGAGCTGGCTCGGTGGGTGAAGCAGCACTTGCCATGCCAGGGTTCAGGCCCCCAGCACCTGCACAAAAGCCAGACGCAGCAGTGAGTGCACCAGGGGTTCCTGGGCTCCAGCGGGAGGTGGGAGGCGGAGGCAGGGGAGTCCAGCCAACACATAAGTCAGCAACGAGACTCTGTCTGGAGCAAGGTGGACAAGCAAGGACCTTTACTTGGGGTTGTCCCCTCTTAAAGCACGAGAGAGAGAGAGAGAGAGAGAGAGAGAGAGAGAGAGAGAGAGAGAGAGAGAGGCGCGCGCACACACACACACACCGATGACCTGCCATTTAGGAGCTTTGGCTCTGTGACTGGTCTGAGAAGCAACAGTGCACATCATGGTCAGAAAGAAGAAAGCACTAGGGGTCCCTCTGCCTTGTTCAGGGTACATTTCTCAATGGCCAAGACCCCCAGTTTCCAAGAGCCAGGTGTCGTAGCACAAGCTGAAGTCCCAGCATTCAGGAAGTAGCAGTCAAAGAAACAGGCCTTCAAGGTCATCCTCAGCTACATAGTGAGCTCAAGGCCAGCCTGGGCTACATGAATCCCAAGGGCACTCCAGGTGGAGACAAATACTGTAAGACAGAGGCCCTTAAGGAACATTCCAGATCTCAGCTATACTAAGTGTCTCGGCCCTGAGTAAGCTATCTCATGCCCCAAGAATAGAATAAATCACTTCAGGGCAGAAGAGGTTGTTATTTTTAAAATGGCACTGACTAACAGTGGACATAAATGCATCATCACAGTCTGAAACACAGGCACCCTGGGCACACGAGCAACACTCCACCAACCCTCAAGGGACTCTCTGGATGACCAGCCATCAATGTCTGCCACTTAGGGACAGCCAAAGTACTTCTGGAATCACAAGTGCTACACCTAAAAAAACGTGGAGAAAGGAACACTTGGCCTCTGAGAACACACTGCAAAGACTGTTCTCATCAGTGCAGGAGGCCGAGAGTCAGGGAGCCACACACGGATGTGCCACGTGTGCATCGCACAATTCTTCAGGAAACAGTTTGGTCTGGGGGGTTAAAGAGCAAAGTGGGGGCCAAGAGTTTTATTTTCTTGTTTTCTGTCTTGAGGACGTGTTTGCAACCCTTAAGCACTGGCAAACCAGACCCTAGCTCAGGGCACCTCGGCTTACGTTACTGTCGCTATACTGAATCATTCCTCACGTCAAGTATTGCCCCTTCCGCTGGGCTGGCAGGAGCCAAGCAGCCCTGTGTCCCCTCTCTACACAGGAGGTTCTCGGTGAATTGCAAACACAGCCCCAGGTCCCATTGCTAGTCCAACTGCTGTCCACACGACCAGCAAAGGCTTGGGCACAGAGATGGTTCTAGAGACTCTCAGAGTCAACTGCTCAACTGGCCAGAGAAACCATCAGGTCCCTGGGACCAGAGGCAGACTGGGTCGAAGATACAAGAAATGAGACATCCGTAGCACCAAGGCCAGCCCTCTCAAAGCACACAGGAGCCTGCTCTTCCTGCCGCGGGCCCCTCGCCAGAATGGACGAGCAGGGAGTCAGAAAAGGTAGAGGCCCCCTCTATATCCAGGGGTCACCACTGATCTGAACTGGCTGGGGACATTTCTGGCACAATGTGGCCTTCCTGGACCCTCATCAGGGTCCCCAGGCACCTCCTGCAGCTGGGCGGACAAAAGAGAAACAGGACACCAGGTCAAGTCTAGGCTTGGCTGTTCCAGGCTGGGATCTCCACCAGCTGGGAAGGGAATTGTGTTCCTTGCGTTAACTAAAACCAAAGAGATGCCCTTTAATTGTGGGTTTGGGGGGGCTGTTCGCTGGGCATGGTGTCCTGGGTAAAATGGGAAAGGAAAGCTGAGCGTGAGAAAGCATGACTTCCTCACGCACATGCTTCCGCCATTGTGACTTCCTGCCGTGATGGGTTGTAACCAAGACCTGTGAGCTGGAATAAGTCACTTCTCCCTTAAGTTGCTTCTGTCAGAATATTCTACCACAGTGGCAGGAAAAGACACGGGCACCCTGGGCACACCAGCAGCAAATGGTTCGTCCCCAACACAGGACCTCAGCTGCGATGTGTCCTGACCCTGGGAAGACTCCTACAACACTGTTTTCCCCAGCATTCCCTCTGGTCATTCTAGCTTAATCCTTGGGTTAAGTCTGGCAGGCGGGATGGCAGAGGACGGACAGGAAGCCTGTAACACTGCCATGGAATTCTCTGGAGTTTATGTAGGATGCCCTGTGAGGCTTTCCCCTCCACCTGTGCTTTCTGCAATAAAGATGGCAGCAGGGTGTGTCTTCTAGGGTGAGCCTAGAGGGGACATCCTACATCTCAGGCACTGAGAGCAGCCTGTAGGTCTGCTCAGCCTGAACGGTAACGGGGTCTCCCTTCAGAGCCTCCACTGCAGCTCCCTGCCAAGCCCACCTAAGACCACAAGAAAGCCTGTTCAGAAGTCACCTCTGACCTACCAGTGGAGAGTGAGACACATAGGTGGTGCAACTCCTGAGTGCTCTGCTCAGGTCCCTTGACCAGCTGAAGCCCAGGATGTCAAACAGACCAGACACCTCTGAGGATGGAAGAGGCCCAGGGCCCTTTGTGCAACTGCCCTCCATGAAGGAAACAACTGAAATGGTCCAGAAAAACAAAGCCTTGGAGGCTGAGGCCTCAGGAGAAATCCCTAACCCTCAAGGAGGAGTTAGATTGTCACTTTCACCTAAATGTTTTTGGAGAAACAGCTACGAGCCCCATACTGCCCACCTCTGCTGAGACCAGCAGGGATGAATTACAGTATAAGGAAGCAGGCAGCCATCAGGCAAAACATCAACTCCTTCTAAGTATACAGTCAGTCCAAACAGGACCACCTGCAGAATGCCATCCTGAGCCTGGTGACCCCAGTGATGGAGGCAGGAGGAATAAACAAGATGCATAACAGTGAGGCAGGGCTGAGGGGGCGAGGACCAGACCATCTCCCCTCTCCAGCTAAAGGAGGCTATGAAGATGTGAGCAGGCTATTCATGTCTTCCAAATACTCAAGGTCTCAAGAGAGACTAGCACACAGTAGGTACCAAACAGATGCGTGCCTAAGGAGCACACTGATCATCAGTGGTAGCTTATGTTATACACAAGTTAGGTGGAAAAAGAGAGAAGGGATGTACGTGTGTGTGTGTGTGCGCGCGTGTGCACGTGCGTGTGTGTACGTGTGAGGGCACACATGTGCGAGCACGCATACAGGTGCCAGTGAGTGTGCTTGAGCATTTACTGGAGAGCTGAGCGTTTTCAAGCGTCTTTTCCACCCGCTCTCCACCTTGTCTTCTGAGGCAGGGCCTCTCACTGGTTCAGCTCCTCTGGATGGCCAGTGACCCTCTTGTCTCCTTCTCCCAGAAGTGGAATTTCCGGGGGTGTGCCGCTAACCTACCATTTTACGCTGGTACTGGGGATCCGAACTCAAATCTTCAGATTTGTGCGGCAAGCACTTTACCAACTGAGCCGATCCCCACAGCCCACAAATGTTGGTCTTGCAAAACCAGCTCGTTCAAAAGTTGCCTGCATGTGAGTATGTGATCAACATGTCAACATACTCCAGTCACACATCACACACACACACACACACACATCAGAGAGAGAGAGAGAGAGAGAGAGAGAGAGAGAGAGAGAGAGAGAGAGAGAGAGAGAGTTCACACATAGAATTCCTATGGCCTTTTCATCTCCTGAAAATATGTACCAAATACGAATGAGAGAGACTAGAGAGGAAAAGATCTTAAGTTAGAACAACAAACAAAATCACAATTCAAAGGGTCAGCACATCCCGTCGGGGCCTGTCTCATTCTGGCACCACAGCCCAGGCACAGAGGCATGGAGCAGCACACACCAAGCCTGCTACGCCCTCAAGGGCCTGAAGCCGTTCCTTCTGCACGTGAGTTAGCAATGGCTACTGACAGTAGAGCATAAATAAGAAAAGGGAACACAGGCCTGGAGAGAGAGCTCAGCACTTCAGAGTGAGGGCTGCTCTTCCGGACCTGAGCTCCGTTCCTAGCACCCACACCGGGCAGCCTAACCACTTGTAAGCCCAGCTCTAGGGGGATCCAATGCCCTCTTCTAGCCTCCCTAGGCATCTGCATTTACATGCACATATATACACACACACACATGCACATACATGTAACTAAAAATAAATCTTGAAAAAGAAATGGGGGCAGCACATGTGCAAGCTCCACATCAGAGAGACCTTGCCTCAAAAATATATTTATGTATGTATGTATGTATGTATGTATGTATGTATGTATGTATGTGTGTATGTGCCACCTAAGGAATGACAACCAAAGTTGTTCTTTGATCTGTACATGTATACACATATACATACTACATACACATCATACATATGCACAGATGACATATGCATACAAATATACACACATAAACACATCACACAAATACACATATACATGCAGACATATACATATATAAAAACATATATATGCACACAGATATGAATAGGTACACATATACTCATTGAAAAGTTTTATACATACATACATACACACATACATACATACATAATCATGCACGCCCACATACACAAATAGATACATTACACTCACACACACACACACACACACATACACACACACACACACACACACACACACACACCATGTACTCAGAAGAACTGTGACTCCAGCCCCAGAGGGCAACTGGTGAGACCCTGAGGGTAGACCACAGGCCTGGGACACAGAAATAGCTGGGTGATCCAGACAAAGGGAAGGAGCTCACCAAGGTGCAGGGCGGGTGTCTTGGTGAAGGTTTCTAATGCTGCGATGAAACACCATGATGAGAAGCAACTTGGGGAGGAAAAGGTTTATTCAGCTCACAGTTCCTCATCACTGTTCATCACTGAAGGAAGTCAGGGCAGGAAGCTGAGGCAGGAGCTGACGCAGAGGCCATGGAGGGGCGCTGCTCACTGGCTTGCTCCTCATGGCTTGCTCAGCCTGCTTTTTTTTAAAGATTTATTTATTATGTATACAGTATGCATCTGATCACATTATAGATGGTTGTGAGCCACCATGTGGTTGCTGGGAATTGAACTCAGGACCTCGGGAAGAGCAGTCAGTGCTCTTGATTGCTGAGCCATCTCTCCAGGCCCTCAGCCTGCTTTCTTATAGAACCCAGGACCTCCAGCCCAGGGATGGCACCACCCACAATAGTCTGGGCCTGCCACCATCAATCATTAATTAAGAAATTGCCTTAAAGCTGGATCCTCCAGAGGCATTTTCTCAATTCGAGTTTCTTCCTTCGGGTAACTCTAGCTTGCATCAAGTTGACATAAAACCACCTAGGACAGTGGGTATGTGACAGACCTTATAAGGGTTGCCTCTCAGGGGGAGCTGAGGGTGCAATAGGAGGAGGCAGGCAGGCAATCAGGACACCCACCTCGGCTATCCTGCTGTGTCCATGCGGTGAGGACCACCTGGCTTACCCACACAGCACACAAGACCTCTCAGAAGGTCCTGGGAGAGCCAAGGTGGAGGCCCGCTAAGCAGGGCCAGGGGACCGTAAAGAACAGGGCCTTACTCTCCCCGCATGTGTTCTGGAAGACACTCTGTCCTGTAATTTTCTAAATTTCTTGCCTTGGAATAATAAGACCAGAGACTGTGAGCAGGAAGAAGGTTTACAGATCATTTAGCTTGTGGTGTCTGAGTCAGGGTGTCCTCGGGTATCTGAAGAGGTGTGCCGTTTTCTGTTCACACATAAGCACTAGGGGAGCCAGGAACATTAGACACACAGGGCTGTCCCTTCAAAGGGAGGGACACAGAACCTGTCATCCGCCCAGAAGGCTGGGAGCAGATGTGGTTAACAGTGACATTTGCACCGTGTGACCAAGACCAAACCTGATTCTCCCAGAGCCCCTTATCATGAACTTGTCAGTCTATAGGCCCCTCCTTTACGGAAGATGTCACGTGTTCTTCACAAAGCGTCTCGGTGTCGTCATGTCTCAAGCTTTATTGTACACACAGGGTTGAGTTAACTATCACCGGGGAAATTTTTCACCAAATCGTGCTGTGCTTAAATATGCCTAAAGTAAACTACTTGAGGTTTGAGCCAATACCAGCTACTTAGTCGTGTTAAGCTGCACTAACTTCTTGCCTCCCTCGGATGGTTTACCCTGCTGGCCTGGTGGGTACAAGGACTCCCGCACCCACCCACCTGGCCCACTGCCCAGGAGGAGCACAGCGGCCCCACCTATGAGAAGACAGCCCTTCCTTCAAACAGCCAGGCTTCTCAGTGAGTGAAGTGCTGCCCAGGCTTCCGGGCGAGGGCAGTCTCCTGTCCTGTTGGATTGTCTTAGAGCAAAGGCCCAGAATTCCTGCGTGGAGCTGAGGGGGATCTCACTTACAGAAAGGCCTGGGGTCCCTGCACCCCCTTGCCCTGTCACAGCTCACCTAACAGGGCAAGCTGGCCCAGAAAGCAAAAGCCAGTCCTCACTTTGTGGGTGTCGGGATTCCCAGGAAAAGAGAGCCTGTCACCAGCTCCTTCGCAGCTGACTGCGCTGCAACCCCCTCAGGCCTGGGAGCTATTTATAGCCTCACACCCTAAACACACGGTTATTTTTGGTTTTTCACAGCCTGGCCCAAGGCTCAGCTTCTATTCAAATTTCCACATGTGCCAGTTTCAGCAGGTACCCGGACCCTGCACACTGCTTCTTGGTGGGGTTTGAACTGCCCCTGGTTGGAGCAGTGCCCAGAACCCAGGCCTTGGCCTTGGCCACCTCTGCTCACCCTTTGGTTGCTCAGTGCCACCTGCTCAGTGACAGTCATCTGGGAGAAGCAGCCTGGGAGCCAGCACGATGCAGGACCCACACGACCAGGCTATTTTAAGAACAGTATTTTAGGAAAAGCATCACGGCTGGGTTTCAACTACCAAGATCACAGCCAAGCCTCCTTGCCTCTGACTTTGGAGGAGGCTTCAGCCACTGTTTGTCCTTTGGGCTTTAAAGAAAAGCCTTGAGGAGGCCGAGAGGCTAGACGCAGGGAATCATGTGCGGCCTGGAAGCCAAGACCTGCAGAGGTATCTCAGGCCCCTAGGTACCCAGCACCCACTGAGAGCAAGCACAGTATGAAGGACTCAGTGCACAGATGTTGACCACCCCCACCTCCACCCCACACCCCCTCAAGTCCCTGTGGCCAGGATCAGGGCACCTCTGAGCTGTGCCTCTTTCACCTGTGGCCTGGGGACTCCCGAACCCACCTTGTGCAGTCACCATACATGAATGAGACAGAGCCCCAAAGCCATCCCACGCTGAGGCAGACCTCCACAGGGGTCAGAGAACACCTCTACAGTGTCAGCGAGGTCAGGTCATCCCATGAGGGGACGGGGTTCCCTCTCCACTGGGCTGTGGCCCCATGGTGGTTCATCTTTAGTGTGAAAGTGACAAAGACACAATTCCCTGGTTTGTCTGTGGTTAGTTACTTCGATTCGGTTAGTTGACCCACCATGAATAGGAGCAGTACCCATCCAATAGGGTGGAGTCCCACGCTGCATTCAACAGAAGGGATCCAGCTGAGCACCAGCATCCTTCGCTCTCTGCTTCCTGACTGCAGATGCGTGTGACCAGCCTCCTCACATCATGCACCAAGACTTTCCCACGACGGAAGTGTACCCTCCCTACACTCAAGCCAAAATAAAGCTTTTCTCACTTAAATTAACTTTGCCAAGTATTTTCTTTCAGCAACAAGGAACTAATGCAACCCTCCTGACACACGCAGGCCTAGGCACGTGACCTTTACCTCGCTCTTTCTTCTGCCAGCTCCACACCCTCAACACTTAACTCCCACCACACCCAACACCATTTTCTGCCTTGCTTCCAGCCTCCTCTGTGGTGCCACTCAGAGGCACAAATCCAACGACATCTTTCTCTTCCTCTGAAACCTTTCATAGGGTCCCGTTCTCCTCAGGATAAGATACAACCTCTTTAAGTTTGACAGGAAAACCAGGCTCAAAAGAAGAAGAAGTAGGAGGAGAAGGAGGAGGAGGAGGAGGAGGAGGAGGAGGAGGAGGAGGAGGAGGAGGAGGAGAAGAAGAAGAAGAAGAAGAAGAAGAAGAAGAAGAAGAAGAAGAAGAAGAAGAAGAAGAAGAAGAAGCCTCAACCAACCTCAAAAACAAACACCCCAACTCAAACACAGGTGAAGGACTGAAACACATTTCTCCAAAGGTGTACAGTGGCCAAGACGCCCATGAAAACTTGCTCAATATAATCAGGCAGCCCAGCAGTGCAAATCAAAGCATCTACTTCATGCTAATTAGGATGGCTATTTTTCAAAGGGGAGTCAGAGAATAATAAGTGTTAGCAAGGATGTGGGCAAATCCTGCCTTCTCTGGCAGAATGGCTGCGGCAGCCCTGAGGAGATAAGACTGACGATGACTGGAGACAGAGCCCAAGACAGGAGCATCTCAGGCCCCATAGTGCTGCAGTGCCGGATGGTGATACCAAGCGGTGGGAATGCAGGACACCGGAAGTGAACCCGCCGGGTTAGCGGATGGATGGGATGGATGAGCACAGAGCTGACTGGGGCCGTGAGGCAGAGATACTTGAAGGGCAAAGCTAGCTGTGGTGGCTATTCTCGATCGTCACCTTGACTACATCTGGCATTAACTAAAACCCAAGTGGCTGGGTAAACCTGGTGGGGATTTCTTTTTTTCTTAATTAAATCATTGAAGTAGGAAGACCCACTTTCAATCTGTATCTTTGAAATGGGAAGATACATCTTTAACCCAGACGTTTTGAGGCTGGAAGATACACTCTAATCTCAGCTACACCTTTGACCAGTACCCTATAAAAAGGACATAGAAGTAGGAAGCTTGCTCTCTCTTTGCCTGCTCCTTCTCGCTCTCACCTTGACAGCAAGTCCATTCCTTCTTCAGGATTCTGACATACACTGAAGACCAGCTGAGACAGCCAGCCTCACGGACTGAACAACCACTGGATTCTTGGGCCTCTGCTGGTAGACAGCCATTGTTGGGCTAGCTGGATCACAGCCTGTAAGCCATCCTAATAAACCCCATGTGTGTGTGTGTGTGTGTGTGTGTGTGTGTGTGTGTGTGTAACATATGCACAAATATAACATCTGTGTGTATGTGTAACATTGTGTACATATGCACAAATATAACATCTGTGTGTGCGTGTGTGTGTGTGTGTGTGCATGTGTGTGAGTGCGTATGTACATGCACGCACATGAGTGCGTGTGTGTGTGTGTGTGTGTGTGTGTGTGTGCGTGTGTGTGATCTGTAAGTTGTGTCATGCTGGAGACCCCTGACTAACGCAGTAAAGTGGGAAGGAGCATAGCGTCTGTGTGACGGTGATGGAGGCTCAGATCTTGGACAAGTGCGGGTACCAGTGAGTTTGGGGCTCAAAAGAGGAGCCAGACTGCAGATACCTGACAGGGAGTTAAACAGAGAGGCCAGGCAGCCCAACCGAGGGAAAGCAAGGACAGAGCCATGGCCTTACTAGACTTAGAGGAAAGAGAGGAAATGGGAAGAGAAGGCCCAGCCCAGAGGGCAGAGAAAGCTGCCAAGAGTGGAAACAAGGTGTGGCAGCCAGCAGCAAGATGGGTGATGCTGAGCTCGGGTGAGCTGATGGCTGGGGGCAGGCCCACACTTGGTGTCACGGAGGGCACAGCCTTGGAAGACTGCTTTAGTGGCATGCAGAGGGGTGTGTGGAAACAAACAGTTCTGGAGTTTGCCGCGTTCAAAACTCAGGCCTCCAAACTGCCTGGGCTCGGCTGTATCTGGCAGCCAGGGCCTTGGGAGTCACTGTTTTGGGAGATGACACTCTCTGGCCACTCCTAGCTTGGGTCTGTTTAGAGAAAGCCAAGAGGCCTTTTCTGAAAACAGCCTGTCTAGTAGCTTAGGTGTTTGGCAAACGGGTTTAGGAGTTGGGAAGGCCTGAGTACAAATCGGAGGCCTAAGGCCGACCAGCGCTATGTGAGTGCTCCTTCACCCGAGCCCAGTTCCTGATCTCTCAGAGGCATGGACGGAAGGCCATGGGATGGGGCCTGGCATGTGCTGGTGGCACCATTTGCTGGCCCATGGTCAGCAAACCGTCCCATAACTCTGTTTCTTACAGCTGTGTGTGCCCAGCCTCTTGGCTGCTGTGCCTGCGCTGACTGCCGGGTTGCACATCTGGGACCCCTGCATTCTGCTGTGGTGCTCACAGGCCAGTGTGTGGCTTGGTTTACTGACTCCTGTCTGTTTCCTTCAGAGGGTGCTGAACAGACTATGGCTGCTGCGGGTCCTCGCCTTGCACTCGGGTCTGCGCGGGCTAGTCCGCTTCTGATTGTGCTGCCTGATGCTCGAAGCTCTCCACGCACTCTCGTGTCCTAGGTAAGGTCGGCTAGCCCCTTCCAGAACCTCTCCCGCTTTCCCCGAAGGCAGAGGGATCTACAGTAACGTCCCCTCCATACTCAGAAGACAGGATGGTCCACCGTCACTGTGCAGGCGTCCAGCTAACTTGTCACCTCTCAAGCACTCTTGAAAATAAGCCCCTCCCCAGCCCCCTGAAAATGCTTTTATTTTCTTCCCACAGTTTATAACTATTTTATTCTCTGTTCTTTCCAGTTCTGAGTTGCAAATATGCCAGGCTCTTAGATATCACACCCATCTCTCCAGTCTTCCAAAACCCCAACGCCATATCCGAAAGGACCGCGGTGCCACACCTCTTCCCTCCAGAGTCCTCCAAGATTTCAGACCCCAAGGATGACAAGCCATGGGTGGTATGAGCGACTCTTCCCAGCCTGTCCAACCCCCTGCCTGTCTCTCACTTGCCTCCCTCATGAAAGTCCCACCTCACTCCTTGCTGACCCTAATGCAACCCCTGTGCTGCCTGGAGCTCCTGCAGCTGGTTCTATAGTTCAGGCTGCCATCCTCTTGTGACACTGCTCCAGCCCCACCCTTAGTACCCGCTCTCAAAGGTGACCCCCAGACTCTTTATTCCTTTCCTCCAAAAGCAACTTAAAGGAGGAAAGGGTTTGATTGGCTCACACTTCCAGGCGCTCACACTGCCAGGTGCTCACACTCCCGGGTACTCACACTTCTGGGTGCTCACACTTTGGGGTGCTCACACTTATGGGTTGCAATCCATCACTGCAGGGACACTAACAGGAACCCCAGCAGCTAGTGGCATCACATCCACAGCCAAGAACAGAAAGAAATTGCTGCCTTGCTAGCTTTCTCCTGCCTAGGGCATGGTGCCACCCTCAGTGGGCTGGGAGTTCCTACATCAGTTAACAATCAAGACAGCGCCCCCAAAGACATCCCAAACCTAGCCAATCCCTCATTCAGGCTCTCTTCTTAGGTGATTCCAGATTGTAGCAAGTTGACATTTAAAACTATCACACCTAACCTCTATCCCTCCGTCCTCTGGATTTCCTGTCAACATACAACCATCTCTAAAAGTTCCTCTTGACCTTACTCCTCTCCAACCACCTCGTCATTCTCCTTCTACAGTAGCTGTGCTGAGGCAAAGCATGAGCTCAGTGTGGACCAGAGTGGGCGCCACACTGCCTGGGGCTCGAGGACAGCGTGGACCAGAGCGGGCGCCACACTCCCTGGGGCTCTGGAACAGTGTGGACCAGAGTGGGCGCCACACTGCCTGGGGCTCGGGGACAGTGTGGACCAGAGTGGGCGCCACACTCCCTGGGGCTTGGGGACAGTGTGGACCACAGTGGGCGCCACACTCCCTGGGGCTGGGGGACAGTGTGGACCAGAGTGGGCGCCACACTGCCTGGGGCTCGGGGACAGTGTGGACCAGAGTGGGCACCACACTGCCTGGGGCTCGGGGACAGTGTGGACCAGAGTGGGCGCCACACTGCCTGGGGCTCGGGGACAGTGTGGACCACAGTGGGCGCCACACTGCCTGGGGCTCGGGGACAGTGTGGACCACAGTGGGCGCCACACTGCCTGGGGCTCGGGGACAGTGTGGACCACAGTGGGCGCCACACTGCCTGGGGCTCGGGAACAGTGTGGACCAGAGTGGGCACCACACTGCCTGGGGCTCAGGGACAGTGTGGACCAGCGTGAGCACCACACTGCCTGGGGCTCAGGGACAGTGTGGACCAGAGTGGGTACCACACTGCATGGGGCTTGGGAACAGTGTGGCTTTCACTTGACCCTCAAGCTGTCTGAAGCTCTTGAAGGATGAAGCTCGCCCCCCTCCCCCTCCTGTGAGGCGGCAGCTGACAGTCTCCAGCAGCCACCCTGGCACAGCGCACTGCAGAGAAACTGCTGGCACCACAGATGGTGGAGATGAGGAAGAGCCAAAATAGCCAGGTGGTTGGAGGCATCCCTGAGGCCCAAGGATACAGGCAGGGCCACAGAGCTAGACCTGGGTCCTGGAGCCACAGCCTGAAAGGGCTCAGACCCAGGTGTCTTGTCTGCCTGTCCACAATGTGTGGCCTGGGGAGGGATTGTTTCCCTGTTTCCTCTCTGGGGTCCCCGTAGCACCCTAGTCTCCACTGTCAGCACTTAGGAAGGCATCCCGGGCTTCCAGAAGCCTTAGGAGTTCTTGGTGGAAGCCGGTGTTGTTCTGAGAAGCAAACAGGGCCCAGAGAGGGAAGGGCATGCCAAGGCCCTCCACCTCCTCCCATCCTTGAGCCTCCCTGAGAGTAGAGGTCAAGAAATACAAGAGGCATCAGGGTCAGGCATCAGTGCCACCATCCCGGTGCTGCCCAACCAGGAGAGCCAGAGCGGCACCAAAGCCTCCCAAAGCCCTGGCCAGGACTCCTGGCGTTCCCTCCCCAGCAAGAGTCTACAAGAGGCTTGAAAAGGCTGCTTGTCTCCCTAGGTCTCTTCTCCAGCACCCAATCACATCCTTTATCCAAAGGCCACGTAAAGCATAAACTGAGGTCAGACACTTCATTCACTAAATAGCTCCGCTAGTCAGGGATTCTTCCAGAAGTAAGCAGAAAGCTCACTCTTTCTATACTTAATTATAGGAAACAATCATCTCAAATGGATATTTTACTATTTGTGTTTATTGGCAATCTAGTTGCTTTCAGAGGCATTCATAAAGGGTCCTGAGGCCTTCTAAAAATCTGAATTATCAAGATGCAGTCATTAACTTGTAAAAGCATCTTCCAGTCTGATAGGTCACCTGACAGGGTCCTGCTCAGAGCTCCACTCCCCAGGTCTCAAAGGGTGCCCTCAGGGTGCCATCACCTGGCACACCCTGCTCTCCCCCTCCTCCACCCCCCGCATCCCTTGCACCTTTATCTGAGGCAGGTGGACGCCCTTGCAGGCCACACAGACAAAGCACAGACCTGGCGTCTGCCTAATGCCGACGCAGGCCTCCGGAACATTCCTTTGCTGTGTTCTCTGCCTCTCCCGACTACGCTCCGTCCCACGCACGTACGCAGAGCTGACAGCTCAACTCAGGGCTCTTTGCGTCCTCCCCTTCCTGTGAACTTTCCCTGCAGTGCCAACCAGAGCTTGTGTTCCCTGTGTGGGTCCCTTAGAACCTCAACTGAGTACGTCAGAGACCCAGCCCCGGTGGGATATGCCAACCCAGCCCCTCTTTTTCAGGATTGCCTCTTCCAGTCCAAATAAACGCCCAGCATGGCAGCCTGTGCTCCTTCACTCCTGCCCTCGGCCCCAGTTCCAGCCCTCACACCTATGACAGCGCTACTCAAATCACTTGTAAGCATCGCCACTAATGTTCTGTTTTATTCTCTGCCTCCGCCGCACAGCCTCGACAAGAGAGCAGAGCTTATTATGGGCTACCACAAATCCTTCCTGGAAGGGGAGAGAAAGTAAAACCCAATAAGCTATCAGGAAAGGAAAAAGAATTCCACAAAGTCAACACCTTGATGGTTTGGTTTCCAGAAGAAGAAATCCGAGTTTGTAAATAGAGTGGAGACAGAGGGGAAAGGCCTGTGGCTCCTTCAGTTGGGGCACAGACCCCTTACCCTCGAAGGCTGAGGTTGGGGACAGAGGAGGAGGTGGCTGCTCAGGGAGCCCAGTCTGAGTCAGGTGTGCCCACCCCAGCTGCGATCTCAGCCGGGCCTTAAAGCTTGGAGTCTCTTCTCCGAGCTGACATCTTCCTCATAATTAATGAGCTGGTTCTCTACACCTGGGCCTCAGGTGGTTCTGAAAGACCAACAGGGCTGGATTCGTTCTGTTTTGATCATATAAACAATGAGAGAAATAAAGTGCGCACCCGCCTTCAGCTGCATTTCTAGGATGAATGCCACAATCCAGTAAAATACTGACTTCTGTACTTTTTACATAACCTGTAATAAGCATTTGTAATGGAAAAAATAAACCGCAGTCTTAGAAATCTCTGATCCAAACAGATCTTTTTATCCAGGATTTTAAGGGCAACCCATTGCCCAAGGCATGACTAAAGTTAACTAGAAGTTTCTCAGATCCAAACACTGCAGCAGGTGTATGAAGCAATTCCCAATTTTTCTTCAAGCCCTGGTCAGGCCAGAATCAGCTCCTATCTTCCTCTTCCCGACACTCCAAACTCAGACTTCCCGTAACTCCTCAAAGTCCCCACCCCCACCCTTGACCCTGGCATTATCTCCCAGATGCCAGCTCCGCACCAGCAGTGGCTGCTCTGGGCGCTCTAGCCCTCCAGCATCTGTGCCCTGGGCTCCTACACATGGCTGAGTTGTGGGGCTCACAGGTTAGTGAACTTACAGGGCCCTGTGTATATACAGTGTGGTAGAGCTTTCGGGAGAAACATTACCCTTTCCCTGCCTCTCCTTTCTGCAACTTCCTTCTCCTTCTCACCCTTTTTTTTCACTGGGAGGCCACTGCCTGCAGAAAGCCTTCCATGGCTCTTCCTGGCCTGGCCAGCAGCCTGCCTGCGGATCCCGTCAAAGCCTGCCCTCCCCAGCACGTTGGTTTCTGTAATTGTTTATATAGTAAGCAGGCTTCTCTCTCACACCGAGCAAATAAACTCAGAAAGCATTGATGAGCCAACCTTGCTCACCCATAATCCTCAGACACTCAAGAAAGAGACACTAAGGAAACAGAAACAGAAAACAGAGAAAGCGAGAAGGGAGAGAGATGAGAGAGGCGGAGGACAGCGTCTGTGAAGAAGTGTTGGTGGCCCCCACGTGACTGCTTCCTGGTAACTCTTCCGGGACTCCAGAGCAGGGCTCCTTCTCCACTTCACGGGGGCCTCGGGCAAGCGTTCAGACTGAGTCAGCCACCAGCAAACAGAGCCTCTGTCTAGAATGTGGGGAGTCCAGCTCCATGGGCCTAAAGCCTGACTTCAGGGTGGGCATCTAAGCAGATGGGGAAATGTCTATCACGGTCTCTTTGGGTGAAGGGCACGTGGGGGCTTCTACTCTCTCTGCAGATTTCAATTTTTTTCAAACTAAAAAATATATATTTAAAGAAAACAGGCAATGGAAAATAGTATTAGATGTCAGGAGAGAAATTGGCAGCAACTGAAATGTTATATATCTATATACAGAGAGAGAGAGACAGAGAGACAGAGACAGAGAGACAGAGACAGAGACAGACAGACAGACAGACAGACAGACACAGACAGAGAGAAACAGGCAGAGACAGAGAGGCAGAGACAGGGACAGACAGAGAGAATGGCGTGCGGGGGGAAGGAAGCATGCTTGCTGCTCTTTCAAAGGACCTGAGTTCAATTCCCAGCACCCATTCCAAGTTTCTCAAGCTGCAGGGGATCCAGCGCCCTCTTCTGGCTTCCACAGGCACCCGCACTCACATACGCGTACCACCACCACCCACATACACACATACAAACATACACATAATTAAAAATAATAAAAAATAAATCCACAGGAGGAAACAAGGAACATCAGAGACGGTGCCTCCAACGCCAGCACAGCACGGCCCACCCCCGGTCGGATGTCCACGCTCTTTGGGATCTGCATGTTTGCGTTAGATGTGAGGTTTATACGTATGCCTCGTTCCACAGGAACTGAGAGTTAGTGAGTAACATATTTCTGAAGAGAATGTTTTATTAACAAGGAGGGACTCCTGAGCTGGCTCAGCAAGTGCCCAGGAATATTCCAGAAGCCATTCTGAAGTGCCTACCTCTCCTTCCTGGATGCCATTTTCCAGCTGAGGCCCCAGCTGCCTCACACACAAGTTCAAGTGTAATTGATATAAAACCCTTACTTCTGAAAAAAAATCATAAAAAAAGCTAGACTGGGTCCCTTTGCTCCTTGGCAATTATTCTCTCTTCAAATAGACAATTTTTCACCATTAACCGGATGGGGGAATTTTCATCTGTAAGATGATCCATCTAGAAAATAATGTAGTGGCCACCATAATTCCCATTTCCTAGGCATGCTGGGCAATTTTTTATTTCGAGGAAAGCTGGGGAGGTCGTTTTCTGTAGCTGGATGCATTCTCGTGCTCAAATCACTTCTGAACTGCTTCCACTGCGAAGTAGAATTACACTTCTGAGAGACGAACCGCATGGCCTGGCCCCTTTGGGGAGATAATTTCCAAAATAAAAATAATGATGATGAATAATCTCTTCTTTGATGTGTGATGACAGACCTCGGCTCGCCTCTCACACTGCCTATTCACTCTCAAGGAACAACACTGACGCTTCGGGAAATCTAGAAGCTTCTTACTATTGCCTCTTTGACCCAGAACATGGCTTTGATCTCACTGGTGTATGAGACTCACCATTCTTTATTTGTATGTTTGCATGTGTGCAAGTACAAGGAGGGGGCTGTGTTTGCATGCGTGTGCATTGTGTGTGAGTCTGTGTTTGTGTGCACGTGTGTGTGCACATGTGTGTGCATGTGTGTGCATGCACATGTGATTCTGTGCTTGTGTGCATCTGTGTGTGCACATGTGTGTGTGCATGTGTAGGCCAGGAATAACCTTCGCTGTCATTTCTTAGCACTGTTATATTAGTTTTCTTCTGTCCCTATAATAAAGCACCATGAATGAGGGTTTTTTTTTTTGAGCTTATGATTTCATAGGACGAGTCCATAGTAGCAGGGCAGAGGCAACAGGCAGGCATGAAGGCTGCCTCGGGAAGCTAAGGACCACAGGCACAAGGCAGGGAAAGCAAACTAGAAATGGCCTGAGTCTTCTAACTCAAAGCCACCTCCACCCTCCAGTGGCACACCTCCTCCGAGTAGCCCTCGCTTTCTAACACTTCGCAAACAGCACAGCCACGAGGGACCAAGTGTTCAGATGTGTGAGCCTGTGGGGGACTTTCTCACTCACACCACCACAGCCATCGGCCCGGGTTGGGGGGGAGGGTTGGCTTTGGTTCTCTCACTGTCCTGGAACTCATTGGTTGGGCCAGATGCCTGCCATGAGCCCCAGGGATCCACTACCTGCCTCTGTTCCCCCAACAAGGCTTGGACCACAAGCACTACACCACCATGCCTGGCTGTCTTCTCTTAAAGCCAGGCTCCTGGGGCTTGAACTCAGGTCATGATGATTGCAACCACACATCAAACACTTTACCAACCATACCATCTCCTAGCCTAAAAGTCATTACCATTAAAAACAACAACAACAGGCCAGGTGTGGTGATGCACACCTTTAATCCCAGCACTCGAGAGGCAGAGGCAAGTGGATCCCTGTGAGTTCGAGGCCAGCCTGGTCTACAAAGCAAGTCCAGGACAGCCAAGGCTACACAGAGAAACCCTGTCTCAAAAAACCAAAACAACAACAACAACAACAACAACAACAAAAAAGCAGTGTCTTCTGGGCCAGTGGGATGGCTCAGTGGGTAAAGGCCTTTTTGCTAAGCATAGCAACTTGAGTTAAATCCCTAGGGGTGACACGTAATAAGTAAACACACAGGAAAGCATTTCTGTGGCCTTACATGGCCACCACCCTATTACCCTGGGGATTACTGAAACCCAAAGAAACTTAGGGGTTCTCACTCACTCTGTTCCTGACACTGATAAAATCCAGAAACTCCTCTGTCTGCTGCAGACCTGGAGTGCTGTGGTTGTTGGGTTGCGGTCTCTGTGGAGGTGGGGCCCGAAGGAGATGTCTATAGGCTGTGCTGAGACCATGGCCCTGAGAAGAGGCTGACGATGGCTCCTCCTACTATGCAGGCTTCCTATCAGGTGGGTGCCTTCTCTCCCTTGTGCTCAGCACGAGCCCTAGTACACCATCGGCTTGTGAGGTCCTCATCAGAGCTCAGCAGACGCTGAAGGCCTTGAGCCTTCAGACTTGTAGCTAAATAAACCTCCTTGGGGGCTGGGAAGATAGCTCGGTGGTTAAAACACTTGACATACAAGCGTGAGGACCAGAATTCAGGTCCCCAGAACCTACCGAGAGGGCGGGTGGACGTGGCAACCGGCCTGTAAGCTCCAGTGTTTGGAAGGTGGGAACGGGGATCTCTGTGAGTTCAAGGCCAGCCTGGCCTACAAAGTGAGCCCAGGACAGCCAAGGCTACACAGAGAAACCCTGTATCAAAAAATTAATAATAGCAATAACAATAATAACATTTTTTAAAGGACAAGCAGCTGGCAAGTTAGGAAACCCTGCTATAGAAGACCAAAGTCCAGCTCCCAGAACCCGTGTCAAGTGGCTCACAACTGCCTGTAACTCCAGCTCCAAGAGACTCAACACCTTCTTCTGTCCTCCACCAGCACCTGCACACATGTACATACATCCACATACATACACCATGTACACACCCACATACAGATACCATGTACACACACATATACAGACACCACATACACCATACAACACAGGCTTAGAGTGACCATGCTGCATACATACACACACACACACACACACACACATGTGCATGTGCACAAACATACACACACTCACATGCATACAGCACATATACAGGCTTAGTGTGGCTCTGCTGCACACACACATACACACACTCATATACATAAACCACACAGGCTTAGTGTGGCCCTGTTGTACACACACATGTGCACACACATATATACACACACCACATACATCACACACACAGGTTTAGTGTTTCCCTGTTGCTCACACACACTCATGTACATACATCACACATACAGGCTTAGTGTGACCCTGTTGCACACACACACACACACACACACACACCATATGCACCACACACAGGCTTAGTGTAGCCCTGTTGCACACATGCACGCGCGCGCGCGCACACACACACACACACACACACTTACTTTAAAAGGAAAAAGTCAAGAGTCAAGACTAGGGAAGGTAGAGACAATTTTGCTCTGCCTAGATCAGAAACTCTGTGTGGCTGAGCATGTGGCCCTGTCACTTCACTTTAAAAGTGATCCCATCTTCCAAAATGACTGCAGTTTGTGTCAAGTGGACATAAAACCAGACAGCAGGACATCATCAGAAATCAACAGAAACAAGGACCTCCTGACATGTGAACCCATTGGAGAAGGCAGGTCACCATGCAGGGTGCTGAGCATTCAGATTTGGGCACGTTCACACTCGGGCTAGAGCCGAGGGAGGTACTGACCACGTCAGCAGTTCACTCAATGGGTGTGACAATGAGCAAAGTGATGTGTCCTGACCTCACGGAGTTCAGGGGTCAGCAACCACAAAGGGAAGTGCTGATGAAGAAGGGCCTGCCGTCAGCTTTTTACAGCGCTGTTACTCCAACATTGATGTCCTCAAAACCCAAAGCAATCAGAAACTCAGTGACCAGCAGACGCCACACGTAAGCGCACAAACACAAGCAAGTGTGGCTTGGGTCTGGACTTCGTAAATGCACCACCAGTGACCAAAGACAACCTGAGTGGGGCAGGATCTGAGGTCCCTTCTGCCTTGAAGGAAAAAATAATGGTCCTTTCTCACAAGTGCCTGGACAGTCTAGAGAGGTGGCTTGATAGTTAAAAGCACTGGCTGCGTTTGCAGGGGACCTAGGTTTGATTCCCAGCACCCACATGGCAGCTCACAACCATCTGTAACTCCAGTTCTGTGTACTCAACGCCCTCTTCTGGCCTCCACAGGTACTACATGCACATGATGCACACATACAGTGCAGGCGGGACAGTCACCCATAAAATAAAAATAAATAAATAAGAATAATTTTAGTGCTCGCTTCGGCAGCACATACACTTAAATTGGAACGATACAGAGAATATTATCATGGCCCCTGTGCAAGGACGACACACAAATTTGTGAAGCGTTCCATATTTTTACATAAAATCTAACATCATCCTCAAGTCAGAGCACTTAAATAAAAGGTTGAAAGATTTAAAAAAAAGAATTATTTTAAAGTGCCTTGAGCCACTTATATCCAGAAAGAGATGAACTAAAACATTGGGCCCACACACTAGAGTCTGCTGGGCTGCCCACCCCCAAAATAAAATGCTCAGAGCAGAAAAATTACTATCAGCCAAGCTTGCCTAAAGACACACACACAGGACAGAATCACGTGCCTTATAAGATTAAAACTAAACAGGCTGTAAAACACACAGATGAACTCACACAGGGTCTTTGTTAATAAATGGACAAACATAAGAGACAGAAAGATGTATAAGGCTGAACAGTCCTGGATATTCAGCCGGTGAGGAAGGGAAGAGAGACCAATGTTGGGGTTTTTTTTAAGGCCTTTCACCGTGCTCAATCCGTGCCTGCCGTTCCCGGCTAACACTCTGCGAAGCCTTCGCGACTCTGAGTCTCCTCTGCTCTTGCTACGGAATGGAGATTTTTGTTCCTCGTGGCTCAAAAACACTGGGATCCCATTAAAACGCACCCAAGGCTTGTGGATGCCCCGAGGGGCTGGGACAATGGGTCAGAAGGTTGTGAAGTGTGGAACTGCCAGGTATGGCTGTGAAAAATCTGTAACCCCAGGCCAGAAGGGTAGAGGAATGTAGATCCCCAAAGCCTGCTGGGACTTTTTAAAAAGTACCCTAACAAAGGCCCCCTGAGAGGGAGGTTTTATTGTGGCTCACGGTTTAGGAGGACAGTCCAGGATGAGGAAGCCATAGCAAGGGCACAAGGTAGCTGCTCACACTGCACCTGCGGAGAGCTGTGACAGCTGCTGCTCAGCCCAGAGAATGGTGCTGCCCACTCCTCACGTAGGCCGTCCACTGGAATTAGCCTAGTCAGGATAGTCCCTCACAGGTGTGCCCAGAGGCCTGCCTGCTAGGCAACAAAGAGGCAGCACTCGGACAATCAGTGTTACCTATGGCAACCCTCTCCCTCCACCCACAGAGTACCTCCATCTAGACTCTAGACACACACACACACACACACACACACACACACACACACACACACACACACGAATGCCCTCAGACTCCTCAGAGAGAGCCCAGTGGTGGAGCATGGCCATCCCACTGGCACTGCCCAGGCCCAGGTTCTGTTCAGAGCTGCAGTAGCTCATGGTGGCACCTAAGGATAGGCGGTTACTCTGTGTCTATGAGGAGGCAGGGCTAACAGGCAGAACAAGATGCAAAGGGACCAATTAATGGCCACAGGGAAGGGAAGATGCTAAGAACGTGGGGGTCACCAAGATCCAAGTGGACACTCTGGGCACAGCAACATAATCGCTTCTAATAGGGGCTGAGCTCCCGCGTGGGAAGTTGAACCTCTTGAGATGGATGGAGGGCGGTCAGCATACAATAACAAGACTGCACAGAACTGTACCCTTAAAATGCTTCAAATGGCAAGTTTTAGGTTGTGTATATTTTATCACAATACAAGAATATGGAATGGATGAATAAGTAAATACTTGAATAATGTTATGAATATAAAGATCTGAACATGTTCCTATACACAGACATCCAATAAAAGATGACTTTATTAAAAATACATGAGTGAAATAGACAGAACTATAGTGTTATAATTGATTCACTTATAAATATGCACTGATCAGCTGGTGTCTGTCAGGTGCCTCAGCTAAATGCACGAGGGACATCAGAGGGCAAGGCAGACATGGTGTGCCACTGGCACAGCCCCAACACTTTAGCAGGAGCAAGAGAAGACAAATAAGACACAGGGTAGGCCGGCGGAGCTGGGTGTTCAGAGAAAGGGTGTGGGGAGGAAATGTAAGGGGTACCCAGAGAGTCCAAGGAGTCAGGCTCCTCATGACCAAGGGGCATCAGATAAGGGCAGAGAGTGGGGCCAATATAGAGGGACAGGTGTGGCACTTGCCAACAGCAAGCAGAGCCCTAGGCTCTCTCTGGGCTCTGTGGAGGGATAGAAAGCTGCCAGAGGCACAGACTTAGCATTTGATAGGTAGCCAAAGGGTAGCATGGTACGAGCCAATGAGCAACTGAGGAAGGAACTCGCCCAAGTGTGCTGACATCAAGAAAAGAACAGACAGACATCTTTGCTCAAGTATTAAAGGAAATCTGGGGGAAAGAACATGATGGAGTGTCAACATCCTGTAACAAAAGATCACCATGAATAGGCAAGGGGTGGGTGTGAATAGGCAAGGGGTGGGTGTGAATAGGCAAGGGGTGGGTGTGAATAGGCAAGGGTGGGTGTGAATAGGCAAGGGGTGGATGTGAATAGGCAAGGGTGGGTGTGAATAGGCAAGGGGTGGGTGTGAATAGGAAAGGGATGGGTGTGAATAGGCAAGGGTGGGTGTGAATAGGCAGGGGGTGGGTGTGAATAGGCAGGGAGTGGGGTGGATACATAATGGGTAAGGGTGAGGGTGAGCAGAAAGGGGTGGGGGGAATACACAGGGGTGGAGGTGAACTAGGAACCAAAAAGAGCTCAGTGTGTGTGTATATATATACATAGATACATAGATAGATAGATAGATAGATAGATAGATAGATAGATAGATAGATAGATATAAAGACCTCAAACTGAAAGGCAGGCAGCACGCCAACAGATACTAAGACAGAGTGCTAGTAGATGCTTCTGAAAAGAGCTGTAACTCAAGAAGACAGAATTATCACGAAAAGCTGCTCGCCTAAGAACTTGGCCTCAGAAAATGTAGAGGAACAACTGGCCAAGCCACAGGAAGAAAAAGATAAATCAAAATGTTTTTTGGTTTGGTTTCTTTGTGTGGGGGGAGACTTTATGATACCCCTCCCAGAAGCTGACAGTGCACGCACGTAAAAACAAAAAAGAAAAAAAAAACAAAGATAAAAAGATTTATTATGGTTGGGCTAAGAAATTCATAAAGAATTCACCCAAGAGGAGATGTTGATAGTTTTGAGTGGGGGCAGGATTCCCAATCATTGTCAGAGAATCAGCATTTACATTTGTGTGACAGAATTTAAAACGATGAACAGCACCGCTGTTGTGGACAAGTTAATAAACTGCCTTCTAAAAATCTACATGTGTGCATAGATCTGAGCTGCTCTCAGCCTCAGCTCTGTCTGAGAAGCCTCACTTGCAGTGGGTTGTGGATCATGCAGAGACCAGTCAAAGTGCTAAGTATTATTATTATTATTATTATTATTATTATTATTATTATTATTATTAACTGTGAGTGCTCAGCTGTGGGTGGGTTGACTATACCAGCCTCCCACCATCCATCGGAGGCTCAGGGAACATTACGGAGGAGGGGCGGAAAGAAGGTAGGAGCCAAGAGAAAGGGAGGAGGGCTGACCTCTGGCGTGACACAGTGCTGCATCATGAACTCACAGTAGCTGTGGTTACCTGTACAGGATCAAGCCAGGCAAACTTCCAGCGTGGGCAAAGCCCCACCCCATGGAGAGAGCCGTTGGCAGCTGATGGCAACTGAGAGAGGGACCCCTGGCAGGTGACCCGTGCCCCACAGGCATAGGACCAGCACCAACTGGACTCCAAGGTGACCTGGTTTGCCTTTTGTGGCTTCGGGAGGATACTGATGAAAAAAGCTGCCGTGGGGTAGGGGTAGGGTGGGGCGCGGGGGGCGGGGACAGGTGTTCGTTTAGCTTACCTTCTCCATCACAAGCCAACTGAGGAACATTAGGGCTGGAGTGAAACAGAGACCATGGAGGAGCATTGCTTACTGGCTTCCTCTCCAGGCTTAAGTTCAGCTAGCTTTCTTGTATCTCCCAGAACCACTCCTAGGTGTGGCACCACCGCAGCAGGCTGGACCTTCCCAGATCAGCCACTCACTAAGACAAGGCCCCACAGGTATACTCATAACTGAGACAGTCCGATGGAGCTGATGCCACAACCGAACAGCCTTTTCCCAAATACGTCTAGGTTTGTGTCAAGTTGACAAAACCCAACCAGAACAGGAACCATTGATAACAAGGAAGGCAGGAGGGAGGCAGGGAGGAAAGGAAAGAGGCCGTGAGGTCGAGGGAGAGATAGGATGCGGCTGCTGAAGAAAGGTAAAAGGGGGCGGGGCGGGGAGTAGCAGTATGTGGGTATGATAAAAATATGTTGTACAAATATATGAAACTTCCAAAGAATAAAAATTATCATGTGGTCTAGGAGATGACTCAGCTCTTGTAGCAGACCCAGATCGAGTTCCCAGGACCCACATGGAGGCTCACAACCACCTGTAATGCCAATCCCAGAGGATCCACTGCCCTCTCCTAGCCCCTGCAGGCACCAGGCACACGCGTGGTGCATACACATACATACAGGCAAAACACATACACAGAGAGTAAAAGCAAATAAGTCCCTTTAAAATATCATTTTAATTGACTATCAAAAAGATTACTTGCTTGCAAATTCATTATATCTGCAAACTTAAAAACATTTCATTGATCCACCTTAAAGGAAAAATTTAAGTCGGTTAGACTTCACAGCCAGAGTACGAGTGTACAGACCCCACAGACATTCACAGGCAGAAGCAGGCGGGCGAAAGCCACTGACTGTACACGGACAACTTAACCAACATTCTGTGAACAACGCACAGTGTGTAACAGCATTCTCACTGCACTCAGTAGGGGAAGTCATCCAGAGCCATGTAAAAAGCGTGTAGGAGGGTCTTATTGTTACACACAAACTGGTCACCATTCTACGGTGGGTTTGGTGTTATTGGGGTCCTGGAACCAACCCCTACGTGGATGACAAGGTATCATATAATTAGGCCACATTGGAGCACTATGCCAAAACTTAAGGGACATTTTTAAAAAGTTCATTTTCAACAACAGAGGCATAGCTCAGGCTGGACCAACTATCCAACAGCCAACATTTTGCTGTTATGTGTGTGATTGAAACAAGGTCTCATTCCTCACTCTGGAGTTCAGACTGGCCTGAAACTCACTCTGTACCCTAGGCTGGCCTCAGATTCATGCTAATCCTCTTGGGTGCCAGGATTATAGTCATGAGCCATCATGGCCAGCTCAACATATTTTTCTTTTAATTTGAAAACTCCAAAAAGAGAACAAAGCAGAAAGAAATGTGTGTGGTGCAGGAAGTAGGAGTGAGGACTTTCTACATTTATTGGTTTTCAGTGTTTTGTCTGTGGCAGGTCCCAGTGTCGCAGTGTGTGGGGCTCACACATAACTCAAGAGGCTACAAGGCGCAGAGCTCCAAAATAGTGTGAACTACAGAGTGAGTCCATCTCTGAAGAGGGACAGAGGGAAACAGAGACAGAGAAAGAGAGACAAGGTAGGCACCTGCTACCACCAGAACAGAGACCACACTGCCACGAGAGAGAAACAGTGCAGACTGTGGATTCTGCAAACCTAGGTGTGTGCTGAAGCAAACGGCCTCTGAGTCAGAGTAACCAGAGCCCCAAGTCTCCATTTCATGTCACCCACAAGGTCCCCCCCAAACAATCCCAAATTATAAAGTATGCAGGCAGAACAGCTTGTGTCACAAGAAGGGGCATACCATGGAGACTGACTCTAAAGTGACATAAAAATCTGTCTTCAGCACATCCCTTCATTTTGATGAGCTGGCTTCTTGGCGCCCGGCTGCCCTTTTCTAGAATGAGCAAAGCAACTCCTCAGGAGGAAACTGCCTACCGAGAGCAACCAATCAAAAGCCTTTACCCAAGTCCCTCTTCTGGTCTCCATTATTTCCCTAAGAGTCAAGTGCTCAGCCATTGGGAGCAAGCCTCCACCCTGCCCTCCTCTCCCTCCGCCTCCCCTCCCCCTTCCCTCCCCCTCCCCCTCCCCCACCCCCCAACCCTGTTCCTTCTAAGAGCCAGTCAGGATCTCATCATTCTTGCAGGGAGGCTCTGGTCCACATCTTTCCTTCTCTTGCCCGATCTGCCCAACGGCACACTTAGATTGGCTCACCATTTCTCCTCACAGGGACTGTCACAGACCATGTCTACAAGGACAGTTGTCCATCTCTCGGTTTCACCCTGTCTAAATGACAATGACTTGCATTTTAAAGCAACGCCGAAATTAGAAGAGAAAGATTTTAAAGTAGAAACTGGAGAGACAGACAGCTCAGTCATTCAGAGCACTGGCTGCTCTTACAGAGGAGGAGCCAGGGAACAAGTCCCAGCCCCCACACGGAGCCTCACAACTCTCTGTAATTCCACTTCCATGGGATCTGATGCCCTCTTCTGGGCAGGTGAAACACATAAACTCATGCCGACACATCCACAGGCATTAATTAAATAAATAATAAGTATTTTTTAAAAAGAAAACAAAGGGGCGTATGAGATGGCCCAGACTATGATACACAATAACATACTATCTCAGAAAAATATGAAAAATTTTAAAATTAAGGCAAAATATAATATTTAAATTTATAAGCAGTAAGCCACAAAACAATCAACAAATAATTTCATTTAAATGTTTAATTTTTATTAACACAAGAAAATTTTCTGCAGCCGGTGAGATGAGTCAATGGATAAAGATGCCCGCTGCCAAGCCTGGAGACCTGAGTTCAAACCCTGGAACCCACTGAGAAAGGAAAGAGTTGATTCTCACAAGTTGTCTTGTAACCTCCACACACGCACCGTGATATTTATACATACCTGCATCATGGGAATCAGGGCTATGAGACACAAATGCTATTTAGAGGCAGTCTATAAAATGTTAGGTGGACTAAATACAGCCCAGAACACGAACACCCTGGGACAAAGATGCCAATGCCACCCACAGGGAAGAAGAAAGCATCTTCAGTAAACAGTGCTGAACAAATAGACATCTGAAAATAATGATGCTGGACGAAGTGAGATGGTTCAGGGGGAAAGATGCTTGCCACCAAGGCTAACCACCAGAGTTCAGTCCCAGAGACGCATGGTAGAAGGAGAAAGCCAATTCCCCCAGGCTGGCCTTAGCTTGCATATATGTGCACACACACGTGCATACACACAACATGAAGAAACAGAATGTAAGGAAGCAAAGAACAACACTATGTCCCTCCTTGCATCATACACTAAAAAGTAGTCTAGGGTAGAGAATAGACCTGTGGTGTAAGCTAAAACTACACAGCTTCCAGAAGAAAACACAGGAGAACGTCTCTATACCGAAAAGGGAAAAGACCTAGGAAGCAAGAGCCATCAAGAGGGGAAAGTGATAAATCATCCCTCAGCAAAATTAAAAATGTCAGCTCAGGAAAAGATAACAGTGTAAAAGCGAATGTATAGACTGTGTCCTGGGAGGAAACAGCCTGAAATACTCAGCTAAGTACAGGTAGCAGCCACCACGCACACAGCTAAGCACCTGCAGTGGCCACCGTGCACACAGCTAAGCACCTGCAGTATCCAGTGTGCACACAGCTAAGCACCTGCAGTGGTCACCCTGCACACAGCTAAGCACCTGCAGTGGCCACCCTGCACACAGCTAAGCACCTGCAGTGGCCACCATGCACACAGCTAAGCACCTGCAGTGGCCACCATGCACACAGCCAAGCACCTGCAGCATCCAGTGTACACACAGCTAAGTACCTGCAGTGGTCATCCTGCACACAGCTAAGCACCTGCAGTATCCAGTGTGCACACAGCTAAGCACCTGCAGTGGTCACCCTGCACACAGCTAAGCACCTGCAGTGGCCACCCTGCACACAGCTAAGCACCTGCAATGGCCACCATGCACTCAGCCAAGCACCTGCAGTATCCAGTGTACACACATCTAAGTACCTGCAGTGGTCACCCTGCACACAGCTAAGCACCTGCAATGGCCACCATGCACACAGCCAAGCACCTGCAGTATCCAGTGTACACACAGCTAAGCACCTGCAGTGGTCACCCTGCACACAGCTAAGCACCTGCAGTGGCCACCATGCACACAGCTAAGCACCTGCAGTGGCCACCCTGCACACAGCTAAGCACCTGCAGTAGCCACTGTGCACACAGCACTCTTATAAGCCAATGGCAGGAGAAAACAAGACTTTCATGGGCAAAAGATTGGAACAGACACATCATAGAGAAGGATGTGTGGATGGTTAAGAAGCCCAAAAAAAGGGATCATCATTGGGGAAATGTGAATTGAAGCTGCCACGCTGAAATCCATCGTGGACCCTCTAGGATGGTCAACATTAAAGACAACAGAACTAAATGTTAGTGTGTGCATGGGGGCAGCCAGACTCTTCACACACTGTCCATGGAAACAATCATCCCCTTTGAGGGGAAGTCTGAGAGGGCACTTTTACATTCTTTATTCATTTTGGGGGGCTCACAGTGCCATGGTGTGCATGAGGAAATGAGACACCCCAGGTATGGAGCTCAGCTCATGCGCCTTTGAGGCAAGAGTCTTCACCAGATGAGCCATTTCACACGGACTCTGGCAGCTTTCTTTCTTTCCTTCCTTTTAAGAAAATAAAAATACAGCACCCACAATTCCTAGGCAATTACCCAAAAGAAACAAAAACATGTGCCCTTCAAAGAGACTCGTGTAAATTATTCCCGGTAGCTTTACTCATAACAGCGCAGATGCCAATGAGAGAGTGAGACACACGGAGCAGTTCATTCAGATAATGAAAGCCCAGTCAGCAGAAAGAGCAGCGACAACTTACAGGAATCCCCAAAGCCTGCACGGTAAGACAGTCTCCCCTCAGAGTGCGTACCCTACGGAGCCATTTACATGAGGGTCAAGAAGAGGCCAACGTCCCTTGGGGAGCTGTCGGCGGGTGGGTGATGTGCTCAAAGCTCAACCTCAAGGACTAAGATCTGATCCCCAGTAAAAGCCAGACATGGCAGCATGTGAGCTCCAGCTCTGGGGGTGCAGAGGAGGAGGACCCGAGGGGCTAGCTGGAGGGCACTGGACACCAGGCTCTTCCCTCCATGTGTGCATACATGGGCAAGTGTGCCCACCCGCCCCACACACATACAAAGAACAGGCAAAAATCAGCTACGGGGAAAACAATCAAATGCTGGTCGTCTAATAGTAAAACTGACTGGGAAGAGACTAAAAGGAACATTGTGCAGTTGTGCACTGGTCACCACCTAATGTGCGGCTCATGAGATTGTGCATCTTGCTATAGAGAAGTTTTACCCCAAAAAGCAAATAAACAGTTCATGATGGCACATGCCAATATATTTCAAAATGATGTGCCATTATCTTCATCTAACTATGAGAAGCATGAATTAAAATGGATCAATGGATAGATAGATAGACAGACAGACAGACAGACGATAAAGCAATATAGCAATGGTGGAGGGACAGTACCGCAGACTGAACCTAGAGTGTCCCAAGTGCCAGGCAAGTGCTCTCCCACTGAGGGAAAACATCCAAAGCCCAGCAGAACGCTAAGTGACGGAGCTATGAGTCCTTACCTAGCCTTCACATCTGGAATTTTTCAATATAGTATTGAAGGGGAGAAAGAAAAATAAGTGGGACACGGTTGGAGCTGTGTGTAAAGGAACGTTAACAGCTTGCATTCAACATAGAACAAGGTTTAAAAATAATCCGCCAAGCATTTGTGCTTTAAAAACTGGCAGCAACTTCCTCCTGAATGCCATGCTCTACTTTCTTCGTGGAAGGGTGGAGCCGAGGGTCAGACAGGCCCCAGGGCCCTGTGCAGACAGCCAATGGGATGTTAGCAGAAGTGTGGAGTGAGAATTCCAGAGAAGGCCCCCTCTTGTCTGGAATAAACCCAAAAGACAGTCTGGGCTTTCTCCTCTCTCTGCTCCCCCAGTTCTAAAGGCAGGAATAGGGACAACAAATCAAAAAGGAATACTACCTTTTAGGGTTTGTTTGTTGTTTTTTTAGGATTTGTTTTTGTTTTGTTTTGTTTGAGGTTTTGGTTTGGTTTTGGTTTGGTTTTGAGACAGGGCCTCACTATGTACCCTTGGCTGCCCTGAAACTCACCATGTAGACAAGGATGGCTTCAAACTCATAGAGATCCTCCTGCATCAGGCACCTGTGTGCTGGGATTAAAGGCATGCACCACCACTGCCTGCCTTGAATAATATTTTGTTTTGTTTGTCTTTACATCTAGGTGGTGAAGTTTAAAGTTCGCCTTAGTAGTTAGCAAACATGCAATGGGAACTTCCAGGTTCTAAAGCCTTTGACTTTCCCTTCAGAGCAAACTTGATTTTCATAGCAAGTCACCCTGGGGAGCCGGCTCTTGGTAGAAGCCCAGAGCACCATCAGATGGAGAGACCTACAGAACCATCAGATGAAGACCCAGAGCATCACCAGATGG
Source organism: Acomys minous (assembly GCF_964271855.1). Taxonomy (NCBI): domain Eukaryota; kingdom Metazoa; phylum Chordata; class Mammalia; order Rodentia; family Muridae; genus Acomys; species Acomys minous. Next base: position 125,235,447 of record NC_140487.1, read on the forward strand.
ATACCCAGAGCACCATCAGACGGAGAGACCCAAAGCACCATCACCAGATGAAGAGGTTACTGTCTTGCTTAAAAGCAGCAACTCGGCAGACACCTTGAACCATGGGCTCTCATAAATCTTGTTTGGGGGAAGGAAAAAAAACCTTTCAATTCCCACTGGAAATATGCAAAGCAGCCTCCACACGGTAAATCTTCCTTTTCAGTCCTAAGGAGATAACTCAGACCTATTAACCTTCCATGTTATTTTCAACTTCATTATTTGAGCTGACACGACAAGAGAGCAGTGACGGCTCTTTCTGGCAGAGTGCATGTAAATCGCTTTCTCTAAGGAAATTACTTCTCTGGCCTGAATGTTATTAATCTAAATTCTCCCTTAGTCAAATTGTTGCCTACAATAAATATGGAACAGGTTAGGATAGCCAGTGAGTGTGGTACCCTCGGCAGAGGCCACATCCACTGCTAACATGCTCCCTCAACATGTTAAGGATGGCCACAGATGGTTCTGGACGCAGACCCCTGAGGGCAGAGTTGCCCAGCATCACTCCTGACTCTACTCCTGTCTTCTTCTGTAAGCACCATCAGTCCGTTTGTCCACTCTAAGCACCATCAGTCCGTTTGTCCACTCTAAGCACCATCAGTCCATTTGTCCACTCTGACTCCAGTATCCTAATCAAACCCTGCTAATGTTCTCCCCTCGAGGGACAACTTTCCAAGGAAACTTGTGGACTTGGGGAGGAGGATGGGACTGCTAATTCGCTTCCTTGTGGCCCACTGTTGGATGGGCCAGTCAGAATTCATCACCAGAGATGCTCATTTTCGACAAGGCAGCCCAAAGGATAGAGAAAACTGCTTGCCATAATGCAGGGGGTGACAGATCACAAAAACCTTTTTTCTGTTTCTACTGAGGTTCTTTCCAGGGTAATTACCAGAAGTTGAGAATCTATTTGGGGACTTGTAGCTCATTAAATGAGTTTCCATCTGTGTACCCACCACCTAAGAAGTATCGCTTTGTACAATTCCCCGGCTTTATTGTGTGGAAGTCAATCTGCAGTGTGCGCCATGGAAGGGATCCTTTCAATAGCTCCTGATTATGCAGAATGAAGCTGGGCTTGCGTCAGGCCTGCCTCAGGACTGTCTCCTGTGCTCCCTAACCCTTGACGGGGATGCCAGGATGCAGGGGGGGGGCTGCAAAGCTCCTGCTTCCAGAACAACCTGGACCCTTTGCTCCCCTGTAGGGTGTGACCGCTTCCCCACCTGTGTGGGCCTTTCCTGCGCATCCCCTCGGAGCTCGGCGTTCACTGAGAACCCTAGCTGCAAGACCCATTTTGAGATTCCAAGCATGTCCTAGGTCGATCGATTTTATTTAAGGGCTAATGTTCCCAGAGAGGAGGGCACAGAGGAGCCTCCACAGCTGGCGCGGCACTGGTGTTAGCCTGAGCCCCTGAGCTGCCAAGATGACGACAGAAGCTACTCTGGGCTGCATGGTAAGGAAGAAAATCGCCTGAACACAGAGTCCTCCGCCATCCTCCCTCTCCTCAGATGTTCTCCAGGGAGGATACCGCAAGGACTCATGCCTTCCTTCCTGAACTACACCAGAGGCCTCTCTGCAGGAGGCCAGGCCCCAAATCCTCACCCAAGGATTGCCTAGGCTCTGTCTAGCAAGCCTTTCACAAGATTCTCTCTGTCAAATTTTAACTGTGTCCCTGCCATGCAGGGGGCAGAAGGCTGCATCACCCTGTTGCTAGGAGCCCAAATCTACCAATGACCACCCTGAAGTTGAGGGGCACCACGTCCCTGAGCACAGTGACCATTCTTGAAGTTGAGGAGCACCACATCTCTGAGCTCAGTGACCACCCTGAAGTTGAGGGGCACCACGTCCCTGAGCACAGTGACCATCCTTGAAGTTGAGGGGAACCACATCTCTGAGCTCAGTGACCACCCTGAAGTTGAGGGGCACCACGTCCCTGAGCACAGTGACCATCCTTGAAGTTGAGGGGCACCACATCTCTGAGCTCAGTGACCACCCTGAAGTTGAGGGACACCACGTCCCTGAGCACAGTGACCATCCTTGAAGTTGAGGGGCACCACATCTCTGAGCTCAGTGACCACCCTGAAGTTGAGGGGCACCACATCCCTGAGCACAGTGACCACCCTGAAGTTGAGGGGCACCACGTCTCTGAGCTCAGTGACCACCCTGAAGTTGAGGGGTACTACATCCCCTGAGCACAGGTGACCACCCCTGAAGTTGAAGAGCACCACGTCCCCTGAGCACCTCTAATCCCTGAATGGGAAAATCTTTACAGAGACCACCATGCCACTGAAGGCATGACGGTATATGGCACAGCCGGGGTCTACCCCAATACTGCTGTGACAACACCTGCAGGTACCAACACAGGAAACGTGGGAGACTGAAGGAAACACCGAGGAGGACTGTGCCCAGAGGCACTTCTCTAAAAACGTCTGTACCCAGGAGGCTAGGGCGATGGCTCAATTGGTAAAGTGTCCACCACTCAGGCACAAGGACCTGAGCTTGCTCCTCAGCACACTTATAAAAGAAGCCGTATGCAGCGGCACACTTCTGCAATCCTCGCCTCGGTTGGGGAGAGACTGGTAGATCTCTGCAGCCTCCTTGCCATCCGGTCTAGACAACTCACTGAGCTCCAGGTTCAGCGGAGAGCAACTGAAGACCACGCCCAACATGGTCTCCACATGCACTTGCATACACAAACGTGGACACACACACACACACACACACACACACACACACACACACACACTAATGTGCAGTTTGTGTTTCCAGAATGTTCTCCCTTTCCTACAGCCCTAGAAGAGTTAATCCTGCCACAGAGATGAGAAGAGGACTCTCTTGCCCGTGCACAGAGGTACCAAGAGCATCCGTAGCATAATAAATCGACGCGTGCAGAAGGCCTCTCTCCTCATTTGTTAGTCAGCGATGTGTGAAAATGTTAATGAAGGGAGCTATAATCTATGAGAATTCCACTATTAAAATGTAGTTCACGTCTGAAGGCCTCTGCTTACACACAGCCCACTGTTCATCAGTCCTTCCCGGGCACTGCTAATAATAGACGTAATTGCCTTGCTCTGTCTAGCCACCTTCACCCCTGCGATTCCAAGATTTGCTACAACTGCTATTGTAGAAATTATTTTCATGCTATTAACTTTGAGCCTTATTATATGTGTTCTTAAAAGAAAATAAATGCATAGAGATTGTAAATGTGTATCAGGTTCCCAGCGAAAGTATCTTTTTTTTAATATAACACAATGACTAAAGGCACCGGGAGAGGTGATTTAACAGCCCCGTCCCTCACCGGAGCCTAAATTAGACTGCACGGGTTTCCTGTCTTCTCGGGGAGAAAATTTCTACTCTGAAAACAGCAGCAGGTTGCCTGTTGCAAAAGGAGAGTTGGGAAGGAGTTCCCGAGCGGGGTGCGGTACAAAGCTCGGGCAGGGCCTCCCTCCTTATGGCGGCCCTTTACTCTTCACCATGGATGCTCTTGGTTCGCAGCGGGCCGCTCCCCTTCCCAGTCAGTGCCCCCCTCTTCACAGTGGACCGCCTTCTAGTCAGATCCCCCCCTTTCACAGTGGACCTCCTTCCTCCCAGTCAGTCCTCCCTTTATAGTGAGCCCTCCTGCCTCACAGTGGGCTCTGTCTCTGCCCAGCAAATCCTCCTGCCTCACAGTGGGCACTCTCTCTCTCTTCATAATAAGTCTTCCGCATTCAGGAGTCTGCCCTGCATTCAGGAGTCTGCCCTCTGCACGGTGGATCCTGTCAAAGAGTCCTCCCACCTTCACAGTAAACCCCTTCCCCCCCCCCTCCTTCTCGGCGAGCTTTCCCTCTTCAATAATAAATCTGCCCGGTTTCAAGTAGAAACCAAATCCTGGGTGTGTCCTTAGAGTGTGCACCGAGAGTGTCCAGACAGGAAGTGTTTCCTGGACTGCAACACACACACATGGACATAGAGACATACACTCATACAGACACAAAGACAGAGACACAGACACACTCACATACTCACAAAGACACCTACATATACTCACATAGACCACACACACACACACACACACACACACACACACACACACACACACACATTCTCCCTGGAATTAAAGGGGAAAGTAACACAGGATAAACAGTGCCTGTAACCCTGTTCCCAGCACAGCTTGGAGAGTGAATCATCAAGAGTAATGGGGGCTGGGTGCTGGGCACTGGGCACTGGGTGCTGGGCACTGGGCGCTGGGCAGGTAGCTCAGTAGCAGAATGCATTGCATGAGTTTGAGGCCACTGAGAGATCGTGTCTCAAAAAACAGGGTAGACAGAACCTGAGAAAAAACACCTGAGATTGCCTGCTCGTCACCACACTCACACATGCATGTACACCTGTGTATGTATGCATGCATGCACACACACACACACACACACACACACACACACGGATGCTGAACAACATCAGAAACTGAAGAGTTGGAGCACGTGGCCAGCAAGGCATGATGAGTCAGCACCTTCAGCCTTCAGGGGTGCAGGTAGACAAGAGGACCGCCTTCACTTTCCAAGCAATTTTCCAGTTACCCGTGGACAGTGTGGGAGCGGGAAGCAGTTGCCTAGCAGCAGACTCCAGCTTGCCCATCAGCAGCAGCCCGAAATGCCACTCCCTGAGAGCGTCTGGGGAAGCTCATGCCCAGGGGAGTCTGCACACTGCCCACCGGCTCGCCTCACTTAGCGGAGAGTGGTCTGGAAGGTGCTCTTGGGCTTGTAGCAAAACTCAGGCAACTGCAAGTGGAGGGTCAGGAAGCCCCAGCTCCCGACACTGCAGCCATCGGGCTGTGTAAGTGTCTAAAAACAAGTAACTGTGTTAATTCAGAAATACAACAAAATAGGTCATGCATTAAGTGCAAAACTGTATTCTACACTCCTGTAATGAAAAGTGGTGTACAAAACTGCAGGGAAGAACTTGGCTGTGAAAAAGCACATAGACAGAAGACATGAAACAGGGTAAATGTGGCGCAGTTGTCACAGTTTTCATCTTTTGAACACTTCTTCAGAGAGGCTGCGCTAGAAATGCCCTTATCTCTGATAAGGATTTTGAAAAAGAAAAAACAAATCAGAACAGAACCTTGTGGACTCTAGAGGTTTGGAGACTCTGGTGATCAGCATGAGAAAGTCCCCGTAGGCTCAGGCATTGATCATGTGGCCCCCGCTGGTGGCACTGTTTGGAGAGGCTACAGGGAGGGGTGGCTTTGTTGAAGCAAATACGTCATTGGGACGGGCTGGAGAGTTTGTAGCTGGACCCCACGTCCGGTTTGCTCACTGGTTCATGTTTGAGGATGAAGATGTTAAGTGTTGAGCTTCCTGCTCCTGCCTCCACACTGGCTGCTTGCTGCCATGCCCCTGCCTTGGTGGACTCTCACCCCTCTGGAGCTGTGAGCCCAAATAAACCCACGTGTTTCTTGTCATTGTGTTTTACCCACAACAAGATAAAAGCAACTAATACAGGAGTTTTGTTGTGACGGTTCAGTGTTTAGGGTTTTTGGTTTTGTTTTTTGTTCTTTGTTTTTTTTGAGGGGGTTGTTGTTGTTGTTGTTGTTGTTGTTGTTTTGGGTTTTTTTTTGTTTTGGGTTTCTTGGTTTTGGTTTTGGTTTGTTTGTTTGTTTTTCCAGACAGATAGCTCAAGCTGAGCTGGAACACTCATTGCTCCTGTTTCCACCCCCCCCCCCCCCCGAGTGATGACAGGACTCACAGGAATGTGCCACTATAGCTACACAGAATCCAATTTTTCCCTTAAATATGGCCCCTTGAGCATGTGCGTGTGTACATACGTGTCGGGGTGCACACGCATGTGGAGGCCAAAGACCAACCACAGTGTCATTCCTGGGGACAACTTTGTCTATTTTGAGACAGGGTCTATCACCAATTCAGCTAGGCTGAGTGACCACCCCATCTCTGCACCCCACCTCCCACCCCAGCCTGAGGGGGAGCTCACGCCACCACCCTCAGCTCTTTTCTGGATCTGGAGAATGAACTCAGGTCCCCATGCTTAACAGCAAGGACTTTACGACCAAGCCTGTGTTTGACACCTTCTGGTGGCAAAACCTGACCTGAATAAACCCAGCTTGTAGCTGTCGCTCTTGTGGCGTACTCACGCCCCTCTGGGAGAATGTTTGCTCATGGGGTGTGGGCGCTGACGCCACCAGCCTGAGCAGATGAGCACACTTTAACTCTTCATAAACCTGAAAAATTATGGATCCTGTGGCACACCTGACCCCAACAGTTTCAGATAAGTAAGCCACATGCCTGCGGACAGCAGCTCCGCCGTCAGTGCCCACGAGTTGTGGCTTGCTGTACCACCTAGAGGAAGTCCCTCTGTGCCCTCATCTTCTAGGTGCACAGGGAAGGATGGAGATCTTCATAAATGTCCTGTGCCTGTGATTCTTGGTGCCCTAAAGATCCCTGACGGACGAGAAATGGGTTATGTGGGTTAATGACCCTTAACTAGAAAGTCCAGCTAGACTGTAAGCTGACCTTCACGCCTTGACGGCTATGTTGAGTCACGGCAGCCTAAAAATAAAAAACACCAAATGCATGAGACCACAGTGCTGTTGGGCTCGGGCTGTAACCATTGAGATGTCTTATTCAGGGGGACGCATGGGCGATAACACACTCTATGGTCCTGAAGTAAGAACCAGATGTCTGATAAAGCTTCATATTAATTGCCCCCAAGCAGTATGGGCCGGGAGCGAGAAGAAAGGCAGAGGTGGGCAGGTTGTTGGTTTCACGGAGAATGGTAGAAACAGAAACCAAATAGGGACGGGGATAGTCCTATGGAAAAGCAGGGTTATGACTTAATGGGGTATGTATGATAACACAGGTACATCACTGAGCATTGACCTTATAGTTGTTATGCATAGGAAAATGTCCCCCTGTGGCTCCTTAAAGCACCCTCTGTTGGCCAGAGACAGGAGCCTGGGCCTTTGGAAGAGGATTCTAGGGGCCCAATGACAATAGGAAGGTACCTACACATTGGGAAGGACTGTACCAGGCAATGATTGACCTGCTGGGTCATGTGCCAACATAGCCCAACCTAAAGTCTTCTGGGAGAAGGACCCCGCAGTTAAGAGAATGCCTTCACCAGAATAGCCTGTATGAAAGTCTGTGAGGCGTTTTCTTCATTAGTGACTGATATGTAGGGCCCAGCCCACTGTGAGTGGTGCTTTGCTCATGGTCTCCATGCAGCAGTAGAAACTGTAACTAACCATCACTAACATACCTACCCTACCTGTAGTTCCCCCCATTTGTTAGCCCAACCCTGCTGGGAGGGACTCCCCTCTGCCCCGCCCCCTGGCCAGTGCTCTCGCTGGACCCATGGGGAGCTGGGAGGGCTTAGTAGGTTGTTACTCAGGGGCTTCTCCGGGATGCTCTTCTAAAGAGGGGAAGAAAGGTTATTCTCTGTCCCACAGTGGGAGGTACTAGATTCCTTCTTGTCATTTCCCGGCAACCAGAGAAGGAACAGAGAACTGTCCCACGTGTGGGAGATCCTCTCCAAATGCACAGCACTTTGTGGTGTTAATTTTTCCCTTAATTTGGGGCCTGCAGCACTATCCTAAGACCCCTCTCTCCGTGTTTTGGGGAGACAGTAATGGCCCTTCACTAAAATAACTCACCCATCACTATAATTTTAGTGCTGCCATCAAGATGAAATAATGGCTGTTTACTATGTCACACCTTTCAAATGACCTTCATTTGAATACAAATTGTGGCTTGAAATTCTAAAAGCTGCTCGGGTTCCAGAAGGCTGCAGGAGGCACAGCTCGGCAAGGGTTGCTCTCCCAGAGCGTCCTCCAGTCGCTTGAAGTGCTCCCTTCCCCCTGAGCTGCTGCAGAAGCAGTGAGCACCTCAGCCCAGACTGGAACGGTCCTGACGCCGCACAACATGGAACAAGAGCTGGAGGGGGCGTCCAGGAAGCAGGTGAGGGGAGCAGCACCTGGGCGGTGCCAACACCAGCGCTGGGGGGCACTCCCTCCAGGAGTGAGACCAGAGGCTGCCCATCTATCACAGGTCCTCAGGGCCATCTCTCGTTTACATTTTTTCTGGATCATTCTAGCCTGCTTCCTGTGAACCCTTATGGTTACACCATTCTCCAAGACGCCTCCTCCAGGCACACTAACAAGCCTCCAGGGCCTGAGCCTCGGCCTCTTCTGTCCTTGTGCATTGTTTCCTCAGCAAATGTCCCACCAGCATTTTACCAGGAGGGGTCAGGTAGGTAGCTTTCTTCTGTCTGTCTCAGACACCCAGCTAGGAGTATGAGTGTGTGTGTTTGCGTGTGTGTGCATGCGTGTGTGAGCATGTGCATGTGCATATCCTTAATTAGGAGAAAGGAGGGTACACCAGTGTCAGAGAACATCTTCAAGTGTCCTTCCTTAGGCAATGCCCATCTTTTTTCTTTTGGGATAAAAGTCTCTTGTTGACCCAGAACTTTGCAAAGCCAGCTGCCTGCAGGCTCTAGGGTCCCTTCTGTCCCTGCATCACCAGAGCTGGGGTTATAAGCACTGTCCAACACACCCAGCTTTTTATGTGAGAGGTGGGGCTTGAACTCAGGTCCTCATGCTCATAAGGCAAGTACTTGACAGACTGAGCCATCACCCCAGCCTCAGCATATGAGTCATTCCCTGAATAAATATCTGCTACACTGAAACTTCATTTCCAGGACCTCCCAGGTCCACCACAAAGCACTGCTTTCTCATCTAAAACAGGCTGCAATCATCTGTGACTCTAGAACCCACGCCTGGCCATCCTTTGGCACAGGTGACTTAACGTGAGGACGCAATGTCTCTAAGCCTTGGTGTCCACACCTATAAAGGAGCAGTAATGATACCATCCGCCTAACAAGCCACCATGGTGAGTGGACACTTCAGTGCACACTAAAAAGATCAAGCCAGTGCTGCCACAAACATGAACCAGCTGGTGCCACTGCAATATAAACATGTACAGCACGTCCAGTTTGTTATGGACACACATCTGCTGCTACATCCTCCCTTCCAGCTTGTTCTCAATATTAGCATACACTCACACCCACACACTGCCATCTTCCTCCCACCCAGTGGCCCTGCCAGGCTTAGCTCTAGAATGTTCTCTATCTTCTCTGCCCCACTGGCCCACCTGCCCTGTGTTTTCCTCCTCCAAGGGGCCCCTTAGTGCTTGGTTCACACACAAGCATACCCCCTGCTCCCAAGACTGACTATCTGGTTATCAACTCTCAAAGGCAAATTCCTCAAAGCAAGATTTCACACAGACACACACACCACCACCACCACCACCACCACCACCACCACCACCACCACCATCCCCTGAGCTTGCTCTAGAGGCTGACAGCCAGCTGAACTCAACGTGGATGCACAGGCCAAGGGTGAACAAGGATTCCTCTCCCTTCTATCAGACACAAGATTCCTACCCTAGCACCCCCAGGCTGGACATGCCAGGTTCTCCTTTGCTTGTGTTTCTCCTTTTGCTCCTGACTGTGACCTTTCTGGCCCGCCTCCATGAAGAACAAGAAACACCCACAGGGCCTCCCCTCCAGACAGTCTCTCCTTTCATTCTACCTAAATCCACAGCTAACTAGGTCAGCAGCTGTCTGTACTCGATTGGCTCCCATTTCCCGTCCCCTTCAGAGTGTCACAGGGCACTAGAGGAAGCAGCATGGGTGGCAGTGTGGATGGCCAGAGGTCACCACTAAAGGCCACAGAGAGGCTCGTTCCAGCTACATGAAGTGTCCAGAGGAGGCCGACCACAGGCATAGATAGATTAGCGGTTACAGGAGCTTTAGGGGGGCTGAAAGTAGAGGTAGCTGGAGAAAATGGGTTTCTTTCGGGGGCAAAGGAAATGTTCTCAAGGCGGGTACAGCAATGGCCGCAGACTTTGAAACACACTAAAGGCCACTGAGTCACATTCATAAAGAGGACGGACTGTTCATTACGAAAGTGACATCCCTATAAAGCTGTCGCTACTCTCTGAATGGGCTCCAAGGCCCTTCCTCTCCTCCCACAACCCCACCAGGTTGGCCTGCTGTCACTCCATGGCACCTGCCCCTCAAGGCTCATTCCGAAAATTCATTGACTCATCATTCTTGTATTCAACAACCAGACGCACAGATCCTGGGACTCAGGAGCAAACAGCACAGAGGTCTCGCCCGAACGAGCCCCCAGCCTGATGGGAAACAGTAACACCCCGAACAAGCACCCAGCCTGATGGGAAACAGTAATGCCCCGAACAAGCACCCAGCCTCATGGGAAACAGTAACGCCCCGAAGAGTCCAGAGCCTAATGGGCAACAGTAACGCCCCGAACGAGCCCCCAGCCTCATGGGAAATAGTAACGCCCCGAACGAGCCCCCAGCCTGATGGGAAACAGTAACGCCCTGAACGAGCCCCCAGCCTCATGGGCAACAGTAACGCCCCGAACGAGCCCCCAGCCTCATGGGCAACAGTAACACCCCGAACAAGCCCCCAGCCTCATGGGAAACAGTAACGCCCCGAAGGAACTCCCAGCCTCATGGGAAACAGTAACGCCCCGAAGGAGCCCCCAGCCTCATGGGAAACAGTAACGCCCCGAACGAGCCCCCAGCCTCATGGGCAACAGTAATGCCCCAAATGAGCCCCCAGCCTCATAGTGAACAGTAATGGCAGCAGGAAGCAAGCCCAGAGTCACTCAGAGGGCACTGATGAGAACTGGGCCATGCCACTGGCCCTTAGGTTGTCACTAAATCTCTCAGGGCTCACTCTTAATTCTCTTCAGAGGACCCAGAGGCTCATACACGTGGGATGAAAGAATGGCATGGCCCTCAGAAGGCCTGGAATCAGCTCCGGGTGGGTGTGGTTGGCTGGGGCAGCCCCTCCAGTGGCCCTCCAAGTCCTCTCCAGTGAGATCCTCTCCAACAAGTAGTCTCCTCGCTCAGGGTCCCACATACCAGCATGTTCTCCCAAGGATCTTCCCTCAGTAGGGTCCTCACCAGTGGAGACCCTTCCCAGTGTTGTCTCCCCAAGCAAGCTCCTTCCCAAATGGGGTCCCCCACCTGGAAAGCAGAGGGGCAAGTCCTTCACAGAGACACCCACTGCAGGATACTTACTTCATGGGGATATAAGCTGACACAAGAGCCTGTCAAAATACTGAGTGTTTTTCAGACTCATCTGAAGTGGGAGAAAGGTAAGACTAGAGCTGCAGGTTAATGGTAGAGAGCTGGTATCTCATGCATGAGGCCCTGGGTTCAATCCCCAGTCTGCTAGAAAGGGGGAGTGAGAAAAGTGCTCCCCCCCTCTCTCATTTGTCCCAACAAAAGCTTGGGTGAATGAATGGTTTGACTAACATTTTCCCCCTACCGGGGAAGAAAATAATCAACCTATGTTTCGAGGCTGGAGCGAGATACTTTGCTGCCCTGAAAGACCACACCCTACACAGTCTCTAAGCTGGCCCTGGAGAAGTGGTGAGGGTTAGGTTTTGTTCAGACAGTGGAGAAGCTGGTGTTGGGGGTCCCTTAGGAGACAGAGCAGAGGCCGTGGGTTCAGTTCCCAGCACCACATGGTGGCTCACAATTGTCTCTAACTCCAATATCAGGAGATCTGATGCAGGCACGTGGTGCACATATATGCATGTGTTAAACAGTGATATATGCCCACATTTTTTTAATTGGAGGAGGAAGATCCAGCATGGAGGACCTCCATCAGAGGATGCTGGGACAGAGGTGTCTCAGAGCCCACTGCAGATTCAGGGCTTGTGTAGGTGGTTGTGGCTGGTCATAAGATGACAATCTCTCTGAATAAAAACAAAAGGAGGGGATGGGGCCCCACAGGAGATGGACAGAGAGAATCCTAGTTTATTGTATCCCTGAGACGGTCCCGGTCCCAAACCTCTGCATTAACCTGAAAAGCATGGCATGGTTTCCTGCCTGAGCCTCCATTTACCTCGCCGGGCTCCTGTGCAGAAAGACAGTCATAGTGTCTGGACAATATTCCGGGATGTTCTACCACAAAAGTCCAGCTTCCTCATCACTCCCCTCTGGGCAGTCTCCCTGCCCTTGGGGCCCAAGAAGATACTGGCTGGCCTCACAAGAATTAGGACAGTCAGAGGGACAAGGGGATGGAGGCAGACACCCTCATCTTTCTGCATTATCTCCCCCCTTTAGGATGGAGCCTCACACGGGGGTTATTGGCAACAATCCCTCAGCTTAAGGATTGCTTGTCTCCAAGTGCAGGCTGCTGTGCAGTGTGCCGCCCCATTCAGAGTTTATTTTACATTAAATCTCCAAGACAGAGACTCTCCCATTGGTCTGCATAAAGCAGAGTTACAGGTCCAACTGCTTTTAAAAATAGATGCAACTCCAGACCCCAAGAAACCAAAGGGACATTCTGGGAGTGCAGAACCTCAGTGCTCTGTTACCGTATGAAAAATTGGATTCCCTGACTCCAATTTCCCCTCCTGCTCTCAGCTCCTCCCTCTTCTCGCTCCTCACCTGAGTGGCTGTGGTGGCTCCTGGCACCAAGAGCAAGATAGATTACAGAGTAAAGCAGCCCACGCCAAGCTCCAGGGTCCCAAGCTGCTATGCACACATCGCAGAGGCCCAGCCAGGCCCCCAACCCCCTGCACATTCACAAAGCCTGCTATGCACACATCACAGAGGCCCAGACAGGCCCCCAACCCCCTGCACATTCACAAAGCCTGCTATGCACACATCACAGAGGCCCAGGCAGGCCCCCCAACCCCCTGCACATTCACAAAGCCTGCTATGCACACATCACAGAGGCCCAGGCAGGTCCCCAACCCCCTGCACATTCACAAAGCCTGCTATTCTAGGCCGGATGTCACATGAGCTCCCCAGCCTCAATCTGGACTCCAGATGTGTTTCATCATGGGCCTCCCACTACAGCAGCCCCAGCATGGGTGGTGTATGTGCGCACATGTGTGTATGTGCATACTTGGGTGCCTCAGAGTGAGGACAACTTCTGGCTTTGCTGGCTACCAGGCCAGCTCCAGGTTCATAGAGAGACCCTGCCTCAAAACTACAAGGCAGAGAGTTGTTACAGCAGCGCACCTGATGCCCTCCCAGGCCTTCAGTGTGCACAGAAAACACTGGACATGGTGGAGTACATTTATAATCCCAGTGTCAGGGAGAGGCATGTTGAGGGTCCCTGGACCTCAATGGTCAGTCAGCTTATAGATGAGTTCCAGGGCAGTGAGAGACCCTGTCTCAAAGCAGGTGAATGGCATTTATGAGAATGATAGCTCAGGTTGTCCTCTGGCCTTCACAGACAGACAGACACACACACACATACACAACCACAACCCCACAGGCACCTGCACACACAAGAACACATAGTAGGTCAAGAAAACATGGTAGGAATGCACTGTAATGCACACACAGCAGAAGTACTCAGCCCTGAAAAGGAAGGAGTCCTGTGACATGTGACAATGTGGATGAGCCTTGGGGACATTAGGTGAAGCAAAACAGGCCCAGAAAGACAGATACTGGGGACCCTAGTTATATATAAAGTACCCAGCAAAACGCACAGAGTCGGGGTTCACACCACTAGGGGTGATGGAGCTGGGCATGAGGAGTGCTAATCAACGTGTGTGGAACATCAGTTACACAAGAGGAACTCTCTCTGGTGACCCAGCACACAGGCTGTGCCTGCAGACAACATGTCAGTACACAGAGACACAGGTCTTGTTGATCAAACCCACAGAGAGATGGTTGATCTCAGTGTTTGAGATCTACTGCACCTGGGAGGCCATGCTTGTGAGAGTCTACCTTGACTCCTACAAGCCCATGGGCTGGAGCCTCCACTAAACAGAAAAAGACAGTGAGCTCCTGTAGATGTGACATGACCAGCTGCCCCATGGTCCTACTGACCTGACTTCCCCCTTTATCCCTTCAATTGCTTTTGTCAGAATATTTTATCACAGAAACAGGAAAAGGGACTAAAATAGTAATTATAATAAAAAAAAAAACCAAGCTAACTCTGCATGTGGACACAGAGTTCGCTCTTCCTCCACCCTCTCTGCCTGTGATTCAGCTTTGACCCCTTGGATAAAAGCCTCCTGGCTAAGTGTCAGCTCTCAAGACAGCCAGATACACAGGGCCTGATGCCACGAGTCTGCACTTGGGAGGCTGAAGTCTAGACCACTGTAGTGGTTTAAATAGGAACGGGCTCCATAGATCATGTGTTTAAATGCTTGGCCCGCAAGGAGTGGCACTATTAGGAGGTGTGCCCTGTTGGAGGACATGAGTCACTGTGGGAGCAGGCCTTGAGGGCTTAGATGCTCAGGCTCTGCCCAGTGTGGAACAAGATCAAGATGTAGAATGCTGCTCCTCCAGTACCAAGCCTGCCTGCAGGAGGCTGTGCTTCCCACCGTGATGATAACGGACTAGACCTCTGAACTGTAAGGCAGCCCCAGTAAATGTTTTCCTTTATAAGAGTTGCTGTGGTCATGGCGTCTCTTGACAGCAATGAGTCCCTAGCTGAGACACCCATCCTGGGCATTTTAGGAAGACCCTGTCCCCAGACAACACGTGTAAACGGGCTGTGATGTGGCTCAGCAATGCAGTGATTGCTGAACATGCTCAAGGCCCTGCCTCAGTTTCCAGCACTGCAAAGAAGGGAAAGACAGCAGGCTTCCCTGTGGCGGAGCCTGGAACAGAAGGTCAGTGAGGGCAGGGGTCAATCACCAGGAGCCAGCAGCGTGTTCCCTGCAGCAATCGCGCTGGACAGAGTGCAAAAGCTAAATGCAGTGCACCAAAGTGCTTACCAAGCACGATTCCATCGCCAAATAGGAAAAAAGTAAAAACTCAAACACTTGTCAAAGGTCAAATCGATACTAATTTACTCCAAGGTATAATTTTTGGTCTTTCGTCTTTATTAAAGACCGTTTGTCCAGGTGTGGCTTCCTTTAGGTCAGCTGGTATTCCCTGCAGTTTGCATCTGCTTAACAATCAGACACAGAAAGCCAGTTCCTGCTGGCTAGGAACTGCAGGATAGGAGCCTCTTTCCCAAACAGGAGCCCCTGCACCTTAGCAAATCTCCTGGGTGTGTCTCCTGCAGATAGGAGGAGAGGAGAGTGGCCTCTAGCCAAGTTCTCAGCCTCTATTCCTGCCCTTTGCTCTTCTAACAATGCTAGGCAGCTGAGCCTGGTCCTGACATGCACTCTGGCCAAGATAACCCACCTCGCACTCAAGGTTTGGCCTGCACAGAGGCCTTCTCTCAACAGCAGCCTCACGCCTGCCCTAAATGCTCCTCTGTTTTAGCCATCTCTTCTGCTTCTGCAAGGCAGATGGGGAGCTGACAGGACCAAGTCACCCCAGTTTAGCACAGATGCTGTCATTGTGAAACTCTGTGGAGGCCACAGACAAGGATCTGCTTCTCCAGGACAACGGTGTCCCTTCCTATCCTCTCCTCTTCAAAGCTGGGGGACGCTGAAGCTTACCTGATACTGACAAGGACAGCTGGTGATGTTACTCCCCAGCCACGACACCATGGCTTGCCATCATACCAGCTGCAACATGACATGTCTTAGAAGTCACTGAACAGGGTCCAGTGAGATGGCTCAGTCAGTAAATTGCTTGCCATACAAGTGTGAGGCCCAGAAGTCAATCCCCAATACCCATGTTTTTAAAAAAAATCAGACATATGTGGTAGCCTGGGGGGTAGGGGGAGCAGGGAGAAGTGAAAATGGTTAGATTCTGGGACCCCTAGCCAAACCAGTGAGCCCCAGGCCAGGAAATCTTGTCTCAAAAAACCAAGGGGGATAGCTCGTGAAGAAGATGTCCAAGGTCGACCTCTGACCTCTGTGGATACCTCTAAGCACAACACACACACACACACAGAGAGAGAGAGAGAGAGAGAGAGAGAGAGAGAGAGAGAGAGAGAGAGAGAGAGAGTCATTGAACACCATGTGTATCTGGTTGTATGTACTTGTGTATGTATGCATGTAGATGTTTGTGTGCACACAGACCTGGAGCTCAACATAGGCCATATGTCTTCCATAGCTATCTGATACCTTATTTTTGTAATTAAATTTATTCATTTTATTTTACATGTGTCTTGCCTGCATGTATGTCTGTGTGCCAGGGTATTAGCTCCCTGGAACTGGAGTTACAGATGGTTATGAACCTGTGTGTGGGTGGTGGGAATTGAACCCAGGCCCTCTGCAAAAACAAATGTTCTTGACTTCTGAGCCATCCTAGCCACCTTATCTTTTGACATGGGGATTCTCACCGAACCTGGAGTCACTGAGTAGCAAGGCTAGTGGCTCACGAGCCCTGGGCCCCATGTGTTGCCACCCCCACCGTCTGGGTTACAGATATGGGCTACAATGTCCACCTTTTACATGGGCACTGGGGGCAGAACTCAAGTCCTCCTGCGTGTACAGCAGGCACTTCCCTGCCTAAGCCACCTCCTCGAGCCTCAACGGCTTTTTATAAAGGGATACTAGGGCTGGAGGGATGTCTCAGGGGTTAAGAGCACTGGCTGCTCTTACGGAGGCCCCAGGTTCAATTCCCGGCACCCACATGGCAGCTCACAGCTGCCTGTAACTCCAGTCCCAGGGGATCTGATGCCCTCTTCTGCTCTGCAGAAACCCAGATACACACAAGGTATATAATCACATAGACAGACACAGAAAAACAAAAGATAAATTAAAAAAACTTAATGACGGGCCACCTGTGGTTCTTTTACACTAGAGGACTGCCCAGAAGGTACCTCTGCTGCTGACGACCGACCGGGGTGGGGGCAGGCACAGGGTGGAGGTGGGGACGGAGAACCCTCCCACTCTGCTCTGCTTGCAAGCTGCTTGGGAAATTTCAATTCCAGACCTTCTGTTTTCAATTTGCTCTTCATCCTCACTAACCAGACTGACAGACGATGGCCCAGTCTCCTGGATGACTTCTACTTTTTAGGAGTAGAGGCACAGAGGGGCTGCCCCGAGCACACCCACCCAACTACAGGAGCTACATGCAGAGACCCAGAGAGGAGCTGGATGGGTGAGGTGGGGGAGGGGTTGGGGGCGGGGCCGGAAGGGGGGAGAGGCGGCTCCCACTGAGCACACTCCACTTGATTTCTCTGCTCATGACCTTCAAACCCCTCGCCATCTCTGCTTCATGATCACGGACACTCTGAGGGCCATGGTGGAGCCAGTTGCTCTGTACAGCAAAGGTGTTTCCAAGACTCCCCTAGGACAGGAAGCCAACCTAAAAAGCAGTAACAAGGAAACAAGAGTCCAAGAGCAGACCACCAGGCACCCAGGCCCAGCACAGAGGATGGAGCAGACTACCATGGCCCCTGCACACACTGTGGCCTCCCTGAAACACACCTGGCCTAGCCTTTAGGGCCCCATGGCCACGAAATCCTCAAGGCCAGCAGATCCTTCAAGCCTCACCCAGGACAGTAGGCCCTGCCTCTGCTTCCCTCGTCAAATCTTGTAGTGAGCCCTTCCAGCTGGGTGTCCTGCTTCCTGGGATAGCACTGGTGCCACCACCAAGCATGCTCACAGCACCCCAGGGGGAAGGGCAGTACACAGACCCCACACACATGGCACAAAGGCCATGTCCAAACAAGCATGGATGCAGACAAAACCAGCGCTCTCTGTGAATCTCTGGAGGCTCATTAACAGGAGCAAGCTCTGTCCTTAAAAGGTGCTTAGATTGATGGCGGTTGGGAATCAGAGATGGAAGGTGGGAGTCAGGGGTGGGGGGTGTGCTTGGCTGCTGAGAGGAGAACCAGAGGGCGCACAGGGCATCCTGGACCAGCTTTGCCACTTCCTATCATATTTCAGTGATTTCAGAATTTAAAACTTCATGTAACCGCAGTCTGCACCCAATATGAGGGAAGCAGGTGCAGACCTATAGGGTGAGCCTAAACCAGCTGCAGAGGGCAGGACCTCCATCCACCCCAGCTGCAGAGGGCAGGACCTCCATCCACCCCAGCTGCAGAGGGCAGAAACTATACCCCAGCTGCAGAGGGCAGGAACTACACCCCAGCTGCAGAGGGCAGAAACTCCATCCACCCCAGCTGCAGAGGGCAGAAACTACACCCCAGCTGCAGAGGGCAGAAACTCCATCCACCCCAGCTGCAGAGGGCAGGAACTACACCCCAGCTGCAGAGGGCAGGAACTACACCCCAGCTGCAGAGGGCAGGAACTACACCCCAGCTGCAGAGGGCAGGAACTACACCCCAGCTGCAGAGGGCAGGAACTACACCCCAGCTGCAGAGAGCAGGAACTACACCCCAGCTGCAGAGGGCAGGAACTACACCCCAGCTGCAGAGAGCAGGAACTACACCCCAGCTGCAGAGGGCAGGAACTACACCCCAGCTGCAGAGAGCAGGAACTACACCCCAGCTGCAGAGGGCAGAACTACACCCCAGCTGCAGAGGGCAGGAACTACACCCCAGCTGCAGAGGGCAGGAACTACACCCCAGCTGCAGAGAGCAGGAACTACACCCCAGCTGCAGAGGGCAGAACTACACCCTAGCTGCAGAGGGCAGGAACTACACCCCAGCTGCAGAGGGCAGGAACTACACCCCAGCTGCAGAGAGCAGGAACTACACCCCAGCTGCACAGGGCAGGAACTACACCCCAGCTGCACAGGGCAGGACCTCCATCCACCCCAGCTGCAGAGGGCAGGAACTACACCCCAGCTGCAGAGGGCAGAACTACACCCCAGCTGCAGAGGGCAGGAACTACACCCCAGCTGCAGAGGGCAGGAACTACACCCCAGCTGCAGAGGGCAGGAACTACACCCCAGCTGCAGAGGGCAGGAACTACACCCCAGCTGCAGAGGGCAGGAACTATACCCCAGCTGCAGAGGGCAGGAACTACACCCCAGCTGCAGAGGGCAGAACTACACCCCAGCTGCAGAGGGCAGAAACTACACCCCAGCTTCGCTCTGTAAACAGAAAGAACAGCATCATCCCGCCCCAAGCCCCCTCATCAGCTCCCAGGAACCCCTGTATGAAGAGTCCAGCTCACGCCCACGGAAACAAACCGAAACATGGGAAATGTGCTGAGCTACAGAGCAAGCCCACCCTATGGTCGGTACCCAGAAATGTGCCCCTCCTGGGCAGCACTGTTCTCAGAGGCTCATTCAACCCCTCTCCCAGCCCTGAAGCACTTTCAGGTGAGGAGCCCAGTCACAAGGTGAGTAGCAGTCAGTGTCTGGAGCCCGAGACTCCTACCCACATATGGCTGCCTGGCTTCAAGTCCCACTCAGGTCACGGCTGCCTGTCACTTCCACAGAGTCCTTCCGCCTCCTTCCTGCCCATGCACTGGGCTCGGGGATACCCTGTATCACACTCCCACAGCAGCTAGTGCACCTTGTAGGGATGAAATGGCCATTTCCGTGCTCCCATGTGTCTCAGCGGCCACTCTTGCCCCACAGGCAGCAGCTTTCCAAAGCCAAAACACCAACCTCTGAATCAAGGTTAAAGCAGCAACTCTTTCAAGTGAGCCCACATTGGCAAGCTAGACAAATCCCCGGACAGACCCCCCACTTACCTCAGTGCTCCCCATCCCAGGCCTCCTCCCCACTTGTACCACATGCAGCCAACCTCAGCAACCCCTGAATTCTGTTCCCTTTGCCTAATGCTTTTCCCAGCATCCTCTTTCCTGCCTGCTTTTACCAGGGCATCTCCTATTCCTCAGGTCTACACTACAGAGTACGTCCCATGAGCCCTCTTTGGAGGCCCAGGGTAGATTATATATGTCCACCCAGAACAGGTGCCCCAGTGGCCCATGTTGGGACACATTCACTCACCACATTTACTCTTTCCGCTTGCTTATTCATTAGTCTGCATTGGCCAGCACAGCACACATAGCATAGTATAGCACACACAGCACAACATAGCACAACACAGCACACACAGCACAGCACAGCACACACAGCACAGCACAGCACACACAGCACAGCACAGCACACATAGCACAGTATAGCACACACAGCACAACATAGCACAACACAGCACAGCACACATGGCACAGCACACACAGCACAGCACACACAGTACATACAGCACAGCACAGCACATACAGCACACACAGCACAGCACACATAGCACAGCACACATGGCACAGCACACACAACACAGCACACACAGTACATACAGCACAGCACAGCACATACAGCACACACAGCACAGCTCAGCATGCGTGCAGCCCACAGGAGACACACACTGTCAGATCAAAGGATCTTTGACAAAGAAGCTGGGTAAAGCAGTCTGCCAGGAGGGAGCTTGCTATTACTCATGAAGTTCTGTTCCCTGGAGTCCTCGTCTTTGCAACGTCACCAAGAACGAGGAGAAGGGCCAGCCCTCTTGTCCGAGCTCAGATGGGACAAGCCAGGACAAGAGGCATGGGGTCTCTCAGGAGCTCCCTGAGTACCAGGGACTACACTCAGCCCATGTGAAAAGCCGAGTTTCCTTGGCACACACAGAGGCAGCTGCCGCTCCTGGGGTGCCAGCCAAGCAGAGGAACCTGGTAGAATTCTTAGGGTCAATGCTTCAGGAGGAAGGGGCCTGGGCTTGGCTGCAAAGGGAGCAGCAAGCTGCCGATGCTCTGTTTGGCAATCCCCGATGCTGTGCGCGTTAATGCCTTATTATTAGTGTGCATATTTATAACGTGCCCTCCAGTTATTAACGGTGATATAATGCCAACTGAGAAAACCAAGGGACCTCAGAAATATTTACATAGCAGCATAATTAAGGCTAGGAGCTGAGTCACGAAGGGAACCTCCTGACTTTCTGGGAGAGAAAAAATGGGACATTCTGGCTTCAGCCTACTCTGAGGCTCCCTAAATTGGAGCCAGTCTGAAAACAACTTTGTTTTCACCTTGAACACCCTAGGCCTTCCATGGAAGACCACTCTCCAAGAGACTGGGATGCCCCCCCCCACCCACACACACACAGAGAAAACTCTACCAGACCTCCACAGCAAGCCCTATACACCAGACAGAGCAGATAGAAGTGAGTGGGGGCTGAGTAGGACCGCAGGCTCCAACCTGCCCAGCTCTGGAGCCCCTGACCATGTCGACATCCCCAGAGCAACCTCAACTCAGATGCTGAGGGCCCCATAGGCGGGATGGGGGTGGGGGAGCTCCCTTCCCTGGTACCTCAACCTCAGGCCTGAGGTTTGCGACAAGGACAGGAAGCTCCTCCCTCCCCTTTCTCGCGGTCTCTTTCTCTACACCCACTGTTTCATCCTCAACCCAGAAGACCAATCAGACTCTAGGGTCCCCACAGGGAGCCTTCACTAGGCCTTTGTCTCAGTGTGTGCATGTGTTCATGCATGTGGGTGGTGTGCTTGCTGGCCAGTAGGTACACTTGTGGTGTGTTTGTGAGAAAGTGTGCCTATGTTAGTGTGTGTGTTTGTGTCTATGTAGTGTGTAAGGGGTGTGTCAAGGCCCGAGAACAATCTCGGGTATCAGTCCACCCACTCTGCGTTTTGGAACACAGTTTTTTACCGATTCATTTAGCCTCGCTGGCCAGTGAGTCCCAGAGATCGGCATCTCTACTAGTCACCCCCAAAGTGGGAGTACTGGAGTCACCCCAACAGTGGGAGTACTGGAGTCACCCCAACAGTGGGAGTACTGGTGCACAGCTCTGCACATGGCCTCTTATGTGGGTTCTGAGCATCAAATTCAGCTCCTTGCACTTGCACAACAAGCTCTTCTACAGACCAAGCCATCGCCATAGTCCCCGTGATGTCTTTTTATGACCATCTTTCAAAATAAGAAGGAAGGGAACCAGCTTTAAAAGGGAAGAAGGGAGGCCGGGTGTGGTGGCGCACGCCTTTAATCCCAGCACTCGGGAGGCAGAGGCAGGCAGATCTCTGTGAGTTCGAGGCCAGCCTCGTCCAAAGAAAGGGAAGACGGCGACCTAAAACACATCTTAAATGTGATAAATCTGCAGAGAAATATTATTCATTCACAAAAAGGATAACACTCTGATGCCTGCTACGGGACTGACTCCAAAGAGAAAGACCAGCTGTGAGTCCTCATGCCTGAATGTCCAGAGAGGGGCTGGAGGTAATGGTTCTGGGTGCGTCAGACAAAGGGGTTGGGGAGAAGGTTTTCTCACAGGGTATGAAGACAGTCTCCACTGTGACACTGACTATGGGATTCTGTGGCTATGTAAAAAGCACCTGAATTATAACTTAAGGTGAGTGACTTGGGCTGCAGAGGTGGCTCAGCAGGTAAAAATGTCCGCTGCTCTTGCAGAAGATAAGTTCAGTTCCCAGCATCCATGGCAGCCAGCTCACAACTGCCTGTGACTCCAGCCCAGGAATCCAATGCAGCTGCTCTTCATTGGCCCTGACCCCCACCACACAAACACACACACACTCATACACACACACACACACACACACACACACACACACACACACACACGGCGAGTGCACGCGCGCACACACACACAAATTAAAAATAAGGGGTTTTTATTGTTTGTTTGTTTGTTTGTTTTGAGACAGGGTTTGTCTGTGTAGCCTAGGCTGTCATGCATTTGCTTTGTAGATCTGGCCTGGAACTCACAGAGACCCGGCTGTCTCTGCCTCCCCAAGTGCTGGGATTATAGGCATGCGCCACTGCACCTGGCGTAAAATAAAATTTTTTGATGGTTTAACCATATGGTCTATGGATTGTACTGTGGTGCAGAGCAGCAGGCATGTTAGGCACCTCTGCGGCAGTCTGTCGTCAAGGGCAGCCTGCAGCAGCCTCCTGAAGCCTTGCCCCTACCCTGCCCACTCTGAGGCTGCCCCCCCCCTCTATCCCCACCTGCAGGCTTGAGCCCCAGAAGACTCACAGGACTGGAAACCTACCTTCCTCAGGACATACCAGGCAGTAACTCACACCAGGCCTGAACACCCGGCCTGCAATATGTGTCATCCTGTTGGCTTCTGGAAGGGTGTCTGCTCTGCAGCTAATCCTGCATTCGTGCTCCGTCCAGCCTCCATCACTAGCGGATATGCAAATGTAGCTTTTGTCACCAAGACACTAACTCTAATAACCCCCAAAGTGGGAATGTTCCCATAAAACCACTACAGCGGACCCTTGCTTTATTGCCAGCTAAGTTTTCTTTGCTTTTTGTCAGGACTTTCTCCTCTCAGCTGATTAGCGAACGGGCTGCTCCATATTTCTTTTCCTTTGGAGAAACCAGGGCACACAGCTGCCAAGCTGCAGCACCCCCCCCCCCAACTGCCGCCACCACTGCCCAGCTTCCTCCCAGCCAGAGGGACTTGCAGAGCACAGCCACCTTCCCACCAGGTGTGGGAATGCATGGCTGCTGCTCCGCTCAGTGCGCTCCGCAGTCAGGTGGGAATATACGACCAGCCTCACTTATAACAACAGAACGCCTCTGCTCCTCAAGTTAGAACTGGCTGTGTGCCACGCATGTGCACATGAGTGTATGTATGCACACACGCACACACATGCACACGCGTGTACATAAAAGTACACACACAAGATACACAAACACATGTAACAGTATGCTTGAACACACGCACACACGGACAAACAAACATGCACATATAAGCTTACATATACTCACACACAAACACATGTGTAGACACACACATATTAAGGGATGCAAAAGTTCAAGCACATGACCAAATATAAGCACATATAGTGTACAAACACATACACAAACCTGTAGGTACACGTGTACACTAACACATACACACAAAGCTGCATGCATGCTCACACACAGAAGCTTACATACAAACCTGTATGCACATATATGCAGACATGCACAAGCTTATGTGTGTGCATGCACAAACACACATATAAGCTTGAATGCATGCATTCACAGATACACACGAGCTTGTATCCTATAGGCACAAACATACATACGTTGTGTTACTTTTTCCAAAGCGGCTTACACATACACCTCATAAGAAGGGGCCTTGCTTCATGGCGTCTCTGTACGGAAACTCCTCGTTTTCCTTGCCAGGGCCATGGATCCAGGGACTAGAGCTCAGGACAGCTCTCCAAAGTGAGATCCTTCCTCTCTACACCTCAGGCACTGCCCTGAGCTCCAGGGCAAGGGCTTCAGACCCCTCTGGCACAAAACCACCTCTCCCTGCCTCCATCCAGACAACGCCGAGGCACCCACACGCAGGGCACACGACCTCCTCCTCCCCCACAGGAGGCCGGGGATAGGGGAGGGACACCCATCAGTTCTTCCTCAGAGGCCTCAGCTGAAATGCACGGCTGAAGGATGGCTGAGTGCTGCAGGCCAGCTCAGGGTCCCTGAGGACCACAGAAAGGCCCTCCAGGGGACCACGTGTGACCCAGACACTTGCGAGGCTGAGTCTTGCGCTGGCACTACTAGGCTAACCTCGGGTAACTCCAGGACCACACAGCAGCCTGAGCCCTCAGTGAAGACCCAATGTCACAAGAGCCTTGGGCCCTGTTTCCCACTAAGAGGGCCAAGGACGTATCCTGTGGCCTCTCTTCTGCCCCTTTAGCCATCAGGCCTAACAAAAGCAGCCTTGCCCACTTGAGGAAGAGCTCAGCCCACGCCCAGTCAGGCTTGGTGTGCACCAAAGATCATTCGCCCTTTTTCTTCTCTGACAGTAGATCGGCTTATGGGGGCGGGGGGTAGGGGGAGCTCCTCTGTGGGCATTTAATGTAAGCACAGCCATTCCCTAAAGAGAAGGCTCATGGGTCACCCCCCCCCCAGGTCGGCTACCAATCACACTATCACACTGGCTGCTTCAGGGAGGCCCTGTGCAACAAGGAGCCTGGGACAGGAAGAGGGAAGAAGCTCAGGAGCATTTGGTCCCTGAGGGAAATGGGGATGGGGGGGGGGGAGTCACAGGAGAGCACAAGCATCTTCCTCCCCCAGGAGACCCACCTCCAAGCAAGGCAGAGTGACGTTGGTGAAGTAAGCTGAGGCACCAACCGAGGAGGGGCCTGGTGACAGTGCGTAGCAGTGGGAAGATATTACTATTGTGTCCACAGGCCCTGTTTGCTGGTTTCCCTGAGGGGGCGCCCCATGTGGGAGCTCAGAGCACACTGAACTAAAGCAAGATGTGCAAAGGCCAGCAGGTCCTCATGCTCTGTGAGATGCCCACAGAGCAAGACACCTGGGTGCCCAGGAGGAGGCAGAAGGCAGCTTGCCAGCCGGATGCCAAAAAGGGCTGGGTAAGGCAAGGCAGACCCTCTCCCCATCCTGGCAGCCTCGAAAACCACCTGCAGCAGTTCCTGAGAAGTCGACCTGAACCTCCCCACCCCACCAGGGACAGCCAGCCAGGCCCCAGCTCATTCTGTCCCATGTGTGCCCCCACATGGTGCCAGCGTCAAGCATCCAAGTCAAGCTGGCCCAGTGGCATTCATGTCCCTCGGCAGTCGAAAATGAATGGGCTGGGGTCAATCACTGCCCTGAGAATGTTAAAATAACAACAACAACAACAACAATAATAAAAACAACAGAGGCCACAGCCCGTGACCATTCCCTTCAGGACATCATCTTCCCCGACTGTGCATCTCAAAGGCCCAGTCACTGGGGCCTCACACTTGCCTCAGCCCTGCAGGCACAGAGTCAGGATGGTTCTGAGGCCTGCAGTAATCTCGGCGCCAGGCAGGCACCCCAGACCTTAAGCCCACTCAACACCCACTCAGTGCCCTCATACATTGCAATCAAGACGCGGTACTGGCTCCTGAACTGGCAAAGGTGTGGCCCATGGAGCAAAGGCAGCCAGCACTTTCGGAAAGCCTGAACCCTGACCCTCCAGTGTGGCCTCAAGTCTTCCAGTGTGTTCTCTGGACAAACTACTCTGCACCTCGCGGGAGACTTCCCTTCTGGCTTGGCGGAGCCAGAGCTGTCTCTGTGGCTTACACAGAGGCCTCTAACTGCAGCTCAGTGCAAGCACACACCCCAACCCTCCCCGAAGTCAGACAAGTGAAATGAGAATTAATTCCCCTTTCTAGGCACCGCCGCCTACAATGAGACCGAGCTTACCCACAGAGTCTTACACAGATGTTCCCACTCAGTCTGACTGGGTGTAACCCTCCCCCATTTCTCCCACCACCAGCTGCGTGAGGGTGACGGGGGTGGGGGTGGGTGATGGGAGGGGGGGGACCTCCCTCACCTGCACAATAGGGATGACTGAGCTATCAGATCTTATACGGTCACTACCAGGACTAAGCATGTCACGTATGCGTTATATAAACAGCTTACAGTGAGACTGGCACGATGGCTCAAGAGGAAACCCACAGGGTAGAAGGAGAGAACTCACTCCCAAAAGTGGTCCTCCGACCTGTATGTTTGTGCCATGGCATGCTTACATACACACACACACACATCATCATCATCATCATCATCATCATCATCATCATCATAATAATGATAGGCTTATAGTTGGCCCTTCATGTGGTTACACCATCTACTCCCGGCCCCATTTGTTTGTGACTGTCTGAGCGCCCACAGTGGACCCTGCAGTGCCCAGGCCCAGTGACACAAAGGCCCAGCGGACTTTGCCTGCAGAAGTCCCCATCTGGCAGAGAACAGACTGGTAAACACATAAGTCTGCGTCCGATGCGATAAGACTGTTCAGGAGGTGTTGCGCAGTGCTGCGGGAGCACAGGGGGCGACTGATTAATTTTGCTTCCGAGGCTAGGGAGTCTTCGCAGAGGAGGTGACATTTGAGCTGGACTTTGAAAGACGAGCTCTCCATGGAACTCTGAGAGAGTCGGCCGCGAAATTCAATCCTGCCCCCCACCCCCACGCCCGGAGGAGGGGCAGCTGACCACAGACTCTCCCTGCCCTGAGGATGCCCAGCTGCCCCCCAGTGTGGGGGTCCAGCCTCTCTCTCTGGAGACCCGCCCACATTTCCATGTACAACTTGACATCATTTTCTCACTGGCTAACCCTGTCCACTCGTTGGCTCTCATTTCCAGGCAAACGTCTTTGGCCCCTGCCCTTTGGGGCGACTCGCGTTTTCTTCCCCTGATAAAAATGACCACGGCCCCTTCTAAACGGAATCAAACCCTTTAGAGAATGTGTCTCCTGTATCTCAGAGAGAGGAGCGGTCTAGTCAGGACAGGGTTTCATCTCAGCCCTGCCACCAGCTCCAGTGTCCAGGGACGGTGACATCACTGCTGGGCCTCACTTCCCTCATCTGTACATTTGGCTAGCCCATTGCACGGGGCTAGGATGGCTCACAGACAGGAGCATATTAGCACAGGATCCAGGCAGTGGGCAGCCAAGTGCGAGCACCCTGAAGTAAACACATACCCCCTGCCCAGCTCCCAGGATCTTCTGCTCTGGCCATCACTCCTGAGCTGTTTTGTGAGAAACTCGGGAAATCCAGGCCAGCCTGGATTTGAAGCCTGGTTCATCTGTGTTCTGGCTGGGCAACTTCCAGCAAGTCTATTAAAGCTCTGAAGGAACAGGGGAGCATCTTAGGCCCCGAGGATAAGTGCTAAGATAACGCCTGCCCCACGGATGGCCACCTGCTGCCGATACACATCAGCTCCCGCTGGTACTTCTAACACAGTTGTGTCTGGGGCACCAGACCTCCAGGCTGTGTCCCACTTCCCTGCCCACCAGATTCTTCACACACAGCACACTGATGGCCCCTGGGAAATACGAGCACTCTGATTCTCATCTGGACAAGCGTAAACAGTGGTACCCAATGCCAGTGCTTCCTGCAGAGCCCTCCACAGTGTCCCCCCTTTCCTGTGGGGGCTAGGCCCAACCCATCCAGTCATCCCACCAACACACACTAATCTCCAGCGTTGTCTGAACCGCCCTCTCCTTCCAGAACCCGTGATTTCCCTTGGATCCGTTTCTAATTTTTTTTTTTCAACACAAACAGCACTGAGGGCGAACATGTTTTGGGGACTCTGCAGACTGCGGCTGTTGCTTTTGAATTGTTGGCAGCAAGGACTCCACCAAAATACTCAAGGTCAAGAGACCAGCGTGGTTCTAGGCAATGTGTACCTCTTAAAACAGTGACAAATATGTTATTTAATTTTAATGAGCGTTTTTGCATCTCAAATCTAATTACAGCATTATCAAGCCCTGCTTTGAACTGCAGGTGGCTTCTCGTTACGTGTGTGGAGCTGCCACAAGCATTTCTTGTGAATACTAATAACGCTTGATTTTACTATCTGAAGAGAAAAAAAAAAACTTCCAGGGACTTAGAAGGTCTGGCTTTATAAAGCATCTGTGGAGGCTGAGCCACATGGCTATGCAGCTTAATTAAAAAAAATAAATACTGTATGTGGCCACCCTGGAGGGTGACAGCTCAGGAAGTGGCAGAGGGGAAGTGTGGACTCAGGCCGGGGCGCAGCAGAGACGCTCCCGCACGACTCGGAGGCTTCTGCCTTACTGCAGTCTTATTGCATAACATTCAAATCCCCCAATTTGCTTGCAGTTCAGAGAGAATGGTTCCGTCAACAGATTTTCTGGGTGACAGACTTCAGTAATAGGCCCGGAGCTGGAAGTCTCCGGGGATGCGCTCCACAAGCCTGCTGGGTGGACAGGTCCGAGGATGCCTGCAACCCGTCACAGAAGCCATCGGAGACAGCAGCGTGTGGCTGCCTCCTGGCCAGGCTGGATGGGGGAGGGAGGGCAGAAGCAACAACTGATCCCCGGGTTGTGGGTGAGAAGCTCTGCAGCCCTGGGGCAGGGAACACTGTGGAGGGCCGTGGCTCCCTGCCGGTGGACTGGCGTGATGTCTAGGGTCTTCATGATCTTTACGTAAGCGGACACTTCTCAGGCGGCATCTACTTGCTGACTGGCACCTTTTTTTCAAGGGGGCAGGTCTTAAAGGGCAAGGGCGCCAACTTGTCATCTCCGTTCAGGAAGATCCTGGTGGTGTGTGAAGTACAGGGTACCACCGCTGTCCCTTGGGGAGCATCTAAGGGACGGTTACCAGCGCAGGACAGGACAGGCTGATGAGCCAGACTTGGCCTCCTCTCCTCCAGTTCCTGTGCATCACAGGCTAGACTTTAAACATCTCCGGAGGCCCATTGATTAAAATAAATAAATACGGCATGTGGCCACCCTGGAGGAGACAGCTCTGGGGAGCAACAGGAGGGCAATGGACTCAGGGCCATGTGGAAGGCTTGGTCACTGGCCTTCAGCGTCACCAGCAGGTAGTGGACACAGTAGGAGCTAGAGCTGCCTGAACAGTTAGGAGCAGTTTGGGTGTGGACACGGGGGGGGGGGGGCGGGGGGGGTCATAACGAACCTGCATCCTACTTCTGCCACGAGGTGAGCAGTTCCCCCTAGCACATATTCCTGCCATAATATCTTACCTCAACCCCAGGCTCAAGAGCAACAGGGCCAAGTGACCAGGACTTATGAAGCCATGGGCCAAGTAAACCTCCGCTCCTTCGAGTTGATAGCTCCCAGATGTTCCATCCCAACAACACAGAGCGAACAGAGCTTCCTCAGATCCAAGGCCTTCCTCTGTCCAGGTCAGAGGGCATATGCTCAAGTTGGCCCTAGGTCCTGATTTCCACCTGCCTGTGGTCAATAGGGGGGGGAAAGTCCCCTTTGAGTCGTCAGTATCCCCATAGTCATGCCCCATGAGACTATGTCACATGGCGGTACCGCTCGGCTGTGATCTGAGCGTGAGTCAAGGACAGCTTGTGTACTACAAGCAGAGGCCACAATGCTAGGAGGCGCTGGAGAACTGCTAGGGGTGGCGCTTGGTAACCCGAGCAGTGGGAGCATTGCTCTTTAGACAGCATGGTAGTAGCCTTGGGGGAGCCAGCTGTTCTCACAAGAGCAAGTGCCAGGCTGTTTGGATTTTGAACCTCCAACTTTTTAAGGTAGCCAGCCTTGAGCATTTTGTCACGTCAGTAGAAAACTGATTAATACACATGGCGAAGGGGACTTGGGATCACCAGTGCAATGAAGATCCCCTTATCAGCTGGCCTTGAAATGGGGAAGCTATTCAACTGTACCCAATGTGGTATCATGAATCCTTAAAAAAAAAAAGAAGAGAACTAAGGGGCCGAAAAGAGGCCAGAGAGCACACCATGAAAGGGATCTGGCCTGCTGTTGCCAACTTCAAAGGTAGAGGATGCGGCCATGAGGCAAAAGAAGTAGGCAACTCTGAATGCTGGAAAAGGCCGAGGAAGAAATCTTCCTCAGAGTCCAGAAACCCAGCCATGCAGTCACCACGATTCCGGCCCAGTGAGGCTCCTGTGGCGTCTGGCTTCAGAACCACAATCTAGATGTGTCGCCTTAGCCAGCGAAGTACGAGGCAAGCGCATGGCAACAGGAAGAGAAGCCCGGGGTCAGGGTTCGTGTGGGCCCCCTGCTGTGCACTGACCTGGAGGCTCGGACCGCCGACCACATTGCAAGCCATATTTTTTAACTGACTGCCCGTTCCCAGCCTTCTTCTTTGGTGTGGGGCCTGAAAGCTTTGTTTTCAAACTTGCCAGCGCTGCAATGAGCCTCCATCACCCCCTACTGCCTGAGCTCTACCGCTTTACATCGCTCAGGCCCACACCCAAGGTGCCCAGACCGTAGATCTTGCTCTTAAACCCAAGAACTGCACAGGTTGGGTCTAGAGAGATGTTTCAGCGGTTAAGACAAAGGATGCTGAGCCCAGTTCACAGTATCCGTATCAGGCAGCTCACAATGGCCTGGACCTCCAGTCCTGTGGAATCTGATGCCCTCTACTGGCCTCTGTGCATACTGCACTTACAGGCACAGACACAGACACACATGCTTACACACATATACACACACATGCGCACACACACATACACACACACTTTACAAATGAAAAGAAGAATAATGCTTGCCAGGCCCCCAGGAGGACTGTAGCAGCGCACCTGGGCCTCCGCAAAGGCTGCACCTGCTTGGATACTATTAACCAACAAGTTCTTCTTAGGATGTGGCCCTAGGAGGACTCTGGGCATCTGAAGGCCTACAGCATTCCTGCTGTTAGCCTGTCCCACAAAGTCTCTGACACCCCCAACAAAAGACAGGGTAGTTAATGAGCCAACCCTGAATAACATCTCCTCCTTAAAAGAAAAAAAAAAAATAGAACAGGAGTTCATGGCAAAAAGCAATGACGTTTCCTTCTTCGCTGGGCCATCCTGAGTGCTGTCTCCCTCCCTCAGCCTATTAAGTCTGGTTATCTTGCATAGCATGGTCACACAGGTACTGTTGCCTCTGACAAGTTCATTGAAAGAGAATTTATGGCCTAATTGTGCAGCTGTTGCCTTCTGGGATGGTTTTCAGAGCTGTCCCACAGTCACAGCCGTAATTTAGTCATGTTTTCACCTCACAACTATACTGTGACCACTCTTGTCGACAGCAATTGGTAGACACAAGCATGAGGAGGGCCAGCCATGGAGCCAAGGAACCCAGAACAACCCATTCTGTGACACCCCACCCCCCAACGGAGCTCTCCAGAAGGCCCACTCAGACCCATCCTACCTCTGGAACTGACTGTGAACTTCAAGCTGGTAGAGGTCAAGTAGTGTGAGGTCTGCCTCCTGAACTCCTCCAGGGACTGCGGGGTGCAGGTTGAAGTTCAGGGTCTCCATACAGGAGTCTGCAGTGCAGTGGTGTCTGGGTGGGTTTGAACTCATGGAGCAGAGTAGACACTGATTGCTCTTCTGTGCAGTAGGGAGTGAGCTTTAGCTCCCAAATGAGGCTCTGCTGTAGCACCTTCTCACACAGAACATACTGGAAATACTGCTGCAGAGGAGGCCTGAACCTGGCTTTCCCATGCTCACTTCCCCCTCCCTCCCTGCCTAGAGGGCTGCCGGTTTGCACAGGACATACGGGAGAGAGTCCTCTGGGTGGCTGACTCTCCTGCCACTGGTGTGGTGCAGGGCCACAGTACAGGACTGTGGTACAAGACAGAGTCTGATGGTCTGAGAGACAATCCCTCATGGAAATGGCTTCCCCGGCCCACAGTGAAGACCTCCATGACCCAGTCAGAGCTTAAGCGGCCATGAATTCCTTGTGCACTATAAATAAGGTGCCAGGGGAGTAGTGAAAGAATAAGACAGAAATGTGGCCCCGGCAAGGTCTTGGAGAAACCTGTTCTACCTGCCAATCGCAGAGAGAACAGAGTCCGGGACGTGCACACGTGTGCTAAGCCCTGGGTGCTCTGATGTCCCATTTACAGGCAGTAAGTCATGAGAGTTATGGGCTACACCTCCTCGACACTGCCACGCTGGAGGCCAGGATGCCACCCTTCTAACTGACCCTAGAGAGGGAACAAACGCCCTACCATACGCTGCTCCGCTGGCCCACGGCTGTAAGTGACAGTGCCCTCCCTGCCTTGCGTGGGCCTGACTTGGAACAGCTACAGCCTGACTTGTTGAGGGCCAGGCGCCTTCAACCCCGTGGCAGAGGAGTGACGAGGACAGGGTGGAGGGAGGAGATGGGGCAGACGCTGACCCAGGGTCTCCAGCCACCCAGCCTAAGGTCTGGGATCCCCAACCCCCGCCCTGACTCATCTGAAAACCAGCAGCCAGGAGTAGTGGGAGGAGACTGGAGGGAGGGTGGGTGCTGGAGGAAGACTCACTTCCAGAGCAAGATGCAAGGACCAGAGACAACAATCAATAAACTCGGAGCTTTCCTAACAGAACAGTGAGCCTGAGCGGAAGGGAAATCGAAATGCTGACCTGGAAATCAGGCTGGCATGCTGAGAAAGGTCAGGGTGCTCCTGAGAAGGGGGGGGGGGGGGGTGTAGGGACCAAGAAGAAGCCCATCTTGATGAAAGGAAGAGGGAAGCAAGCAGCTGAAGAGACCCAGCCAGTCCCAGGCACGCTCAGAAATACGCTCCCAAGACTGGCGTGGAGGGGCACCCTCGCAGTCCCAGCATTCAGGAGGCTGCCACAAGTTTGAGGCCAACCTGAGCTAGGCAGCAAGCTCTTGTCTCCAAAAGAAAAAAAAAATTCTTTTAAGGGGATCTGGTGAGATGGTTCAGAGGGTGAGCATGTGTGCTACACAGACACGAAGACCCTAGTGTGAGTTCCCACACCCACATGGTGTGGCTGGGAGGAGGGGCTGGAACAGGAAGATCGCTAAGTTTCCCAGGCAGTGTAGGCAAAGAGGGTGAGACTCTAGGTTCAGTGAGAGGCCTGTGTCTCAGGAGAATGGGGCAGGGTAATAAAACAGGCCGCAGGACGCCTTCCTCTGGCCTCTACACACATGTGCCACGGGCACATACAGCTGTATCCACACCACAGACGTGCCCAGAGACACCAAAGATAAAAGGAAAGAAAAAGATTAATTGGATCAAGAAACCTGCTCCGACGATAGGGCAGGTGCGTGTGTGAACTCACAGGGGCTGTGACAGCGCACACAGACCCGAGGAAGCTCAGGCCAGACAAAACCCCAGTATGGAGAAAGGAGGTGGGCAGTGCCCCACACCCAGCCAGGGACCCTTTGGCAATTGGTAGCTTAAGTGAAAGGGAGGGGCTGCTTGCTTTAAGGGTGTGGCCTCTGGAAGTCAACTGAGCTCCAGGGCACCAAGATTATGTGGGAGGCACAAACTGGACGGAGAACACAAAGTTGGGTGGGGAGGGAGGAGACGTGGGTCTTAGAAGAAATGGGGGAGGGGCAAATATGATCAAAATGCATGGAATGAAATTCTCAAGCAAATAATAAAGGTATTTTAGAAGAATGCATCTCTACTTGACCTTCACACACACACACACACACACACACACACACACACAAAGACAAAAAGAAAAGAAAGAAACAATAAAGTGCAGTTTGCTCTGCACTGCCCCCACGCCTGCCATGGGGAGGATGGTTCATGGCCCCTTGAGTCACCACCCAGACTACTCCAAGCTCAGCCCGTCTCTTTTGTGACCTTAGGCAAAAAGAATTACCCTCACCAGTAGAGCCCACACACCCCTCAGTACTGTGTGGCAGACAAGCCTGGCCCCAGCCCAGCAACTGCCCTTGAATGGGAGCCTTTCTCTCTTGTCTCCCAAGCCAAACTGAGTCAAGATGAGACAAAACAATGAGAGACTGAGGCTGGCCGGACAGTCCCTTCTGGTCCTGAGGTAGGAGAACCTGAGAGGCAGGTGGGATAGCACGGCCATTTTAGGGCTGCAGGATGGACCGTTTTCCTTGTCTGCATCCAGACTTGGGCTTTCTCGGTGGGAAAGCCCAAGCCTGCCCTGAGCACTAAGCATCCCTCTGGGTGCCTCCTGGAAAAGTGAATCCCTTCAAACCCACAGAGGTCTGGGAACTGAGTCCCCACACAGCACCGGGCACTTCCGCTTACAGCTCAAACTCCTCACCAGTAACACACTAGCCAGTCAAGACCCATCCAGGGGTGACACAGTCAGAAAACCATGACATAGGAGCTGCCTTCAGACTGGTGTTCAGGGGAGTACACACTTCCAGGAGAAAAAGCAGATAAGTCCCTTGGTCTGTGCGGAAGCCTGAAGATGGCACGGCTCTAAGACAGGGCCTGTGCATCCCCCGGTGGACCTGGCCTTTCCGGTGCTGCCCTTGGAGGTCAGCAACATCGGAACCCTGTGGGAATGCAAAATAGGCTTGGTGCCTGAAGGACCATGGCTTCTCTGTGGAAGCTAGCTTGTAACTTCATGGCTTTCACATCATTGCTGCAGTCTTATGCCTGCATAACGCTCGGCCATTTTATATGGAATTGTGTGCTGTGTGTATCAAAAAGATGATTTTTAAAAAGGAAAAACTGGACTGAACCTTACATTATTTTTGAAAGCTCCCCCCCCCCCCCCCCCGCCCCAAGCAAGATATCAAGTACAGTGACTTCCACACCCTTGAATTATAGCATCCCTCAATCAGAGCAGACTCTGGGCAGGGACACAAGAAAAGGAGAGTCGTTAGCACTCCGGAGGCAGAGGCAGGCGGATATCTCTCTCTCTCTCTCTCTCTCTCTCTCTCTCTCTCTCTCTCTCTCCCTCTTTTGTAAATATATTTTATTAATTTATTCATATTACATCTTAATTGTAGGCAGATCTCTTGAGTTCGAGGCCAATGTGGTCTACAGAGCAAGTTCCAGTGCAGCCAAGGCTGCACAGAGAAACCCTATCTCAAAAATAGGGGGTCAAGGATATATGGGAAATCCCAGAGCCGACTGGCTTGGATCCCAAGCTGGTCTGTGAGAAAGGGAAAATGCATTGTAAGGTATATGACCTGGTCCCCAAGCCAAAAGCACACCTAGGTGTTGTAGAGAAAGCCAGAGTGGCAGCAGAACACTGCTCACCATGGTCCCACACCAGCTCTGAACTCTGGGGTTTCTCTGTGCCCTCCAGACCCCCACCCAGCCCACAGTAGCCAGGAACACACATAGGAGTGAGCACCCTTCTCATTTCTAGATTCTTTGCTCTGGATCAGGCTGGGCTGGGATCCAGGGGCAGGAACCACAGCTAACTCCCACAGGAAGCTATGAAGGCAGCCGCCGGGAGAACATGGCAGGGCAGCCGCAGGGTAGGCTGTTAGGCAAACATTCACAACCGTGTTTGCAAAGGGAGCTTAATGACTGGAGAAATGTTCACAATATGTTGTCAAATGAAAAAGTAAGCCAGAAAAAATACAATCCCGGAGTTACTGAATACAGCAAAATACATGCTCGCCTCGATGTTCGGCAAGGGCCTAGAGGAGGGAAGACATCACCAGCCTCCAGGTGGGCAGACCTGGGGAGCGCCACTGTCCCCTTAATGCTTTTCTGTATGCTTCAAATGCGTGCTGCAGAGAATACTTTCACTATTGCAACTGATTATGTTATAATATATTACTTAAACAATATTTCTTCCCAAAGAAAATTCATTATTTCACCCAATTTGATACCAGAAACATCCAAACAATCTGCAATGATTTAAAGGTGAAATAGTCCCCGAGGGCCACGTGTTGACAGTTTGGTCACCAGCTGATGGGGACCGGATTATGGGAGCTCTGACTTAATTGATGGGTTCATGCAGCGATGGACTCATGACAGGGGCTAGGAGGCGGGACCTTGTTGAAGGAGCCAGGCCATAGGGTCTGCTGTGCTTTGAGTGACAGCTGCCCTCATAGGCTCACACATTCACATACTTGGTCCCTAGTTGATGAAGCTGTTTAGGGAGGCTTATGACGTGTGGCCTTGTTGAAAGAGGTATGTCGCTGGAGATGGACTTTGAGGTTTCTAATCCCAGCGCTCCGGAGGCAGAGGCAGGTGGATCTCTGTGAGTTCGAGGCCAGCCTGGTCTACAGAGCAAGTTCTACACAGTCAAAACTACACAAAGAAACTCCGGCACCGTGCCTGCCACCATGCCCCACCATGGACTAACAAGCTCCCAATTAAATGCCTTCTGTTGCAGGATAGTTGATCCCATTGCGAACCCTGAGAGTGTGAACTGGAAAAAACTGTTTCTTGTTGTGGTGTGGCTCAGCCCTAACACACACCTTTAACCCAAGAGCTTTCTGTAAGCAAGAGCTGAATAAAGCCGACCATAAATCATAGGTCAAATAGGTCAAGAGGCGGAGCAAGCAACCAGTTGACAGGGAGTGAACATAAGTAAACACAGGAAGGAGGGACGTTGAGGGTATTCACACCTGTAACCTCAACGCTCGGGAGGCAGAGGCAGGTGCATCTCTGTGAGTTCGAGGCCAGCCTGGTCTAAAAGCAAGTCCAGGACAGCCAAGACTACATAGAGAGACCCTGTCTTAAAAAACCTAAAAAAAAAGAAAGAAAGAAAAAAAAGACAGCATGGAAAAAGAAAGAGCTTTTTCCTTCTAGGACGTCTGCTGAAGAGGAAGGTCAGCTGGGTGCTTTCTCTGCCTCTCTGAGTTTAGCAGGCTCTCACCCCAGCATCTGGCTCCTAAGGTCTTTATTGGTAAAAATCAACTACTTGGGTTTTGGTTTTAAAACAGCAGCTTTCATTTATAAGTTGCCTTGCTCATGGAATTTCCTCACAGCAATAGACCAGTGAGTGACTGACAGGGGGGTGTGTCTTGTCTCCCAGCATCTGTTTGCTCCTTGGCCACCATGAGGTAAGCAGCCTCTTCAATGAGCTTCCTCTGACTCGTGTGCTCTACCTCACCTCAGGCCGAATGCCTCATAACCGGCCCACCATGAACTGAAATCTCTGAAACTAGAAACCAAAATAAATCCTCCCCCATCTTCTTAGATATTTTGTCACAGAAACAAAAGGCTGGCTAAGAAAAAACCCAGTATTGGTTTTTTGGGGGAGGGGAGTGTTTAAAATACATATAAATGTCACTATAGATGTACTGACTTCCAGTATGGCCATTGAGACAGCAAGCTGGCAGGAGGGGTCTGTCAGACAGAGATGGAATGGGTGGGGGATTGAAGCTGGGGGTGTGGCTCAAGGAATCAAGGGGGGAAATGACCCTAGATCTAGATCATGAAAACATGGCCTCAAACTCTTCTGGCACCTCACACAGCAAATCTCATAACCACACTCCACGTGACTAATACTTTGATTGCATTTGTCAGTCCCACCCATGCCTCACAGTCACCCAGCACATCTGCGTGGCTCACCTCACAGCCATGCAACCCTGAACAGTTCGCTTGATATGCCCTCTAGTTACACTGTACTTGACAGCTTACACTGCACACCTCACTTAAAAGTTTGGGTTCATCGCTCAGCTACGCTGCACTCAGCAGCCCTGCCCACACCTCACAGTCACCGCCAGATGATGGCGTGTGTGGCAAACCAGGCAGCTGCACCTACACCTGACAGTGTGCTCGGAGACTCAGCCTAGACACAGCATATCCAAGCCTGGCCTCTCTTTTGCAACTATGGCGGGGAAAGACAAAAGTGCCTGCGGCTAGGACAGGCACAGAAGGCTCTGCAGCCTCAGACCACACCGAGAGGCTCCAGGAGGTGCTATCCGAACAGGTCTGCACCAGCCTGCTGCTTCCCAGAGATGTCTCCTTAGGCGCCATGCCACTCCAGAACCTACCTAACCCCATTTTACAGATAAGAAAATACTGGTCTCTGGCTCCTTCTATGGGAACTTACTATGTCCAAGGTAGAACATGCCAGGCTCCTCACTTGCAAACACTGTCCCTCCCACCCATCCCTTAAACAGTCTGTTCCCCATGAGATGGGGCATAGTTGACAAAGGACAGACAGGGGACAGCTAAGACACAGAGAGGCTAAACTGCTCCACTGAAGCCATCTGCTCAGGAGATGTCAACCTATGACGCAGCAGCATAATGAGCAGATCCCACCTGAAATCAAATCTGCAGAGGCCCCTGACCTCGACCCCACACCTGAAGATTCCCTAGACATATATTCCCACACCTGCAGGTTCCCCCTTGACCTAGATCCCACACCTGCAGGTTCCCCCTTGACCTAGATCCCACACCTGCAGGTTCCCCCTTGACCTAGATCCCACACCTGCAGGTTCCCCCTTGACCTAGATCCCATACCTGCAGGTTCCCCCTTGACCTAGATCCCACACCTGCAGGTTCCCCCTTGACCTAGATCCCACACCTGCAGGTTCCCCCTTGACCTAGATCCAATACCTAGAGTCCAAGTAGGCAGATGTATACTCCTAGTTGTCCTGTGATTTGCTGCCTGCCCCACTACCTCCACTTGATCTCAGAAAGTGGGGGAACGCACATTCCCTCCTCCAAGCCTTGGGTCCTGCAGGGAGCGAGAAACCACTCCTGCCATTTGAGGCATCGGGGAGTGGGGGATCTGCCCCCATGCTTACTTTCAGATGCAGCCTTGGAAGGAAGTTGGCAGCAAAGGTGCCTGGGATCCTTTCCTCCCCATTCCACATTCCAACACTCTCACCCCAGAATGCCAAACAGTAACCCAAGCTGTAATTTAAACTTATGACTAAAGAACACCCCAGTTGAGATAGGAAATTCTAAGCAAACTCAATGAGGGATGACTTAAGGAGCATGCACAGGGCCCTTGGGTTCCATCCCAGCACTTTTGGGTACATAGGAAGGAAAGAAGGAAGGAGGGAAGGAAGGAAGGAAGGAAGGAAGGAAGGAAGGAAGGAAGGAAGGAAGGAAGTGATGATAGATACATACAAACACAGATGATAGATAGATAGATAGATAGATAGACAGACAGAGAGATGGAAACGCAGCCTTATTAGCCCAGGCTCTTCTTAGCAGTAGTTTTACATGCAAAGTAAGAGCATGTGCAGTGGCTTGAAAGTGGACAGCCCCACCCCTGCTCAATGTCGCCACCCTGTGCGACACCCTGTGTGTCCCCCCATCACCATCCCCTGCTCAGTACCCAAGAGGCACCTCGGATAGCTGAGCTGAGAGCCGGTTAGCACACGTAAACAGATCCATCTGTGCTTGGGAGTCACGAGGCATGCATGGGGCCTGGAGTCGGCCCTGTGCGGGTCCCCGTCTGGTTCTGTTCTAACTGCACTGCTGGCCTGAGAGCTACCATACCATGCTTCGGCATCTCAGGCTCTCCCTTCCCTGCCAGTGGGGAGTAACAACATCCTAAAGCTAGTGCGGAAATGAAGCGAGACAAGACTGCGTCTCAAACACATAAAAACGAGTCCCCCAGGGTCATGCTGAGAAGTTCCTGTGGGTCCTGCCTGCCACACCCAAGTTCTACGCTGTTCTACCTCTTTCTGTGGGTGGCCAGCCTTTCTGCAGACATCAGCACTGTCAACTCTACCCTGCCTCTAGGGAGACCTATCACTGTTGGGCAAATACTGGCTCTGGGGTGAAATATGAGGAGGCCAGCATTGACTTCCCAGAATTCTCACCACAGCATCATCTGTGACACGTGTGAAGCAGGGCCACCCTAC
>NC_140487.1:125880214-126107714 GCF_964271855.1 Acomys minous
ATGAAAGTTGCTGAGACCACAAAAGACTCAGAACATTCTCAAATCCCTCCTGCTTGGATGTCCTTGGGGATGGAGGGAGCCACCATGTACCTAGCAGCATCCTCAGTCTGCCCGGCTACCACTTTCTAGTTTTTTTGTTTTGCTTGAGACAAAGTCTGGCTGTGGGGTTGGGGCTAGCTTCAGGGTCACCGCAGCCCTTCTGCCTCAGCCTAGAGTGTATCCACACTTCTTAGGCAGACTTTTGCAGATTCTAATACTTGGTCTGCCAGAACCCACCAGCCTGGCTTGCTGGCTTCCCCACTGGCACCTTTCCTCACACATTCTCGCCTGGGCTCCAGTCGCTCCTTCACCCTGGCAATAGAGCGGATGTAGGGCGTGGTTTGCTTGGTGATGATGCTCAGGCAGGCATTCGCCTGCTTCAGCTGAAGAAGGTCGTGGAGCTGGGCTGTAAGGTCAAGGCCGGAGTGTTGGCTCCCAAGCCTGGTACCATGCAGTGACCCTGACTCCCAGTGACTTCTGTGCCCAAAAAGAGGAGCATGTGGTGTGGCCTTCCCCCTCAGTGGATCCTAATCTCAGGTGCAGGGGTGAGGCCAAGCCAGATGCTAGGCAAATGACCCTGCAGGGCACGCGCATGCGTGGTCAGTGGCTGACTGGCTCCCACCCCTGCTAGCATACGGATTACCACTGAGCAGCTACTGCCAGGCACATTCATAAATCTCCTGCTGGGTAGCTATGCGTTGGTAGGAGTCCTCCCAAATCTGAAAGAGAAGAGTAGCGTGCTGGTTGAGGTGGGAAAGGAGGATTTCACTGGTGGTGGTCGTCTCGGTTCGGAAGCCACATAACCATGCGCATTCCAGCCTGGGTTCACATTTTCCAGCGCAAAGCCTCTCGGCATAGACACCACAGCATGAGGGTCTGGCGGTGCCCACGCTAGGTACTCTCTCTCCTTCCGGCCTTGGGGTAGCCACGTGCTTTCTGTATCCAAAGATATGAGCACCTTGGGGGAGGTAACCTCCTGGAAGACTGCTCTCACGCCTTCCACCGAGGCATACTCAGAAGCGATCTGCATGTCCAACAGCAGGGACCTGTGCAGGATGTCCCCATGATCTCGGCCTTGATGAGTGAGTGGTGCTTGGTGAGGTCCGGGTGTAGCCCCTGCACCTGGCCCTTCAGCTGCTGCACTTCCACCTGCAGACGCTGGAGCAGAAGAGGATGAGCGAGGTGGGGAAGCTCGGCTGGAGCCTCCGGCGGAGGCGTGGCTTCCAACCAGCCAGATAACTGGCTCTTAGTGAGGAAGGGGTGGGGCCTCACAGCTCCGCGGGTGCCCAGCCCCGCTCACCAGATAGGAATCCTCTTAACCGCGCAGTGCTCTAGGAAGGGTGTGCCCTCGCCCTTCGCTAGGAGCACCTTCGTGCTAACGGAACGATGTGGCGAGGGTTTCAGGCTGAGTGACCCCGACATCTTTCCCACTGGGGAGGGAGAGCCGGGTGTTTTCAGCACCTTGGGGCTTGAGCCCCCTGTCAACCTACAGAGAAAGCACAGGGGAGAGAGTTGGTCTCTCCGTCCTCTAACCTCCTTGGCTGCCCAGGGAGCCACTGTCCCCTCAACCCAGCTACAACTCCTAGAAGCTCTCAAGGGCACCTGGCAAGGCCAAAGCAAAGGCAACCACGGAGTTTGTTGGTTTCTTTCTTTTTTCTTCTTTTTTTGTTTTATGT
This sequence comes from Acomys minous, assembly GCF_964271855.1. Taxonomy (NCBI): domain Eukaryota; kingdom Metazoa; phylum Chordata; class Mammalia; order Rodentia; family Muridae; genus Acomys; species Acomys minous. The sequence goes on from NC_140487.1 coordinate 125,881,930, forward strand.
TTTGTTTTGTTTTCGAGACAGGGTTTCTCTGTGTAGCCTTTGCTGTCCTGAACTCACTTCGTAGATCACACTGGCCTTGAACTCAAAGGGATCCGCCTGTCTCTGCCTCCCGAGCACTGGGATTAAAGCTGTGTGCCACCACCGCACAGCTTTCTAAAAGCACCTCCCAACCGCCCTTGGATCTCCGTCCTCTGAGGAGGTGCGTTCACACAAAGTCTCACTCTCTTGGCGCTGGGCTGCCCTCCACATACCGACTTCACTACTTCTAATCCCTCCTAGGCTCTGGCTTTCAAGTGTGCCGGGAACTCTGATTCACAGTGACTCTGGAAAGCGTCCTGCCCAGCCTGCTGGAGGAGGATGTGGAGGGGGTAGGAGCGCCCAGTCTCTCAGCCATTCGTGGCCAAACTCCTGGCTTGCTCCTGTGCCAGCGTCCTCATGGGCTACTTCTGTCTCTCCCTACCTCTCACACTGTCGCCTGGCCCAGACAAACACCCTTGCGACTCAGCAGGGAAAGGTGGTGGTGAAGCCTTTCTCAACCGATCGGGTTGGGGCTCACGTGTTGGCGCCGCCCACGGTGGACACAGCGCGGCGGGGCCCCAGCAACAGCAGCGGCTCCAGGCAGCGCGCGAATTCTGTTCGGTGGTCGCTGGCGATCTGGAGCGGGGTTCGGGTTATGGGCAGCTCTCCCCTCTAGCCCTATGTCTCCCGACCTCCGTCTGTTCGCCCGTGCACCTTGCTGCTCTGCGCAGGTCTTAGGCAATGCGGCCGCGTGACAATGCCTTGCAATCTCTCCATTAGCTCCTGACAAGGGGGAAGGGCTCAGGAAGAGGGTGTGTGGCAAGGGGTGGCAGCCAGGGTGGGAGAGAGAAGTGGAGGACTTGAAGGCGCTGGGGCTAGTCTATCGGACATTTAACCTCCTCTCTCTAAGAGGCTCCAACCCTCCTCCTGGACTGGTCCAGACACAAGCACCACCCACATCCTTTGGAAGGGAGGTGGGGCTCCCTTAGACAGACACTGTGGAATAGAGGCTCACTGCCGTTTTAAAGGAATCACCTGGCCGGAAAAGGACCTTTAGTGGAAGGGAAGGGAAGCCCAGAGAAGCCCTGACCCCCAATCAGGCCTGCAGGTAACGTGAGACATGCACCCTCTATGCAGGGCAGGCTCTAGGTGGGGAGAGCAGAGAGGGGGTCCTGCAGGAGCTGTGGACACTCACATAACCCAGATCCAGAAACTCCTCTTTGCTGGCCAAGCTGAGGAAGGAAGAGCAGATGACCAAGTGAACCTGCAAGAGGGGGTGGGGCCGTGCTCAGTTCCTGGACCTGGTCTGGTGTCCAGTCGCACACACCCTCAACCTTACCTGTAGAGTGGGCAGCAAGCAGGCCAGATGGGCAAGCTGTTCCTTGAAGGCTTTGTCCTTCTCTTCATATCGGCTGCGGGAGGGGCAGGCTAGGCGGGTGGGCTCCAAGGGAGCAGGTGCCCGCCCCACCTGGCGGATCTGCCAATCTGCAACCCTGTCTCTTCCCGTGTGTGTGTGTGTGTGTGTGTGTGTGTGTGTGTGTGTGTGTAAATGTGGGCATGTTCGCTGTGTGTCTGTGTGGCAGAATGCATATGTATATTCATACCATGTATACATATACATATGGAGTTCAGAGGTCAATATCAGGTGTCTTCCTGGATAACCCACCACTTTTTTTTAAGGACAGCTGCTCCCTGTATGGTCCGTGAGCCCCTGGCTCCATCTTGTCTCTGCGTCTCTGGGGTTGGGATTATAGGTATGCCCACTGCATTTTTTTTTAAGATTTATTTATTACATTTACAGTATTTTGCCTGCATGTACTCCTGCCCTCCAGAAGGGGGCACCATATCTCATGATAGATGGTTGTGAGCCACCATATGGTTGCTGGGAATTGAACTCAGGACCTTTGGAAGAACAGACGGTGCTCTTGACCTCTGAGCCATCTCTCTAGCCCCCGCCCACTGCATTTTTTATTTATTTATTTTTTTAACTGGAGATGTGACTTGGGGTCCTTGTGTTTCTGTGGCTTTTACAGACTTTAATTTCCTCAATTCTGTTTTTTTGTTTTGTTTTGATTGTTGAAACAAGAGTCTCATGTGGCCCAGGCTAGTCTTGAACTTGCTGTGTAGCAGAAGCTGGCCTTGAACTCCTGATCCTCCTGCCTCTCCCTTCCAAGCCCTACAATTACAGGCAGGCACTGCCACAGCTTTGTAGTTGCTTCCCTGTTTCTCCCTCCTTCACTGTGAACACCCTGCCCACACTTAGTGGCAGCCACCTGTGTGTCTTGTTCCCTGGGTGACTCAGAGCCAGTCCAGCCACGGCTCAGGCTCAGAGGTCAAGGGTAAGAGGCAGGGTGGGCGTTTCCATCACTCACCTCTGCACGGTCTGCAGCAGCAGTGCTTTCTTCTTTGCCAGTCTGTCCTGGGAGAGACAGCCCACCTCGGGACTGCATACATGGCTCTGCCATCTCCTACCACAATGCCTTGGGGCACAGGCACAGGCAGCATGCTTAGCACAGAGCCCCGCCATGTGGCCAAAGGCCTTCTTCCTCCTTCCTGCATGGCGCTGCCTAAGAGCCTAGGTGTTGGCACCTTAAGTGTCACCTCTCCGGTGCAGCCTTCTCCTCAACCTTGCCACCAGCACTAACACCAGACTAGGGTAGCCTCTAGCAACCTTCTGGAACTCTCCGGGCAACTGTGATTAATTCCTAGAAGGGACTATGACTTAATACCTAACTGTAAACTTCATGAGGGTACCTGGGAAGTTACTGACCCCACCCCTCACCTGCATGCTCCCAAAGAGGGCGTGGATTACCGCCTCCTCCTCAGCTGCACTGTGCCTCACCTCCTCCACCATATCCTGTAGCAGCGCGATGGCCTCTTTCGTGGCTGTCTGCAAGGCCTTCACTGCCTGGGCATAGCAGGGTCTCAACCCCATATTCACACAACCCCCCCTCCCCCATCCCGTTTTCACCAGCACCGCCTGCTCCAGCCGCTCGCAACCTTGCACATAAGCTGACTCTAGGTCCACACCGTGGGCTCGGCTCTCCCTGCCTAGAGGCAGTTGATTAGACCCGCTCCATCCATGCCCCACCCACTCCCTGCCTGCTCCCTCTACCCACCCCTGCATATCCTGAAAGCAGCGGATGCACAGCAGCCACTTGTCGGTGGAAAACATGATGTAGGACTCTGAATGCAGCGCTAGGGGGTGGGGCTGGGGGTAGGGTGGGCAGTGAGGAGAGCCAGGAGAGCCAGGAGACATGCTCGCCTGGTCCCCCACCCCTGGGCAAGGGTGCGCGCCTCACTCACTACTCTTCTGGATCACATCCCGGCTGCGAAAGCCCAGGGATACAATGTCATGGTGCGCGAACATGCGCGCGCGCGGTGTGTCTCTTCGCGGCAGCGCGCGCACAGGGGCTGCCCGCTGGTGTTGCAGAAGTACGTGGTCTCTGCGTCCTGGGGACCGAGAAGAGCTGACTCAGGCTGCCCTCTCCGTGGGCCAGAGTTGTAAAACTTAACTGAACCCAGTAATAGGACCACGGTCACCGTGAGTCATTGAGTGCATCGGTCAGTTCTAGCCCAGGCAGAAGGGTGCAGCTAAAAACGCAGCGCCTACCTGCAGTCCCCAGTAGCCGAACTTCAACCTTTTAAAAATCACGTTTAGTGGTTCACTTGTGTATGCGGGTGAGTGCCCAAGTGCCACAGCGTGCAAGTGGACATTGCGTCTCTCCTTCCACCTGTGGGTTCTGGGCATCAAACTGATGTCTTGCGGGCTTGGCAGCAAGTGCTCTCACCTGCTGGGCCACCCCCCTGACCCTCTCCACTGGGTTCTGATGCGTCCAGATTAAGATGAGGGCACTGGAGGCTAGACACACAGATGGCTCAGCAGGTAAGAGCACTGGCCGCTCTTCCAGAGGACCTGGGTTTGCTTCGGGGTGCTCACAACTGTGTAACTCCCACCCTAGAGGATCCAGGGTCGTCTTCTGGCCTCTGAGGTTGGTGCACAGACATACAGGCAGGCAAAACACCCATACACATAAAAGAATAAAGAAGACGAGGGGTGAAAAAAGTCGAGGACACTGAGGCAAGTGGGTGTAGGGAGGGCGAGAGGCTTAGAAAGACAGTTCTCAGAAACAGGAGGCAGAACCGATTGATGTAAAGCCTTTGAGGACAGCGCACAAACATATCAGGCCCCCCTTGGCACTCTGACTAAGGTACCCGCGCTGGTGTAAGACTGGCCAGGCCCCAGGCGTCGGCACCCCAGGCAGGCTCATCTGGTCATCTTCCTTTCCCAGCTAGCAAACTAGGCCAAGTCACTGGTCCTGCCTTATCAGCCTCCCCAGCCCCAGCAAACTCCATCGTCCCAACAAGAGCCAGCTGCGTGTGGAGGCTGCCACCTCAGCGTCTGGCAGCAAGGCTCATGGTGGTACAGGAGCCAGGGACAGTAAGAGAAGGCAGTGGCGAGGAGACGGCCCCTGTCCCTGTCCCACCGCTCAGATCTCCTTGGCCGTCTGAGGTGACAACTCAGTGAGCAAAGGACATGCTGCCAGGGGCAGCCCCAAGGCTATGAGTCCAGAGGTTGGGGTACAGTGACCATAGCCATGGCTGTGATCCATCAAACCCTGGTCTTCCAGAAAAGGAGCCGACACTCATAACCCCAGAGCCATCACTCCAGCCCTGAGGCCTCTCACTCTTTGCACTGGCAGTCAAGGCCATTTCCTCAGAGACCCCAACTCCAGCCTGCCTGTTGTCTGTACTTCTGGGTGAAGGTTTCTCATCTCTTGCTGGGCATGCTGTAAGTGTTGGGGACCATGGACTCTGGCATCCATGCCTTCTGCTCCCTCACCTGCTTGCTGCATTGCAGGTCACAGTTGGCCCAGCGCACGGCTTCCACGCCATCCCCAGAGCTATCCACGAGGAACTGCAGCAGGCGGGTCCACTGGTGGGAGGCCACTGGGACCCCTCACCAGCGTCTGGTGCCTGCAGAAAAGCTGCAGCCAAGATCTGGACACCCTTGCAGAAAATCTCTCCCCTCTCCCCTTCACATTCCAGGCAGGAGCTAAAAATAGCAGCAGCAGGGTGGGGTCTGCTATAAATACAGCTGTCAGCTTGTCCTGAGGGCCCTACCCTTCCCAGTGTGTGTGTGTAAGCCTGCCATATTATAGTGAGAAATGCTGTGCCACCCTAGTGGACCCTCTCATTTCATTGGGACATTCTGAGCTAATTTAGTGAAGGTGTTGACCTAGGATTTCTGGGATACATCCCTTCCAAAGGAGTTACTGGGAGTGCCCCCAGCTTCTCCTCCAGCCCTGCCCTAGCATACTGACCCTGGGAAGCTTGTGTTAACTGCCTCAGTCAGACTTGACTAGGCTACAGGGGATTGGAGCTGTTCTGGGAATTCTGTTTATATATTATTTATTTATTTAGGGTTTTTCGAGACAGGATTTTTCTGTGTAGCTTTGGCTGTCCTGGACTAACTTTGTAGACCAGGTGGCCTCGAATTCACAGCGATCTTCCTGCCTCCCAAATGCTGGGATTAAAGGCGTGAGCCACCACTGCCCAGCTCGGGAATTCCGTTTATGACAGCTGACTGTTCCCGCCTTTTTGCCTAGGCTTGGAACCTCACCATCTATACATAGGCTCTCCACTAGGACCAGGGCCAACTTCACCCTCTGTGGGTTTGGGGCACTTACTGGCACAGTGGACAGGACAGGCGGCCATCAGTGGCCCGGCCACGCAGGCAGCCAGCACAGAAGTCGTGGAAACAGTCCAGCAGGCATGGCTGCTTGTACTGTGCGTGGCACAGCAGACACACAAGTGGATGGCCACTCCCAGCATCCAGGCCACCTGGGCCCTCTAGAGGTGCAAAAATTGCTCCAGACATTGCCGTAGCAGGAGTGGCTGAGATTCCTGGGGTCTGGGTCACCTCCCTCCGATCTGGCTCTCCTAGACACGACATAGCCAATGGCTTTGGGATGTTGAAATGCGAAGCCCATAGTACCCCAGCAGGGACAGCTGGGGCAGGACTGGTTGGAGACGGCCCCCAGCCACTGGTCACCTACCTCTGTCACAATCTTTTTGCTGTGGCTCTGCCTGGGAGTGGTTGGCCTGAGAAGGTCAGATTGCCAGGCTGGGAAGTGCTTCCTTCCTTCGTCACTTCTCCCACCTCCTCTCATCCCCACACTTTGCAATTCTCCGCCCTGTGTCCTTTGAGTGACCTAGAGTAAGGCTGGTCCTTCCCCCAAAGTCCTGCTGTTTTGCAGAGGCAGGTCCTGGACCAAACTGGTGCTGGTCTGCAGTCTCTGCCCAGACACAGTGAGGAACTCAGTGCATTGGGGGTGGGGATGGGGTGGGGGTGGGGGACACAGAGGGACAGGGCTAAGTCCCTGCTAAGCTGGAACTCACTGGCTAAGGACATGAGAAGGAACAGTGGGTCTTCACAGCCCCATTCCCTCCCACGGCCAGCGGGGGGTGGGGTGGGGTGGGGGGGCACTTCAGGTCTCAGGCTGGGGTGAGGGCACGCTTTGGGGTCCTAGGCCTGCCTAAGTTGGTTGTGGTACTCAGTCAAGTTACTGACTTCTCTGAGCTTTCTCCATGGGATGGGGTGAGTTGTGTACGGATCAATACTTGCAAAAAGCCCCATGCGCAAAGAGATGTGGGTTTGGGTGGGAGGTGGGGACCAAAGGATTTCTCTGGTCTGGCTTTGTCCGTCCAATGGTCTCTGTCCTGGGTGCCTGCCCTTCCTAGGCAAATGTTCTCTCTCAGCTTTCAGCTTCCTCTACTCCCTTTTACCTAAATTCCTTGAAAATGGGCTGGAGAGACAGAAATGGCTCAGAGGTGAAGAGCACTGGATTTGATTCCCAACAACCACATGGTGGCTCACGACCAGCTACACTGGGATCTGATGTCTGTTTCTAGGATGCAGACACACATGATGGATCATTCATATTTGTAAACTATTTCCTTTGTTTGTTTGTTTTTCGAGACAGGGTTTCTCTGTGTAGCCTTGGCTGCTGTGGACTCATTTTGTAGACCAGGCTGGGCCTTGAACTCACAAAAAACCCACCTGCCTCCCTGAGTAGCCTTGGCTAGTTTGATCCTGATACTAATCTTAGTTTAAAAAAAAAAGTTACCTCCAATAAGTGGTAGAGCCTGGTACAAGGAAGAAGGGAGGGAAGGAGGGAGGGAGGGAGGGAGGGAGAGAGAGAGAGAGAGAGATGGAGAGACATCACAGACTGCCCCCCCCCAAGCTCTGCATACAGAGGGAGGGAGCAGGTGGTAACTGCAGGGGCCTCAGTCCTGGTTAGGTGGTGATGAGAAGGGTCCAGGGGGAAGGATGGGTTGGAGTTCTTGTGGGGGGAGGGGAAGGGAGGCCTGCAGGGTGAATGATGTCATCTTCCCCAGGGTTAGGGGCTGGTGACTCCTCTTCTAAAGCTGGGATGTGGCTGTTGACAGAAGGAAAGTGTTATCAAAGGCTGGAGGGTCTGCCGATTCTCCTTGGAAAGGTTGTTGGCAAGTGTGCCAAGTTCTAGTCAGGAGACTCCGCACGGCGACTGCAGCAGGGTTCAGTCCTCCCAGTGTTCCAGTGAACGGGGAAGCTGGACACGAGGTCAGTTTGGGTTGGTGAGATGGCTCAGAGGGTAAGGGTGCTTGCTGCAAGGCTGATGACCTGAGTTCACACACACACACACACACACACACACACACACACACACACACACACAATTATTATCATTTTTACTTGCAAAGGAGCTGGAGAGATGGCTCAGTGGTTAAGTGATTGCTGCTCTTCCAGAGGACTCAAGTTCGGTTCCCAGCACCTATCTCAGGTGGCTCATAAATGAACTGAAAGTCAGATCTAGGGGATTCAACACCTTCTAAGAGCACACACACAGACCACTCTTCATACACATCATTTATTTTTTGGTTTTTCAAGACAAGGTTTCTCTGTATAGCCTTGGCTGCCCTGGACTCACTCTGTAGACCAGGCTGGCCTCGAACTCGCCCCCCTGTGTGCTGGGATTAAAGGCGTGCACCACCATCACTGGACAGCATTAGCTGGGCGCGGTGGCGCACACCTGACGGGTGATGGGTTAGAAGGGTATAGAAATGTTGCCCTTTAAGCTGATTGGCTGGGGGACCAAGGCTACATGTGGGGGCGAATTTTTTGTTTGTTCTGGTCACTGTGACCTGTAGCTTTCATTGGTTGGCCCCCGGGTGCAAGCTCCGGGAGGAACAGTTACTAGCTGTATGTTTGTGGCTCTCCCTGACTCCTAGTGGGGGTGGGGGGCAAGTTCTCAGGCCCTGAACACAAAATTGCCTTGGTTTGGTCCCTACAAAAGGACTCTGACTTGCCGGACGTGGTGGCGCATGCCTTTAATCCCAGCACTCGGGAGGCAGAGGCAGGCAAATCACTATGAGTTCGAGGCCAGCCTGGTTTACAATGTGAGTCCAGGATAGCCAAGGCTACACAGAGAAACCCTGTCTCGAAGAAAAAAAAAAGACTCCGACTTGCTCTCCTCAAGCTGCTTTTGGCCTCTGTATCTCTCCCTCTTGAGCCACTCTCTCTCCTGCAGTTAGGTTAGATTCCAGGGAAAAACAAGATTGATAACCATCTTTATGGTAGGGGGCCAAAAGTATCCCCCAAGCCACGGTGAGCCTTGAGGGACAGATACTCAACTCCTGATGATGCCAGGACTCTGGAGCAGAGGTCTTCTCACTGCTCCAGTGGTTGCTTCCTTCAAGCGGTGACAGGCCTGGTGCTGGTCCGCTCTCTTTTTTTTTTTTTTTTCTGGTTTTTCGAGACAGGGTCTCTCTGTGTAGCCTTGGCTGTCCTGGACTCACTTTGTAGACCAGGCTGGCCTCGAACTCACAGTGATCCACCAGCCTCTGCCTCCCAAGTGCTGGGATTAAAGGCGTGTGCCACCACGCCCGGCTCTGGTCCGCTCTCTTGCTTCACGTTGAAATTTCCTAAATGGGCCTGTGTTAATTCTTGTTTTCTCTCAGACCAGCTAGCCCTCAATTTGTAGCAATTCTTCTGCCTCAGCCTCATCAGGGCTTTGATTACAGGTGTAAACAAACCACCACCCATGCCCAGCTTTTATCTGTGTGGTATTTTTGTTTCGTTTTGTTTTTGTTTGTTTGCTTTTTTGTTTCTGTTTTTCGAGACAGGGTTTCTCTGTGTAGCCTTGGCTGTCCTGGACTCATTTCGTAGACCAGGCTGGCCTGGAACTCACAGTGATCCGCCTGCCTCTGCCTCCTGAGTGCTGGGATTAAAGGCGAGCGCCACCACGGCTGGCTAGTCTGTGGTTTTCACCACCACCACCACCACCTCCCAAAAAAAAGAAAAAAAAGAAAAAGAAAAAGATAAAAAGGATTGTTTAATTTTTTTTCTTCTCTCAAGATGGCCTGACTGCCTGAGTTTGATCCCAGGACTCACATTTGGGGGTGAGAATGTCAAAGATTGCCCTCTACCTCCACTCGGGGCGGGTGGTATGCCTCCCCCCCCCATCAAAAAGTATCAAATAGTGTTTAAAGGGCTTTTTCAGGGGAGCCAGGTGGCTCAGAGCCGAACCTCACTGCATGACTTCTTGGGAAGGAGCAGACCAACTCCCTGGGCTGAGTTCATGACTATTCTGGAACATGTGCAGCCGGCTAGCCACAGGCTGAGCATGCGCTATAGTCCCTTTAGAGCTGAGACTCAGACATCTGTTGTTATAAAGAAAGTAAGTCCCTAATGTTCCATTACACCACTAAAGACTCAGGAGCCAGATGCCGAGGTGAAAATGTGCTAGCTCAGAGAGGCAGGGAAAGCACCCTTCCCACTCTGCCACTGTCCCAGAAGGAAAAAGCCCTTCCTTTTTCCACGAGCTCTCTCTCTCTTGTTTAGAGATTTATTTATTATGTATACAGTGCTCCGCCTGCATGTACACCTGCAGGCCAGAAGAGGGTATTAGATCACATTACAGGTGGTTGTAAGCCACCATGTGGTTACTGGGAATTGAACTCGGAACCTTAGGAAGAGCAGAAGGTGCTCTTAACCTCTAAGCCACCTCTCCAGCCCCACAAACAGTGCTCTTAACTGCTGAGCCATCTCTCCAACCTCTCCACATAGCCTTAAACACCCCTCAACTCAATGTCCTTTATGTGTTTACTCATTTTTTTTCTTTTTTTGGTTTTTCTTTTCTTTTTTCTTTTGGTTTATTTTTTGAGACAGGGTTTCTCTGTAGCCTTGGCTGTCCTGGACTCATTTTGTAGACCTCGAACTCACAGCGATCCACCTGCCTCTGCCTCCTTAGTGCTGGGGTTGAAGGCGTGCACCACCACACTTGGCCCATGTTTACTTACGGTCACTCCCTGTCAACTGGTTGCTTGTCCTGCCTCTTGACCTATGGTTGGCTTTATTTAGCTTACAGTACGTGTGCGTGTTAAGGCTGAGCCACACCATGATTGGAAACAGGCTTTTCCAGTCCACAATCTCAGGGCTCACAGTGTGATCAAATATCCTGCAACAGACGTCTGAGGAGGGATGCTGTTTATCTGTGGGCTCTGAGGGTAAAAGAAATGCAGGGACAAAATTGATGCCATGTTCTATATATAATGTATATTCTACGCCTAATGCCGTGGTCTGAGAGTTTGGCCTCCAAGTGACCCCACTGGTTCCTGCATTTTAGGAATGATCGGCCATAAACGGTGCCTGCCAGCACTCTCCAGAAACTCCTTCAGAACAATTAGATACAATTAACAGCCAATGATCCTCTGAGGTAAAACAACTTCCCTTGAGATCCAGCCTCCACCCAACCTGCCTGAAGGTTGACATTCCTGAGACTCACGACTCCCCCCCCCCCACCCCTGCTTATGGTTTTTTCCTTACTTCCCTGTGACCCCCAACCCTAATTACAGTTTTCCGTTATAAACCCATTACCCTGGAAGCTCCGGTATCACTCTCCTATCCTGCTGCGTCAGGAAGGACTGTGATCCGAAGCTCTGAGCCCCTAATACAGGAGGCTGTGTCTATTGCATCGGTATCGGGTCCTGGTGGTCTTTTTTTTTGGGGGGGGTGTCTCGAGATCTGGGTAATCTCTGCATAACAGAAAGAGCTGTTTCTCCGAGTATTGGAATAACTGTGACTACCACCCGCTGCTTCTGGAATGTTCCAACTGCCACTGACAGAATGAAGCAAGAGTAGGTAGTGCCAACTGGACAAAAGGGAAGCAAAACGACTTCTTTTTAAAAATTATTTTTTTTTCAAAGACACTTCTTATAGGACTTAGCTGGGGGGTGGCTGCCTAAGCAGAAAGGTCTACATCATCGCAAAGCCAAGAACAGCAGGCTGCCGGCGAGTACGTTGTTTCATGCCTGTAATCTCAGAATCTGGAAGAATGAGGCAGGAGGATTGCTTGTCTAAGGCGAGCTTCGAGTACATAGTGATGATCTGCAGGACAGCCTGGCCTACAGAACGATACAGAGTAAGGCACTGTCTCCACCACACCAAACCAAGCATTAAAGAAAGCAGCAGGCGGCCGACTGCTGACGAAGCGGAATAGAAACTGACTCAGAACCTGACCAATCAGCTTGGCGTGTTTCCTCCAAAGCCTGTAAGACAAGGCGGGGCTTTTACAGAATCCAGGTAACAGAACTGACGTGCGACCGCAGTTCAGGTCCTGGAAGCTATCTCCCTACGAACGCTAGGGCGCCTGTCAAGGAGCTGTCCATCTAGGGAAGGGAACCCTCACAAGGCACGTGTGGCTGAACCGGACCCTGCATTGACTGGGTGGTCCTGGAAAGAACTGGAAAACTAGAAGGCTGGGGGTAGAGATCAGAGGGCGCCAGCTTGAACTTGAGGGCTCAAACTGGAGCGTGCTCCTGGCTGCTGAAGGAAGGCTAGTCAGTCACACAGGTGGTGAGACCGTCCAAGCTGGGCGTTTCCCATGGGATGAGGAAATCTAGTACTGGGACTTTTTTTTTTTTTTTTTTTTTGAGACAGGGTCTCTCTGTGTAGCCTTGGCTGTCCTGGACTCGCTTTGTAGACCAGGCTGGCCTCGAACTCACAGGGATCCGCCTGCCTCTGCCTCCCGAGTGCTGGGATTAAAGGCGTGCGCCACCACGCCCGGTTTACTGGGACTTTTTTTCTCCTCTTCTCTCCTCTGCGGCATCCTCCTGCCTCTGCTTCCTGAGCGGCGGGATTACTGGCGTGAACCACCCACGCCTAGCGGATATTGGGAATTATAAATTTCTCGTGGTCAAAAAGGGATTGCCTCAATCTCCTCAAGATACTGTGTTCGATTCTCAGGCGGCCAGCTGGGAACTCCCAGTGCAGAGAACGTTGCGCCTTAACTTTTCAGAACTTCCAAAAGCAGAGCTAATTTCTTTATTTCTCCTTGGGCTGCTCCCAGCCTCCCCAGGTCATTAGCAGTGGGACCGTCCATCTGACTCCTCCCTTTCCTGACAGCTGACTTTGCCCTGGGAAAAGCAATAGCTGGCCGATCGTCACTTGGGCGGCAGGGAAGCGGCGATCGAGAGGCGGGGGCTGATCGATTACTGCTGCCTGGCCCCTTGCGTGCACCGTGCGCTGCGGGCTTTTCGCGCCTGCGTAGTGCGCCCCCCCTCCCTTTCTGCCTCCTCTGCCGCCATGGCGCCCGTGGTTAGTATGGCTCCGCGCAAAGCCGCGGCCCGGGGAGCGGCACGTGGGGCATGGTGGGCTGGCTCCAGCGCGGGCTCGCGTGGGGGGCTGCGCCCTGCAGCGTCAGGCCCGGGGTGGCCTGGCAAGCGGGGCGGGGGGGGGGGTGGGCGGCCGCGTCCGGGCCCAGCACGCTGTGGGCGGAGGAAGGCCGCGGCTCGAGGCGGTGCGGGGAGAGAGCCGGGAATGCTCGGGGTGGCGCAACCGGCGAGCCCGCGGGAGCTGAGAGGCTGCGGACTGGGCACCGCCGGGCTCGACTCCAGCCCCCCCGGCCTCCGACACGAGCAGCGGGCCCGGTTGCTTGGGCGAGGGGCGGGGAAGGCGGATGCGATCTGCCAGTCCGGGCAGCCAAGTGGAAATGGCCTTCCACGAGGCGCGGGCTCTCGGGTTGCCCTAGCACCCCGCGAGGAGCTTCGTTGGGGGTGTAGCTGTGTACAGTTCCTTTCTGGTGTTGGGGCGAAGGAGGAGGCCCGATTTCTTCACGTCAGGCTCTTGGAGATCGGTCGCTCTACCTGGACGAAACGGTCTTGGGGGGGGGGCGCTTTATTGTTTAGTTTGGACTCCCTCAGGTGCATTTCCGGTTGTCTTAAGTATTTTCTACCTTGGCTTCAAGCGCTCCTGTGCATTTGTGTGCATACGTGTTGGATTCTTGCTGGGGGGGGACTTTTGGGGTTCATCGCGCGTAGGTGTTCTTCCGGGGCTAGATTTAAACGCAGTCGTTTTGGCTGGTAGTGGGAAGACGCATTGTGTGGAACAGTTTTGTAGTAACTGAAAAGTTGGCTCAGTGCGAGGCGTGAATGGGCTCTTGAACTTGAAGCTAGGTAGTGTGCTTGGCACGAACTGCAAAACTTTTAGTAGTAGAAACCCAGGTAAGTGAACTAAACATCTCGGCGGTCCATAGAGACACGGTTGATGGGTTCTAACTTGTAAAAGCCAACTGGGCTCTCTTAGGTGTATATACAGACATGTCTATGTAGATGTCTATATATACTCCTAAGAAGTTAAGCCAGTCAAAAGTGACCACTCTCCTAACCTAGAAGCTGGCATGGAAAGGAGCTAAAATAGTTCCAAATTCCTTTGCCAATCCTGAGGGGCCCCGGTGGGGAAGTCCGGGGAGTAGCTGCTAAGGAGGATGAAATGCTCTGGTCTGAAATTAGAGGCTAAGTGTTGAGTGGTTATTAATGTTTAATACAGATTTATTTTGGTAAATCAAAAGTTACTCCTTACCCAGCTTTATACCCAAATGCTTTATATCTAGTCTCTCTGAGAGACTAGGATCTAACCTAGAGCACAGTGCTATGCAATAATCACTCCATCCTAAGCCTCCGTGCTAGTATAGCTTCCTTCCACGCAGATTTCCCAGATTGCACTTGCTTTGTACTCATCCTAGGTTTAGCCATTCCTCCTGGTGTTTCCTTGCCCACCCCTTGTCCTCCTGCTCTTTCCTCCCACCTCACTGGGCCCGGATGTCCCACCCTATTCTCTGTATTGCTCAGCATTGGCTAGTTGGCTTTTATTGACAATACAGAGAACAAATGGTAACATGTTTACACAAATTTGAAGACAGGAGATACTTAGAATAAACATCACAATGTGATGTCTGGATTGCAACCAGATTAGTGGGGTAGAGAAATGAGCATCTGAATGAAAAAAAGGTAAACTATACAGTGTAGAAGAACACGCCAACAGCTAAGGATCGATTTCACACTAAAATTGAGTGTGCAAGGCACTGTGTGCTTGCGTTTATAAATGAGTAAAATAAAGGATTATTCCTGGGGGAAGCACTTCTTGCTGTTCGTGTGTTAGCAGACGGGGGAGTCTGGAGAGGTTGCATGGACAAGGGTGGTGATGCACCCTCTCCTCCCTTAGCCTGTTGAGCTGGCTAAAGGGAACCCGGTTCCTTGGGTTTGTATTTGTAAGAACTTTTATGCCTCTGACATGATTGGGTATTTCAACTTTTTTTTCTTGTTTTTTTTTCAAGACAGAGTTTTTCTGTGTAGCCTTGACTGTCTAGGACTCACTTTGTAGACCAGGCTGGCCTCGAACTCACAGTGATCCACCTGCCTCTGCTTCCCTAGTGCTGGCATTAAAGGCGTGCGCCACCATGCCTGGCCTTGGTTTTTCAGTTATTTATCTCCTTATTTATTTATTTTTGGTGGGAGGACTACCCAAGGATTCATCTATGTTTTCTATATATCCTTAGAAAAAGCTTGTGGCGAAGGGGGGCAAAAAAAAGAAGCAAGTTTTGAAGTTCACCCTCGACTGCACCCATCCTGTAGAAGATGGGATCATGGATGCTGCCAACTTTGTAAGTGACGTTCTGCTGCTCTGGGCTGGGAACACCTGTTGGAGCAGGTCTGTTGGGCCTGTAGGCAGTACCATCTCTCTCACTTGATGGAAATGGGGTCTGTAAGCACAGAGTTAGCTGTTCTGTCTTCCTCTGATGATTTCCAGAGATTACCTCACCCTAAATCAGGCAAACACCAGGGTTCAGCATTAACTGCCATTATACCCATAAGGGCAGCCTTGGCCTTGGCACCTTCAGGCAAGTGGCAACAGCTCACCATCACACTGTGGCCTGAGTGCATCTTTGCTTGCAGAGCTGTCTTTGAAGCTTTTTATTTTTGTCAGGCTTTGTGCTGTCCTGAGGTTCCCTCTCATTTAAAAATTTTTAAAGATTTTTAATCTTTAAAAATTTTTTTTTGTATGTATGTTTGCTGCATGTATGTCTCCACCATGTGTGTGTAGTTCCCATGGGGGCCACACCAGGCCCAGGGCATGGGATCTGTGGGACTGGAGTTACAGGTGAGCCACAGTGCTGAGAACCACATCCTGTTCCTCGGCAAGAGCAGCAAGCTCAGCCCAGAGTCCTCGCCAGCCTTGCCCGGACTTTTCCCCCTTGTCTTTGACCCTGGTTCCCAACGTCCCTATGTTCTCTTAGTCTAGAACTTAGTCTCTCCCATTTTGGCTCCTCGGACTGAGGCCTTGGTGTGCAGACCATCTCTTAGGTTCACACTTATGCTTCACATGTCAGAAGGTTAACAGTTGTCAAGAGCAGTCGTTCCAAAAGGGATGATGAGCAGCCATTAGTACTAACAGTACAAGTGGGATTAGCCTTGTGCCTGTTAGCCTTGTGTGGACAGACACCTGCCCCTCAAATGTGCCTCAGTCAGTTCCTGAGTTCTTCATCCAGTCTAGCACAGGCTGTCATGGACTATTTTTTGTTGCCTAGGCTGGTCTCGAACTCACAGAGCTTATCCTGCCTTTGCCTCCTGAGTGCTGGGATTAAAGGTGGGTGCCATCTGGCTGTTATCTTTTTTTCTTTCTTTCTTTTTTTTTTTTTTTTTTTTTTTTTTGGTTTTTCGAGACAGGGTTTCTCTGTGTAGCCTTGGCTGTCCTGGACTCACTTTGTAGACTGGGCTGGCCTCGAACTCACAGCGATCCGCCTGCCTCTGCCTCCCAAGTGCTGGGATTAAAGGCGTGCGCCACCTCACCCGGCTGTTATCTTCTTTTCTTAACTTAAAAAAAAATTACTAGTGTTTTTGCTGTGCTTGGCAGTGTACACTTTAACCCCAGCATTTGGGAAGCAAAGGCATGTGGGTCTCTTAAATGTGAAGCCAGCCTGGTCTGCACAGAGAGCTCCAGGACAGCCAGAGCTACACAGAGCCTGTCCCCACCCCCCACCCCCCCCCTTCCTTCTTTGGAAGCCAGAGGAGGGCACCAGACCCCCTGGAATTGGAGTAGCAGGTGGTTGTGTGCTGCCTTGAGGCTGCTGGGAGACCGCGTCAGGTACTCTGGAAGAGCGGAGGGCTCGCCGTCCTGGGTGGCTTCTGTTTGGCATTTGCTTGTTTGCCTAGCCTGGTGTCAGCACCGTGGCTTCCCTTAGCACACTCACCCTGCTGATGACTTCCCTCCTGGAAGACTGAAAAGTCGGGTTTGTTTCCTAGCCTCTCTGCTCCAAGACCGTTTGTTTTGTCCTGGAATTTAAGAGGAGCTGAGGCTACTGCCTGTATTGCTCTTAGATGTGCTGAGGGACCTTCTTCACTGTCAGGAGCCACCATCTCAGTCCCTAAAATTGTAGCTTTGAGCTGAAAGGGACTTCATCTCATTACAGTGGCAACAGAACAAAACAAAAAAGTCCCTTTTGATCGGAGCTCCCTGAAGCCTGCGGTGAATGAACGGCTTGCCCTGGCTCCCATGGTGCTTTGCAGAGTATGTCTGGGCTCACGGTCCGTGTGCTTCTGCTGTACCATGCGGTGACTCCAGGCAGGTCTGTAATTGTGGTCTGTGTTCGTCACTGCCGTTCCTGCAGGTGAAGACTCGCTTTCTCTGCTAGTGCTGAGACCTGTGCTGCTTGCTCCTTAGGCTCCGAAGTTGCTCACAGCTTTGCATGTTCATGTAAAAGTTTGGCTTTTGGCTTCCTGCTTGACCTTGATGCTTGGTTTTATGTTGGGATGTGATCTCACTGTGTATCCTGGCTTACTCTTTACCCTTTGACCATGAGTGTGCCGTCCATGTGGGGTATATTTAGTTGTGCATGGAACCAGTCAGGAGTGTTTGTGCCAGGACACCATCTTAAAGTGCATGAGATTGTGTTGACTAGTGCCATCCACATGAACTTGCCTTGTACGCTTCATGACCTAAGTCTGATCCTTAGAACCCACCTAGAGGAGAAGTGACTACAAAGTTGTCCTCTGATAGTCACACGCACATAGCACACACTCCCACATACATCACATGTACACACACAAACGCACAGTTTAAAGAGCCGTGTAGTTTAGTGTTGGAGGAAGTCTGAACTGGTCTGCCTCGAGACAGGGAGACCCATTGCGTTCTGGTGTTCTGCAGGAGCAGTTCCTCCAGGAGAGAATCAAGGTCAACGGCAAAGCGGGGAACCTAGGCGGAGGGGTTGTGACCATCGAGCGGAGCAAGAGCAAGATCACTGTCACTTCTGAGGTGCCTTTCTCCAAAAGGTATGAGAGAGCTTCCCTTCTGCTGTGCTGGCGTGTAAAGGGCGGTGGATGAGGTGTGAGCATTGTCGCTGAGAAATACTTCAGCTGTGTGTGTGTGTGTGTGTGTATAGGTGCCCTGGAGACCAGATGCCCTGGAGTTGGGAGTTGCCCAGTGTGGACACTGGGATCCGAACTCTGGTCCTGTAAAGAGTAGTGTGTGGTCGTCACCGCTGAGCCTTCTCAGCAGGCCCGTTAAGTATGTACAGTAACTTGAGGTTCTTTCTAAGTTGTTCACCGGCTGCTAAAGGGGCGGGGACTTTGCCTGTATTCTGTAAATTTTTGTTTGTTGGTTTGTTTGAGACAGGGCTAGCCTGGAACTCAGATCCACCTGCCTCTGCCTTCCTAGCACTGGCATTGAAGGCGAGTGCCACTACCACACCTGGCTATGTTTTAAATTGTTCCCTTCAACCGCCAGAAGTGGTGGCGCAAGCCTTTAATCCCAGCACTTGGGAGGCAGAGGCAGGCCTGGTCTACAAAGAGAGTCCAGGACAGCCAAGGCTACACAGAGAAACCCTGTCTTGGGAAGAAAAAAATGTTGCCTTTAGCTGCTGTCAGGTCTTAGTGGTGGCAACCCCTCCCCAGTCTCGTGCACCTCAGGCTCAGACTCACTGAGTAGCTGAGATCGACCTTGATGCCTGATGTTGTCGCCCTTTGCTGAGAGCAGGCGGTGCAGGTACATGAGAGCATCCCTCCCCACCGCCCCACAGGCTTTCTCTGTGTAGCCTTGGCTGTCCTGGCCTCGAACTCAGAGATTCGCCTGCCTCTGCTTCTCTGAGTGCTGGGATTACAGGCATGTGCCAACCATGCCCAGCGTGAGAGCATTCGCTTTTAATTCTTCTACCTCCTGGAAGTGCTCCTGTGGCAGTAGGTGAGACTTGACACCATTGTGGGTTCTTTGCGGGCGTGTGACACTGAATCTTTTGCCGCTGCGGGTGAAGATAGCGACAGGCTGGTTTCGCGGGGTTGGACGTAAGTGCTGCCTCCAGCCGGGGTCTGCTGGCTAAAACCCTGTCCGTGAAGAGATGGTGGTTGGCTGTGATGAGGGAGGCAGGCTGTGCCAAATAACACCTGTCCGGTTGAGGCCGTGGGCAGAGGCTGCCATCTTGGCTTATCCTGACACGTCCTCAGTTTCCAGGGAAGGAACCGTAGGCCGACTCTGGCTTTCTTTCCCTTTTGGGAATTTGAAGGTGCTCCTCCAGCTCAGGCCTGCCTTGCCCTCTCAAGCTGTACCTGCTTAGTCTCCTGGGCACTGGCCGCGTGATCCCCACAGCCTGGTGGCTTTGTGCGTATCCCATGATTCCTTTCTGTTTCACTTGCGTTCATTTGAGACAGAGTCTTGCTAAGTTGCCTTGAGAGCTTGGGTTATGGCTCAGGTAGGCCTTGAACTTGAGGTTTTCTTGCCTTTTTCCAAAGTGGTGGGACCACAGGTGTGTGCTCCATTCCTATTTACTGATTTCTTTCTTTTTTTCTTTTTTTTTTTAAAAGATTTATTTATTATTATATATACAGTGTTCTGCCTGCATGTACACTTATAGGCCAGAAGAGAGCATCAGATCACATTACAGATGGTTGTGAACCACCATGTGGTTGCTGGGAATTGAACTCAGGATCTTTGGAAGAGCAGGCGGTGCTCCTAACCACTGAGCCACCTCTCCAGCCCTATTCACTGATTTCTTGTTAACAGTAATTTTTCCTGAAAAATCCAAGGGTGTTACCAAGGCTAGGACATCTTTTTTCTTGTTTCTGACCCTATGAGTTTTGAAACTACCTGAAGTTTTGAATTAGGCTCTTTGAAACAGAGTCTGGGGAAACAGTGACCTAACAACCCAGTTTTTACATAGCCCAGGCTGCCCTCAGACTGTGGGTTCTCTCAAGTACTCAGATTAAACTCACATGCTCTCAAAGTCTACTTGTCTTCAGGCAAGCCTGGGGAGAGCTAAGCTTTGGACCGTGCTTTTGACTGCCAGTGAAGTTGTTGGTTAAAATCAGGGCCCTTGGTGGTGGGCCAGCGTCAGGGTTTGCCTGTAAACCTCTTGTAGTATTCCCAAGAGTCTGTAAAGCGCCAATCATGGTGGTGCACACTTTTAATCCCAGCACTCGGGAGGCAGAGGCAGGTGGATCTCTGAGTTCGAGGCCAGCCTGGTCTACAAATTAAGTCCGGGACAGCCAAGCCTACACAGAGAACCCCTGTCTCAAAAAACAAAACCAAACAAACAAAAAAGTCTATAAAGACTAGGCTGTTTTTTATTTTTGGTTTTATGAGGTAGGGTTTCTCTGTAGCCCCGACTGTTCTGGTGCTTACTGTGTAGACCAGGCTGGTATCTAATTCACAGAGATCCGCCTGCCTCTGACTCCCAAGTGTTGCCATTAAAGGTGCGGAAACTGAGATGTAGTGAAGCTAATTTGCCATGTGTAGCCTCGTCTCCCTTTATGGCACGGGGAGTAGCCAGATAGCTGTGAGGATCCCACCTCATGGCGCCTTCAGTGGTCAGATGTTAAACACAATCAGTCAGGCTGTGGAAAAAGCGAAGGCAGCAAATAAATGTTAAAAAAAAAGTGTAGTGTGACTTAGGAGCAGCTCAGGTGCGGGCAGTGCTTGTTTAGCATGTACCACACCCTGGGTCTGAGCCACGCAGGGGAGTCTGAAGACACTGGAGACATGGCAGAGTGGGCTTGTCCTCGCAGGCTGGCTGGGCAGGCCGCTTGAGCCAGAGTTTGAGGTCCGCCCATCTCACAACAAGAGTCTTAGCTCTGGAGTGGCTGGGGACACAGAGCGTTCGTTGTAAGCCCTGACAGCTCTGCCTCCATGTCAGGGAGGCTAGCCGAAAAAGGCGGAAGTGCTTGGAGTTGGGAAGGTAGGTGTAAGGCTTAGGCAGTTGTCACCTTACCCTGGTCTTTGTGTAGTGGTCACTGCAGGCCCTTTAGTGGGAAGTGATTGATGCTGCTCACTTCCGTTGCCAGTGCAGGGGTGTGTGGCAGACGCTGGTCTCGTAGAGTGCCCGCTTGCGTGTGCTTGGCCTGTGCTTGTTCTGGAGGGCTGGAAAAACATCTTGAAATTGTTTTCAATGTGTTTTATGACGTTTACATGACTCAAAATGCAAGAAAGCCGCCAGTCTAGTGTAGTTCTCTGTTCTTTCTCTGCAGGTATTTGAAATATCTCACCAAAAAATATTTGAAGAAGAACAATCTTCGAGACTGGCTGCGCGTTGTCGCCAACAGCAAGGAGAGTTATGAATTGCGCTACTTCCAGATCAACCAGGATGAGGAGGAGGAGGAGGACGAGGATTGAGACACGTTGGTCTGGAGTATTTTGTATTAATTCATAAATAAAACTTAGGAACAAAACCGTGGTTTATCCTTGTATCTCTGCAGTGTGGATTGGACAGGAAGTTGGGGATTACAGGGGCGGGGCCTTTCCCAGTCGCCTGACTTGCCTCCCGTTTGTATATAGATACCCTTTTCTGCTCAGAAATTCCAGTTTTCCGTAGTAATGCCTGAACAGAAAAACCAGGCTAAGGGATTGCATCTGACAGCAGTAGGTGAGAGGGTAGGTTGTGCACTTCGGCCAACCTGAGTCTTAATAAGCCCAGTGGTTGGTTTTCTCTGGTGCCTGTCTCAAAGGTTTGAGATACAGTGTGGTGCTCCTCAGTCTCAGTAAAAGCAAGCAGGTGGATTCTTTGTGTGATTTTCTTGTGGGAAATGGCAGCCAATAAAACAGGTTTCAGGGACATTTGTCTCCAGTTCTGATCACAAGTGGCTCACAGTGTGTGCACTAACCTTTTCCTTCCTGTAGAAACAAGAGGCGGTCTTTAGTGTCGCTGCTGCATACTCTGCCCTTTATCCTTTCTAAAGGACTTGTGAATGTGCTGGGCATTCATGCCTTTAGGTGGCTCTTCAGAGGGAAGCAAGCCGGCTTGCTGTGAAACTCAAGTGGGTTGCCACAATCTGTTTCTCTAGGCCTCCAGCAGGTGGCGCTGAAGACAGCTTCCAGATGGTCTCAGTAGGGGGAGCCCTTCCATGCCCAGGGTTCAGGAGGCTTAGGGGACCATTAAGGGATGGAGGAGGCTGGTGTTTGATGCAAAGATGTGGAAGTTGTTGCTGCTCACAGCTAAACTTTGATAAAAGTCTTAGTCTGGGGCTACAGCCAGTGTAGAGCTCTTGGCCTACAGGCTCAAGGCCCTAGGTTTAATCTCTATCACTTCACCACTCCATCCACGCGGTGTGCATCTGCGGGGTACTGGGCAGGGGAAGGATCTGGAAGCAGGGAAGATCAAGGATTACTTTGGAAGCATCCCCACCCCTCAGGATGCTCCTCTAGTCACAATCCTGCAGTAGCATGTTTGCTTTCTGGTAACAGTGTGAAGTGCTTAAGGGCTCGCTTACCCTGACGACACCACACCTGAGGCCTGTGCTCTGTGAGTCAGCTGGAAACCAGCGTCTAAGCTCTGCTGCGCCTTCAAGTCGGGCTTAACCTGTTGAGGCTTTGCAAAGAGGCTTTGCAATCTCACTGTGGTAAAGGTTCCAGCGTTTCATATTTCTATGCAAACTTGAAGCAGAATTGTACTGTCTTTCTCCTCTGCCCTTGTATCAGGCAGATGGGTGCAGCCTCACAAGGTGATGAATGTTGTTAAGTTTGTGACTTTGTTGCATTGATGTGCCCATGCGGCTATTTTTAGTTTCCTGTTTAAAAAAACAAACAAACAACCCTGGGTTGCTTAGCATATGCTTCTAAAAATGATCCCAGATTTTGAAACTTGTAATAAAATGGAGACTCGCTGGGTATTGCCTTTCTGAACTCTTGTATTTGAATGTTCACATTTTGTATTAAAGTGGCTAACACATGGCTACTGTGCAAGGCTTTTTTTTCCTACTTCACACAACCCATTAACGTTATTTTCACTGGTTGGTTGCGCTGGGCACAGAGAAAAGTAGCTGTCTGTCCATTACCTCCACTCTGTAAAGTTGAGCCTTGTGCAGGTGGCTGGAGTTGCCTGAGCCTGGAGAACTGCTTTCCTAACAAACGCCTTTTTCTGATGGGCGCCATGAAGGCTGAACTTGCATTCTACTAGACCCGCTGTGGCAGCTGTGTCCAGGGCTCCTCCTAGACCCAACTCCTTAGGTCTGCCTGGCCTCCTGCCTCACCTGTCTTTATGGGAAATGTTGGCACAGAGCACTGGAGTTCACGGAAGTCGTAAGACAGAGTGCTGGCACAGGCCTACTCTCTGCCAGTTGCAGTTGCTCCAGGTGCCGCCCAGGAAGTCTATCCACTGTCATCCCCCCCCATGTCCGCACCCCACCCGCGCCTGTCAAGGCTAGTGTGTCTGTAGTGTTCTCAGCAGTAGCCAGGCGGCCCATACAGAGGTTTCCCTGCTGCTGGCTTGCTGGAGTGCTGAAAGCCAGCCCTGACCAAACCCCTCTAGGATATTACGGCTGGGCCCTTAGCTTTTGAGGGACCACAGTTGACCGGGAAGTGAGGAATAGTGAGGACCCTAGTAGCAAGGCGTGGTTGTTACTTAAAAATTATGGAATATTTTCTTTAGTGAATGAGTGTTAAAGTCTGTACATACACCTGCAGGCCAGAGGAGAGCATCAGATTTGTTTATAGATGGTTGTGAGGCACCATGTGGTTGCTGGGAGTTGACCTCAATCTCTGGGAGAGCAGCCAGTGCTCTTAACTCCTGAGCCATCTTACCAGCCTAGTATTTGTCTTTTGTTTTTTTGAGACAAGAGTTTATCTGTGTAGCCTTGTCTGTCCTGGACTCACTTTGTAGACCAGGCTGGCCTCAAACTCAAAGCGATCCACCTGCCTCTGCCTCCCAAGTGCTGGGATTAAAGGCGTGTGCCACCATGCCCAGCATATTTGTCATTTTTTAAAGTGACAGGGCTGGAGTTAAGAGCACTGCTCTGCCAGAGGTCCTGAGTTCAACTCCCAGCAACCACATGGTGGCTCAAAACTGTACCCTCTAATGCCCTCTTCTGGCATGCAGGAGTACATGCAGATAGAACATGCATATACATAAAACATTTTTTAAAATCTTTAAATTAGTCACAGAAGATTTTGGGGGGAGCCTTGAAATGCATGTGGCCCCTTGGAGTGCCAAGTGCCGAAGCTATCAGGGACTTGAGGATGTTGGTCTCATAAGAGGCAGTAGCCACAAGAGGACGACGAACTGTTCTGTAGTTCTCACAGAGGACTTGGCGGGGTAGTGGAAGAAGACTCACTGTAGGAGACGCCATTCGCTGAGTCTAACAGTTGTCCTGATTTGGGGGTTAAACTGGAGGTTGCTTGCTTGAGGAACGGGGAGCCTGGTAGGTTGATGGCTGCCTGCTGTCTCCACAAGGGGTGAGGGAGGTAGCTCAGTGTTTGGGATTCCTAGCACCCACACAATTGTGCACCAATTTGCTCCTATGATCTCAGTGCTGAAAGGTTGGATGGAGACAGGACCCAGAGTCCCTGGACCAATCTTATCTGGTCCCACTTACAGTGCCCACTCGGGCCTGGTGTGAGGCCCTGTTCCAAAAGCGTGGAGAGCTGGAGAGGTCAGCCATGGTTAGGGGCAACTTGCTGCCCTTAGGACCTGGGCCCACGCCCCAGTATCCATGTGGCTGCTCTCAAGCATCTGCCTGCAACTCTAGCCTGGCCTATGTGGGCACTGGAGGCAAAACACAAAACAATAAATCCTCCAAAGAATGAGGACGGGGCCTGACAAGGCGGCTCAGCAGACCTGAAGGCATGCATTTGACCCCTGGAACCAATATGGTGGGAAGAAGCGACTTCCATTAAGTTGTCCCCGGCCTCCGGGTGAGCACCGTGGCATGCTTCTGCCGCCTCCCACTCGAGGTAAAAAGCACATAAAGGAAAAAAATAAGGTAGAGAGCAATTGAGGATTGAGGAAGACCATGTCAACTCTGGTCCAGCATGCGCCTAACACGTGAGCCTGCATCCGTAAGAGGAAGCGCACCGAGGGCTGTCTTAACCGATGCCACCACACTGCCCATGCTTGTGTAGTGAGCCGCTCCCTAGCCAGAGCCCAGGAAGTGCCCATCAAATGCTTCAGGGTTCTGGTCTTCCTCTCAATCCTAGCTGGTCTGTACGAGGTCCACTCCTGTAGACAAAACTGTCCAATCTAAGCCTTGGTCTTGGTGTCTACAGAGGGACTGAGCTTCCACCCACAGGACAAATGGCCACCCCGAGCCCTCCTGCAGCAGTGCAGGTACAGGATGTCTGCTTCCCTCACAGTCCAGCATCAGGAAGTGGCCACCGGTGTGGACGACACAGACTGCTGACATTGCTTTCTCTAGACAGTTCCTGGGGAGGTGTTTGCACTGCCCAGGACTGGAGGTCGTACTGGGTATACAAAAGGGGACATGGCTATTTCAATTTGTTCTTCGGAAACACTTTCATACTCATGTTTCAAATCTTGTTTCATAATCAACATATTAAAATATTTTGATTTTGGAATGGTCCCTGAGGTGTACTTACAAGTCCCATGGTCAGTTAACAGGACACCGTCTCCTGGTAGTAACCTTAGTGACCAGCCTGTTTGCACAACTGCAGTTTACAGAATGCTCGCTTTGTAGTAGCATCAGGCATCTTGGGTCCACTGTCATGAAAACGCACATTTAATAGTTTAATAAGGGGTGTCCTTTAACAATTACTGGAGAGCTACACACACACGTTTTCCCCTACCACCTAGTTTGGGTCTTTGCTCATTAGCTAACGCTACCCCAGTGCAGCATTGGGCGAGCATCCTGAGTGCATACCTCACATCTTGACTCTAATTTGCTTCAAATTAAGCAGCTGGGGCTTTTCTAGACTCTCTGGACTCTCTCAGCCTCGCCTTGGGAGGCAGAGCCAAGGTTAATGGTGTATGTGTGCATCTGCATGCTTGTGCACACGTGTGTGAGCATGGAGGCGTTCTGCCATTTCTGAGGTGGTTCAGGGCACCTTTAACAAGGTTTAATGTTTACCAACAGACTGGTAATGGAGGGTGAGCATATTTGATGGAGCTTGTTTTTTTTTTTTTTTTTTTTTTTTTTTACCCCTCTGGACCCTTAGCAGTCAGGGAGACAAGTGGTCTGGAGAGAGCCAGCAAGCCCTCCCAAGGAGGATGCAGGCTCAAGCAGCAGTCATCTGAGGGTCCCCTTGGCAGGAAGCAGCCTTGGCCCAGGGAACCTGCTGGAACCTTCGTCACCTTCTTCCTGCTGGCTGGTCCTTTCACCCTGGGCAGGAGGCCTCCGCTGTCCTGGTTGTAAAAATGACCTGTGAGATGGAGAGTCCATCATGGGAGGCTGGGCAGGCCTGCCTTTGCTCATGAACAAATGAAGAGATTTTTAATGGAGTAGCCTCATAATTCCTATGGCTTGTGAAGAAAGCTTTAGCAATGGCGTCCTTCCAATCCCGCCCCCATCGACTGCCTTGGGCCGGCCCAGTGAGTGAAGCCACCTCAAGAGGTCTTGTGCTGGGGTCCTCAGGCAAACGGCACACCTCATATGGTTCTTGTGAAGACAGGAAAACCCCTCCCTGCGACAGTTCTGGACACTGGAAGCCGCTGGTCTGTGTCCTGTGAGAGCTCAGCTCAGGCCAGAGGATTTGTGGTCCTCCCAGGTCAGGCAGGTCAGGCCCCCGCTCGCTGGTACAGTGAGATCCATTCCCTCAGAGTGTGGCCAGAGGCATAGCAAAAGGGTGACCCTCACTTTACTGGACTTTGTGGGACCGGTCGGCCGGAGGCCTCCTGCTGGCCCCTCACAACTTGTGTTCTTAAAAGTTGCCGGCAAGACTTGGCTGCACCAGGCTGAAAGCACTCGTTTAAAATTCCAGTCTTGCTCCCCGGGGCTCCGGCATCCAGCTTCACCTTTAACAAGCCGGGCTGGCAGCCGCCAACCCTTCCGCTAGGCGACAGGTGTCCTGAGTGGCAGTCCGGAGCACAGACCACGCAGAGCCCCAGGGACCTGGATGTGTTTGAGCTGGTCACGGCCCAAAGGGGTGTTTGGAAAGAGGACACGTGGTTGGCGGGAAGCCATGGATTTATCCGGATAAATCACACCCAGTTACCAGAGTGACCCTTAAGTGCGGGACACGTTTTCTTCTACTTCTCTTTTGAAAGGGGGTAGCCCGAAACCGAGGTGGGGTGAGTCCGGGGCAGCATGTGGATCACCTCCCTGCCTCTCCGGCCCAAGTGCCTTCGAGGGCAGGGTGGCGACGGCTGGCCCTGCCTGGGGCGCTCTCGCTCGCTTGCTCGGGTAGCACTGCCTCGCCACCTCCTGCGCCTGGGCCATCGAGCCCCCCGCAGCCAGCTTGGCCGTCGTGTCTCGGGGACCGACGGGCGCCTTGACCGCTCCCTGAACCCCCGCGGACCCTCAACCCCGCTGCCTCGCCAGACTGCTCAAGACTAGTCCCCGCAACTTGTTCTCTGCTGTTAACTAGTCGCGCTGGCGGAACGATGGGATGGGGTTGCCACAGCAACCAGACTGGACGTCACAATCCGGGCATGTGTGCCGCCCCCCCGCCGTGCCGCCGTGCCGCGGGCGCTGCCGCCGCCACCCTCGGCCGGCTGCGGGACTCGCGCTGCGGGGCGCGGTGGGCGGAGCGGCCCGGGCTTGGCGGGTGCGGGCAGAGGCGGCCGAGAGCTTGCGGGGTCGACACGGGGGGGTGGAGGTTTGGGGGGGCGGGGGGGCGGGCGGCCGCCATCTTCTCGCCGAGACCGCCTCGCCCGCCGCGCGGGTCCGTCCGGCAGCTCACGGGTTAAGGCTGGCACCGCGCCCGGCGGGAGGGGGGCGCCCACCTCCCCTCCCCCCCCGCGCCGGGCATGCGGGGCCCGCTGGGCACCGAGGAGGAGCTGCCGCGGCTGTTCGCGGAGCAGATGGAGAACGAGGAGGAGATGTCAGGTGAGAGGGCGCGGGGACCTGCCGGCCCAGGGCGCGGGATTGGCGCGGGACTGCGGGCTGCGTTCCCGCCTCGCTGGCGCCGCGCTGGCCAAGGGCGCCGGACTGGCGAGCTCCGGGGCGCGGCGCTCGGGGCGGGGTGCGCAGGGGACCCCCCCTCCCCGGGAGAGCCCGCGGCGGGGGCCTGAGCGAGCTGCGGGGCGGGAAGGGGGCGCGGCGCCGCCGGGGTCAGCCCGCGTGCCCTTGAAGGCGGCGGGAAGCGCGCGCTGCGGGCGGGGCGAGGACGGGCCGCGCGTGGGGAGCTGGCGATACCCAAACCCGTGGCGCGCGGGCTCCGACTCCCGGTGCCTGACAGTCGCTTCCCAGCACTTTGCCCAGGCCGCCCGGTGTGCTATGCGCGCTAGCGCCCGCCGGTTCCCAGTCCACCCTGCCCCCTTGCCCGTGGGCCTGGTGCCCCAGGGCCACCGCCCCTGCCCTTGCCAGTTGCCTCTCCGAATTCAGCCTCCATGGTGTTTGTGCCTCAGGGGTTACCTTGCAGGATTCTTCAGTTAACTGCTCCTGTCTTGGCAGGGCCTCACCCTGTCAGCGGCCCTCTCTCCCTTCTGAGGGGTATCACTTCGCAGCTTCCCAAGTCCATGGCTCCTCCTGGACTTCGGAGGGACTTGTGAGAGGCCAGAAGGGCCTCCTTTCCCCAGGAATCTACATCCCCGTGGGTGGGACTATATCACACACTCGCACCCCAGCTCCTGCTCTGCAGGAGAGAGCAGCACCTCCCGGGCCCTTTGGTATCTTCACCAGGGGCCACACCCCCTGCCCCCCAGCCTCCTCTTCTGCTGACCAGCTTGTTTAGGGGATTTAAAGCTGTCCTGGGGCCCCCTGCAGGAACCTGCTGCCCAGCCCCTCCCCTTTCAGCCAGGCCAAGAGCCTTCCATGGGGTCAGGTGTGCAGGGGTATGGTTTCCAGTAGTTGACCCCTAAATCCTAGGCTGAAGCAACCAGACCCTCTCTCTCAGAAGGAAACACTAAGGTCAAGCGTATGTAGAGAAACCTGTGGCTATTTTCTACTTAGGAGCCTGGCTCTTCCAAGATCCCTGGTGGTGGTTGGGGCGTGGCCTTTTGTGGCATCGACAGGGGCGATGGACAGTGTGTGTATCAACAGGCCCCGTTCTGGTTCTGGGACTCGAGTTACCCAACAGTGTCCCCTTCTCCTTCCTGCCTGACCTTGCTTGCCTGAAAGCGTAGGGCTTGATGAAGTCTTGGGTGCCCCCTCGATGGTGGGGCTCCCGACTTCACTGTTGGGCTGTAGGGGTTGGATCTTGATCCAGTCTTCTTCCTACCCACCCCTCCCGCCTCCTGCCCCCCTCCCCCCACCCCTACCTCCCTGCAGGTTGGAGAGAATGTCTCTCTGGGCCCTTCAGGAGCTCTTCCAAAGCCATACAGAGGAGACACCTGCTCCTGTCTCTCCCGCCAGGAATTCTGGGTGCTGTCTATCAACTGCTCTGACTGCTTTGCCCCTGGAGCCTTCTGGGGGCTCCAGTACCTTTCCAGGTCCCTGGTCTAAGTTTCTGTCCCCTCCCGTAGGCCCTCGCCGGAACTTCCCAAGCATTGGTCAGTGACCTTCCCTGCTTAGAACCGGACCCTGTGGCCCATCCATCCTTCCCAGCGCTCTTTGTTCACGCGTCGCCTCACTGGCCTCTGACACCTGGTGCCCCACAGTATTTCTCTATGGAACACTGCAGGTGCTGTCCTGTCCTTGGGCCCTGGCTTTGACCTTTGCTTGACCCCTTCTGTCCTTTTTCTCACAAGTTCTGTCCATGTGGGTCCAGTGCATTATGGGGGTGCCTTCTTTCATCCTCACCACGGACTCTCAGACCCATTTCTAGGGGTTATTTGCTCCCTGTTCTCCAGAACCTTGTTATTCTTTTCTGTCGGTCCCCACCCCCCCACCCCCTACCCACCCCCCAAGTGGGGTCCCTTAACTACAATCTGGACTGACACCTGAAAGTGAGGGTACCCAAAAGACTGTGTGTGTAATAGTGAGGAGTCTCTAGGTCATCCCTGGTCCCTTGAAGGTGGGGACATTTCTATCCTAGTCCTCATGTCTCTCTGCAGTGTTGGCCGCCTGGCCCAGTAGCTAGCCACCTCTCATGGTCCTCTGCAGTGTTGGGTAGACCTTCATGAAAGTGGCTTCCTAGACCCTCCCCAACCCCCAGCCAGATGGGAGGAACTGGTGTTGCAAGCCTTCACACTCCTGCGCAACCCTCAGCAGCTGGGCTTGGCCCCGGCCAGTTCTCTCTAGTGGGCAAGTGGGCCTGCTGTGAGGAGGAAAGTGGAGCGGGCTCCCACCTCTGCTGGCTCAGAGGTTCGCAGCTGCAGGAGTCCCACGGGAGTGTGCTGGTCAAAGGGGGGGGGACTTAAGAAAGAGCTGGGTGGGTGGAGGAGGCCTTACATCCCAACACTGTTCTTGCTAGTCCTGTGGTCTTCGGACAACCCCCCCTCCACCCCGTGCCTCAGTGTCCCCACTTGTAGAATGAGTCCAGCACCACCTACCTCACAGAAGGCTATTGTGAGGCCTCGTAAGATGGTATAGATAGAACATTCAGGTCATAGTGCCCAGCGCATCACAGATCCATAGCAAACCACGGCAGGTGCAGTTAGCACCATCCAAAGGGGATGGATGGCTGCCCCGCCTCCCTGAGGACATGTTTCTGGGACTTGCACTCTCCTCTAGTAGGTACCCGGGTTGGAGGATGGCTGGGAGTGAGACACCTGAGGTGGGCTCTGCTGGGCTGCAGGTCTCCCTGCCTGGCTGGCCCAGTCCCCTCTCAGTCACTGTCAAGCTGGGCCCGGCCACTCTTTAGGCTGGGTAGGTCTGGTCCTGGGGGACCAGCCTGGTCCCCACCTCCATCCACCCTTCAGATCTATCTGTGTGAGCATTGTAGGTTTCTTAGGTTTGGAGGTGACGAGAGAACCACTGCCATGATTCCCAAGGGCCTGTGCTTTGTAAGCCGCCACCCCCCACCTCCCCACCCCCCACCCCCTGCCAATTTGGAGTAGGGATGTTCCCGGGAGCCTGACTGTATCCAACACCCACTCAATCACCTAATTATCAGTCCACAGTACCAGCCAATGAGCCATCCTGTCATCCAGCCATCCGTCTGCCAGCTATCTGACACACACCGTTCACCTACCATCTTTCCATTCTTCTCCGTCCATCCATCATCCATCCCACCATCCGTCTATCCACGTACAAGTGGTCCATCCATGCACCCTCCATTTCCGCTTGCACCCATCCAGCCACCCATCATGGTTTGCCCACTAAACTCATTTCTGCCCATCTACCCCGACTCCCATCCGATTTCCTTCCATCTATTCGTCCGCCTTCTCAACGCGGATTTCTCAAACACCTTCGAGTCAGGTACTGAGGAGTGAGTGCATGTTGTCTAACTTTCTGGGAGCGCTTTCTCTGAGGCAAGGCCTTGCTGTGCAGACCTGGCTGTTCTGGAACTCTCTATCTAGGCCAGGCTGGCCTTAAACTCACAAAGATCCTCTTGCCTCTGCCTTCCGAATGCTGGGATTAGAGGTGTGCGCCATCTTGTCAGGGCTTCTGGGGGGCTCTTGCAGAGAAGTCTGTAATTCTGTCTTTATCTCCTTCTCCTCCCTGGGTCTTCCTCTTGCTCTGTCCCCACTGCCAGGCTTGATCTGCTCAGTGTGGCATCTCTGCCTCTCTCGCCCCATCTCTCTTCCCGCGCCTCCAGCGTTTTCCATGTCTTACAATCCTTGCCGCTTTCTTCCCATTCGCCCACGCCCTGCCCCTGACGGGGCTTCTGCCTGCTTCCCCGGGCTGTGCTCGCTATCCCAGCTCCCAGGCACTTAGGATAAGAGCCTCCTCGTAGCCGGCCTGTGGTAGCGCACGCCTTTAATCCCAGCACTGGGGAGGCAGAGGCAGGTGGATCGATGTGAGTTCCAGGCCAGCCTGGTCTACAAAGTGAGTCCAGGACAGCCAAGGCTACAAAGAGAGACCCTGTCTTGAAAAAACAAACAAACAAAAACAAAACAAAAAAAGGAGCCTCTTCGGCCCCTCTCCTCCTCTCGCTCTCAGGACTGCCACTTTCTTTTATGAGATGCCAATGAGGTGATGTCTGGGTTTTGTTAAATGTCATAAATAAATTATTAATCGCCCCTTGGGCGGTAGCCCTGCTCTGGATTGGCTGGGGGGCCTGTGCCACAGTGGGGGTGGGGGATGGGGTGGGGGATAGGGTGGGGGATGGGGTGGGGATGGGGTGGGGGATGGGGTGGGGGATAGGGTGGGGGATGGGGTGGGGGATGGGGTGGGGGATGGGGTGGGGGATGGGGTGGGGGATAGGGTGGGGGATGGGGTGGGGGAGGTCCAGAGATGAATGAGGACTTTAGTTTAGGCTTCCCGGTATCCAGAAGTCCTGGCCCTAGTGTTCCTCCACCCTGTGACTCTCCTGGGTTTTGCACTGCCAAGCTGCCCAGCGAAGGAGGCCATGTGTCCACAACTCTGCATCTCTCTACTGCCCAGGAGGAAGGCTGCAGTGTGGGCAGGCCTTTGGTCACTGGCCAGGAAGAGGCAGTGGTGGTTGGTTTGAAGCCCTTGGGCCTCTCTGGCCTTCTTCCTGACCACTAGGTGGCCCTGTTCCCTGCTGAGAGATGGGCTTGGGGGGGGGTTGGAAACAGGAGGAGCCCCTATTCCCTGCATTCTGGGAAGGGTGGTGGACTGAGCTGGGTCCCCATCTTTGACCGACTTGTTCTCCTCAGACATTGGTGATGGAGGCCTTGTCCCAGCTCCTACCACAGCCCTGTTGGAAAAGCTTCCTGGAGGCTTGGTCTTCCTCAGAGGAGGCGGGGCCTGGAGCCTGGCAGGGCTGCACCCTGGGTGTTGGTTCCTAGATCTATCCTGACCCCCTCCCCAATCTCTCAGGCTCTGTGAACAACTGATCCAGAATTGGCCTTAGCCTGGGTCCTGGGGTACAGTCATGAGCTTGGTACACAAGGGTATACTGCTGAAATGCTGGGTTCTGGGCATTCCAAGGCCTGGAGGGTGGAGCTAGGGGACCGCTCCCATACCAACCAGCATGTGCCTGTGGCCTGGGTTGCCACATGGCTGTAGTCCCTGACAGTGGCAGGGACTGAGATATGGGTGGGTGGTGGGGCCCTCAGAGTCTCATTTGTAAACGGGGGTGGGGGTGGGGACATTGCAGCGTCTTCTTGTTTTATTGAGACAAGGTCTTGCTATGTAGCCCGGGATGTCTTTGAACTTTGCCACAACCCTTCCTCGGACTGTGGAGTGCTGAGATTAGCAGCCTGTGCTGCCATACCTGGCTCAGCGCCACTGCTGGGAAGGGTCACCCAGCTCCCCCAGCTGTGGCTGGAGAACATAGGCCTGCTCGTGTGTGTGTGTGTGTGTGTGTGTGTGTGTGTGTGTGTGTGTGTGTGTCGCCAGCTAACAAGGGCCTGGCAGAGAGCCTGTGCCTTCCCTTGCCACTTTCTGTCCCCACACTCACTCTGTCCTTCATCTTCCTGCTGACCCCGACCCCACGTCTCGGAAGTAGCCCTTTCTTGCTGCTCCTCAGGCCTGCTCTGACTGGGGCCACGTAAGATGTGAGGAGTTACCAAGCTAATGGTCCTAATTATAGCTGGCTGGGATCGATGGAGCCATGGGGCCTGGGCCAGGGCAGGGCTGGTGTTTGAGGAGGGTACAGCCAGGCAGGCCAGAAGAGCAATGGGGCGAGCCTCCAGGGGCTGAGGATTGGCAGGACAAACTGTTTTATGGGCCGGCTGCCCCCACTCTGGTCCCCTCACTCCAGGGTAGTAGAATCCTGCGCCCCCTCGCCCCCCACTGGCCACATGGGCTTTGTTCTAAAGCCAGCCTCTGACCTGCCCCTGGTGGATAGGGCTGTGGGAGGGAGGAACTGGGCTGAAGGCACAAGCCTGAGACTTGGGTGTGGCTGGTGGTGGGGTTGCTTGAGGGGTGGGTGACTTTCAAGCTTGAGTTTAGAAGGGCCAGGACCTGTTGATGAAGAGGGGGATGTGGTCCATGTGGGAAGCGAGGGCTGGAAGTGCCAGTGAGGACTGGTTGTATGGGGTGGTAGGGTAGGATCCAGTGTCACAGAGGGCCAGGCTTGAGGTGTCCTCAGGACTACCAGAAGTGATGTGGGGACAGGAAGTGCCTGCTTGAGGTAGGCGTGGTCATAGTTGGGTCCCCATCCTCATGTGAGGGCTCTGGAAATTTCCTTGGGGTAAATTTTTATTTCTTTATTTTTATTTTTATTAAACAGGCAGCCTTGGGCTATATGGCCGCCTTGTGGAAGAGGAGGAGGGTGGTCTGTACATAAACATGGGGTCTACGTTCAGGATTCCTTCTTGCCCTCTTCTGTATCCACGGGTAGAACACAGGGTTCCTTCTAGAACATTCTTAGCCACCTGTGCACAGCCCCCCTCCCCCGCCTTGCAGCATCTCTTCAGCTGATCAGCTGAGGGTATATGTGCTGGGCTGGCTTCCTAAGTCTGGGGATTCCCCTGCTGGGTGGAGACAGAGGACTGCCCAGAGCAGGCAGGAGGGAGAAGGTCCCCTTGAGATTGCATCAGCTTGGAGCCTGTTACATAACTGGTTACATACGTAACCAGGGGATGGGCGCCTCTGTCTGGGTGGTGCCTGTGGTGCTGGGAGAGTGCCCAGGTGTGGATGGGTATCCCACTGGCCACCCTAGCCTGGCCTCCTGCCGTCCCTCAGTGCTGCTGCTGAGGCGCCTCGACTCCCAGACCACACTGTGGGCCTCTGCAGATTTTCTCTGCCTCTGGCACATCGGGAGCTCAGAGGAACAGAGGGTTGACTTCCAGTAACACCTGCCTGGCCTCAGCTTGGATTCCTGGCCCACATAAGCCCAAGTCAGGAACCCGCCCCATTGCCCACGCCCCTGTGCTCTGGAGTCTTGCCACAACCCCACATCGGCTGTACCCCCCCCCATGTACCCCCCCCAATGGACCCTGCCTCAGCATTGCCTATCTCTGTAGCTTAGCATGTACTGTGGTAGTCCTTCAGGGATGACCAGCGTTTGGACTACTCAGGCCGCCTCCCGGTGCTGCCTGCAGCCTGCCGCCTCCTCCTCCTCTGTTTGCTGGCTGCTTCTCTGGGTTCCCAATCTTACAGTAGGGAGGGGCTGGATCTTTGGCGCACTCCATCCCTGCTCTGGAGACTCCGGGGAGCTGTGCTGGCAGGCAGGCAGGGCTTGTTCCTTGGATGGGGGCCTGGTGCCGAGGGGTGCCTCGTTCCTGTGGGAGGCTCTACATGTGCAGATTGACTATGCAGGGGTCAGCAGGGGCATCTTCTTAGCTGCTGGGGCCACGGATTGCCCTCTGCAGGTGGGGTATGTGTGACTGAGGTCAGCCTCTGGGTATATATAGGGAGCTACAGAAACCCAGTGGGAACATGTCTTCCTCCCATGGGACTCTGGGCCTCAAGAGAGCCTGGCAGGTAGGCTTGTGTGGGGCCGGAGGGATGGGTGTTGCCTCTCTGTGGACACACGCAAAGCAAAGCCTTTATTCCTTGGGTCACCCCTAGACACTCACTGTGCACAGTACATGAGGCCAGGACAGGAGGCATCTGCCAGGACATCCAGGTTGTGGGCTGGCGAAGTCGTCGGGCCTTTGGAGCTGCATTATTCTGGAAGCCTCCTTTGCCCCTCTGGATGGCCATCTCCCTCTCCTTTGGCCTCTGCGTGGCCATCTGGTCCACTCTGGGTGGTTTGGTTCTTACTGCCGTGTCTGCGATGACCCTCACCACCTCACCTCTCAGGTCATGTCCAGTGCACGGGAATGCCGTCTTGCCTTAGATTTCCCCAGTGGGTAGGCGTCACACTCCAGCTGACCATGTCCCCCAGTACCGTGGAAGTCTCTTCTAGGTTGAAGGTGAGCTGGGGACAGACTGGCCACCTTTTTAATGACCCCAGCCCCTAAGCCCACCTTCCTTCCTCTTGGAGTTTCCTTAAAAAAGCAAAAACAAAAAACAAGCCTTGTATGTGGTGTGTACACCCGAGTGTGTGGGTGCACACAAACACGGAGGCCAGAGGAAGACATGATGCTTTCTCGATCACTCTCGGCCTTGTTACCTTCAGACAGGATCATCATCATCATCATCATCATCTTCTTCTTCTTCTTCTTCCTCTTCCTCCTCCACCTCCTCTTCTTCTTCCTCCTCTTTCTCTTCTTCCTCCTCCTCCTC
Source organism: Acomys minous (assembly GCF_964271855.1). Lineage (NCBI taxonomy): Eukaryota > Metazoa > Chordata > Mammalia > Rodentia > Muridae > Acomys > Acomys minous. The sequence goes on from NC_140487.1 coordinate 125,917,765, forward strand.
CTCTTCTTCTTCTTTGACAGTGTTTCTCAGTGTAGCCCTGGCTACAGAGCTCTGCCTGCCTCTGCCTCTCAGAGTGTTGGGATTATAGGCATGCACCACCACACGCCTGGGTCACACAGGATTTCTTTTTCTTTTTCTTTTTCTTTTTTTTTTTTTTTTGTTTTTTTTGAGACAGGGTTTCTCTGTGTCGCCTTGGCCATCCTGGACTCACTTTGTAGATATGGCTGGCCTCGAACTCACAGCGATCTGCCTGCCTCTGCCTCCCGAGTGCTGGGATTAAAGGCGTGCGCCACCACGCCCCAGACAGGATTTCTTACTGCACCATAAGTGCCCCGGTTTGGCTCCACTGGGTGGCTAGCAAGATCTCCCCCAATGCATGCTCAGCCAGTGTCTGGCTTTACCCTGAAATCCTTGAAGCTAATGAGGAAATTTGGGATTCATGAGCAACTTCTGAAATCCCGCATGTGGGGTGGACCTGGCATCCTGCTAGCCCTGTGCATCTAGTTTGGGCGTGGGTACCGATTTCCTGCTGGGCAGGGAGCAGTGTCGTCTGGAATCCCGCATTAACAGGAAGTTCTGGGCGAGGTGGCGCACGCCTTTAATCCCAGCACTGGGAGGCAGAGGCAGGCAGAGCTCTGAGTTGAGTTCAAGGCCATTCTGGTCTACAAAGCAAGTTCCAGGACAGTCAGGGCTACACAGAGAAACCCTGCCTCAAACAACAGCAACAAAGAGGAAATTCTATCAAGCCCGTGGCTGATTGGTAATGCCGACCTGTAGGCTCAATTTTCTTAACTACATTTTATTATGAACTTATTACACAAGCCTTACAACCCGACTAACCCAAACAATAGGAGGTGATTAAAGAAAACAATATTGAAACCTTAAGGATATCAGTTCCAATTAACGATTCTCCTGGCGTAATCAGCAGGATTTCAGCAAACCAGCAATCCCATCAAAGTTGCTTCTAGAACCTGGAGCAACCAGAACCTGAAGCCTCAGCTGGAGTCCAAAGCCTTGAAGCTTTCCCTGGAGCAGTTCTCTCTAGGAGCGACTCTTGAAGTTCAGGGATGAACAGCTAAAACAATCCCAAGTCCTCGCTCTTAAGCCTCTTGTTTTGGGCTCATATATATATATATTTCCTCTCAGAGTCTCTGCTAGGATGTTTTTCAGCTGGCAACATCCAAGCTCCCCAACGAAGTGGTTCGACTTCTAAGGGGATAAACATCGTGTTCTCTCACTAGTCTGCTCTCCATCCCACACTTGGTTTTTGTTTTGTTTTGCTTTGTTTTCTCAAGACTGGGTTTCTCTGTGTAGCCTCGGCTGTCCTGGACTTGCTTTGTAGACCAGGCTGGCCTTGGACTCACATCGATCCGCTTGCCTCTGCCTCCCGAGTGCTGGGATTAAAGGCGTGCGCTACCCACGTCTGGCCCCAATCCCACACTTGGGGTCAACAGAAAAACATGTTTATCTCTCCTACACTGACCCCAGTGTAGGACCCCTGTGGCTGATGGGACTCTTGTTGTCTTATATCCACGCGTCACATCTCAGCTGTACTTGAACCTCTGGAGGCAAGGGCAGGCCTTACTTAGCTCCTCCTGGGCCAGTTAGGGATGACTTTGGTGTCCCATGAGGCTGCGTCTCCCCCAGGTCAGTAAGGACACCAGGTTAGACACTTGCTTTCGTGTTTGGAGTCGGGACTGGGTGATTATTATCCCTTCTTAGAGAGGAGGGAAGAAAGTCCAGCAATGAGAGGTGGCCTGTGCTGTCCACCTGTGTAGATGCCACTGTTGTCGCTTGGCCTAGGACTGTGGTCACATGGCTGTGATCTGGCATGGTTGGATTCTGGTGGTGTGTGTGGGGGTCCCATGGCTATGTCTCTGGTTCTGGATGAGAGACCCTGAAGGTGACCCCTGCCCCTTCTCCCTGCAGAAGAAGAAGACGGTGGCCTTGAAGCGTTTGAGGACTTCTTCCCTGCAGAGCCCGTGAGCCTTCCAAAGAAGAAGCCGAAGAAGCCGAAAGAGAACAAGTCTAAGGGGAAACGGAAGAAGAAAGAGGTGAGAGCGAGCCACTTGGGGGGCAGGGGGCGAGCCTTGAATTGCACGCAGACCCTCATGGAGGTGTCATGCAGAAACGCCCCTGGGATGACAAGGACACGTTCTGTTTCTGAAGGTTGGAGGGTCAGCTGTCTTTCTGTCCCGAGCTGGAACACCATGACACTGTCACTGGCTGGCTGGCTGCACTGCCTCACACTGTAGCCCCAGGCTGGCCCTTGGCCCCAGCGCAGTCTGCCCTCTCTTTGGCTGCTCTGCAGGAGCCTCTGTCTCCTCAGCGAATCCCACTGAGTGCAGAGAAACTCAGAGAAACACTTGAGTGCAGAAAAAGTGAGGAGGGATTGGCTGTGTGTGCTCGTTTTTTTTTTTTTTTTTTTTTTTTTTTTTTTTTTTTTATGTTAACAGTCCTGTTCTTTACTTCCTGGTTCTGGGATCTCTGTATAGGAGCAGTTGTGACTCAAGGATGCAGAGGCGGGGTGGCATGCTTGCTGACAGAATACCTCCAATGTGTGTCATGTTGGCTCACTTCATCTCTGGGATAAGCCTTGGAAATCGGTGGGGTTGGGAAACTGAGGCAGGCATGTAGCTTGAAGTCTTTCTCACTTGGGCAAGACTCAGCTAAGTTCTGTCTTCGCCCCTCCCGCATCTCCAGGCAGCCCTGTCAGGAGGGTGGGGGGGACACACCTCTCCTTATAAGTGAGGGAGGGTAGAGGTGCTCGGGGGTCCCCCCGAAGGCAGTGAGGGCCTCTTGCTCGTCCCTTAGTAAAAACAAGACACTGCAAGGCTTTGAGATGGCCTTCCTGGGTCTTCAGAATGCAGGCCAGGGGACAGAAGCAAAGAGGCCCTCATGGGGAGAAAGTGATGGGGAAGGGTAGGTGAGAGCTACTGCCCTCCTGTGTCTCAACTGTGTCCTCTTTCCATTTCTCCTGTGTTGGGAACACGTCAGACCCAGCAAGTGAGGGACAGCTGTGGAGGGGATCCAGGGCATTGTAGGGGGACCTGCAGCCTGTGTGTTTTCTCTTCTTGTCTCAGTGTCTCGTCCGGGCGTATGAAAACAGCTTGGCCTAAGGGTTCCCTCAGCAATACATGGCAACCCCCTGGCCAAGGTCCTCAGTGGCCTCTTCTAGCTCACCCCAGCCATTTCTTGCTTTGCATCTTTGTCTGATTTCTTGTGTGCATGCATGCATGCGTGCATGTGTGTGCGTGCGTGCGTGTGTACCAGCCTTTGTTCTCCTGAAGTCTTTTTGACTCTCAGCTGACTCTGTGCCTGTCATGGCTGTGTGTAGTCTGGTGTGATGTCTGGGACTAATGTGTCTGTCTCCTCCCAGAACACCCACCCTTTACTGCAGGGCAAGTCTGTAGCTGTCCCCAGCACGAAGGAAGGAAGGAAGCAGCTTGCTGAGGGTTCTGGGTCACAGACCCATCTATACTCTAAGGCTTTCCTCAAGGTGTCACGAAGCTCTCTGTCCCATTATCCAGAGAGGACACAGGGGCAAGATGTGAGAGTCCTGGATTAGGAGAACTCCTTGTTGAAGAGGTTCTGGGATCCAGCTCCTGCTTCAAGCCAGCGTCCCCTCCTGACAATGACCCTTGGCCCTGCAGATCTGTCCCTGACTGGGCAGTAGAGAGGTTCTGGACTGTGAGGCCCTGGGAATCAGGTGCTCAGACTTTCTGGTTGAAGTCCCAATCTGTTGTTGTCACTATTCTCAGCTCTGGGGGACTCTGGTCCTCGGCCTCATGGCTGATGACACTTGCTCTCCACTTGCTCTCCAATGTCAGGCCATAGGCTGGGACCATCTCAGATGTTAGCGCGAACAGGGGCGCCCAGGGAGCCTCCGTTCTAAGCAGGGCTGTCCTTTTTCTCACTCCTTCCTGGCCACAGGGCTGTCGTGGCTCTGGCTAGGAAGGAGGCTGCAGGTGGAGAGGGTGTGGGCTGGAGGGCCTGGTAGCCTTTAAGGGCAAGGGAGGCTGTTTCTTTCTTTTTGTACCTATTTCTGGGACCACAGTCACAGGTATTCTTTCCAGTTGGCTTGGGTCTCTTGCTCTCTTTTTCCTGAGGACGTGTTTGTTTTTTTCTGTGCTGTTTTCCTCCGGTTCTGTCTTCAGTCTCACACACTGGCTCTTCCTCTGGCCTGCGCTTCCTTTCTCTGCCTTATTAATCTCTCTCTCTCTCTCCCTCTCTCTCTCTCTCTCTCTCTCTCTCCCTCTCTCTCCTATCTCCCCTCCCCTATCTCGTCTCCCTCCCTTCCATCCCCTCCTTTGGCCCCTGTTGTCTCTCATGAGATGCAGTACTGCTTCCTTAAAAGAGAGGAACATCGGGATAGGCAAGGTTTCCAGAAGAGGAGGTGACCTTCGGGCCAGGGGAGCCCCCTCTCTTTATTCATCCGCGAGCGCTTGGCTCTCATCAGCTGCAGGATCTGGGGGTGGGGGAGTGGCAGTCTATAGCATGCTATTTACAAAGAGCGGAAGATCTGTCTGCCCACCCACCCCGCAGCCCCAGATCACGGGTGTGGGAATCTGCTTCCTCCCTCAACCCCACCAGGTGACTGCGGTGTGAGCCTCAGAGGGGGCCGGAGCAGGTGGGCTCTAAGCAGCGGTTTGGGTGGGGGCACAGGCAAGCAGCAAGCATGCCTCCTGATTTACATAAAATAACCGGGCTGCAGCCGGAACCTGAGCATATGTAGATGAAACTCCCTGTCAGACCGGAGCGCAGGAGGGAGAACTGATTTCAACCTGTACTGCAGCGGTTGCCATAGCAACCAATTATTCAGTGCTAAATTATAACTGTTTATAACACTGGTGAATGGGAAAGGCTCATATTTCATTCTTCCCTTTTTCCCTCTCTCAGTCTTGAAGGACCCCAAGTCGAGAATGACCAACTCCTTTGAGTCTGAATGCTTCGTGGCCCCCCCTCTCCCTGCCCCCCCCCCCCCCCCCCCCGGCCCCGGGAGATATGATGTGTGTTCTGGGCATAGAAGGGAGGGGAGAGACAGGAGGAATGGATTCAGACACTGGGGCGTGGGCAAGGAGAAAGGGTGCTGCTGGACTGTCTACTTGGGGTCCCCACTAGCTGTGGCTGGTGTGCTGTGCCCTCACCAGGCAAAGGGGGGCTGAGCAGAGACCTGGGTGTGGCACCTGAGGTGTTTTGCATGTGTCCCCTCACATCCTGGAGCGCTCCATTTGACAGTCACACCCAGGACCGTCTTCACGAAGGACGGTGCCGAGGTCCCAGGCCCAGCTGTCGCTCTGACTGTCGCAGCCTGAGCGTGCTTCTGTTGCCCTCAGACCACAGGTCAGCCTGTGAGCTTTCTCAGGCACTTAGTGGTCTGTGTCTCCTTCCTGAATGGGGGTGTGGCCCACCTCCTCATACCCTTCCGCCCCCAGTAAACTTCTTTCTTTCTTTCTTTCTTTTTTTTTTTTTTTTTTTTTTTTTTTTGGTTTTTCAAGACAGGGTCTCTCTGTGTTAGCCTTGGCTGTCCTGGACTCACTTTGTAGACCAGGCTGGCCTCGAACTCACAGCGATCTGCCCGCCTCTGCCTCCTGAGTGCTGGGATTAAAGGCGTGCGCCACCAAGCCCGGCATATAAACTTCTTTCTTAGAGCAGGGTCTCAGTAGATGGCCTGGAATTTGGTGTATAAACCAGGCTGACCTCAACCTCAGAGATGTCTGCTTCCTTTGCATCCTAAGTGTTGGGATTAAAGGTGTGTGCCCTAATAAGTTCAGAGACACCGAGTGGCCCTTCCTCCTCTCGGTCTTGGCTTTTCCCTTCTTTCCAGTGTCATTAGTCTCCCCAGGTCCTGCCGACAGCTCCTTCCATGGATGCTTTTTCAGATCCACTCGCAGCATTCCCCCCTCACCATCTTCTCCGTGAGGCAAGATGTTTTTATGATGTGTGTCAGGGGGAGGAGGAGGCCCAGGAGTGGAAGTGCGGGAACAGCTGACATGGGTTCTGCCGGGAGACCAACCCATCCTGCACTCCACTGTCATGGGGTGACCCAGGCTATGCTGGCTTCACTGGGAAGAGGCAGGGCAGAGGAGAAGAGAGACAGGCTTGGGGCTTGGGGCTCGGGGCTGGAGGTCAGAGACTTCTCTCCTCGTGGGTGGAATAAGAGCGGGGCATCTTGCCTATGCTTTGGTGGACGGGTGGAGAAAAGGAGCATCAAAGCCTGAGGTCTGTTTTGGCAGGGCTCCAGCTCTGTCCACTGCCCTTTTACTCTGGAGTGTACTTTGCCTCCGCCCCCATCAGCTCTGGAGTATACGTTGGCTCTGCCCATAACTGCTCTGGATGGACTTTGGCTCTGCCCCCTATCAGCTCTGGATGTACTTTGGCTCTGCCCCCCCATCAGCTCTGGAGTGTACTTTGGTCCCGCCCCTATTAGCTCTGGAGTGTACTTTGGCCCCACCCCCTAACTGCTCTGGATGTACTTTGGCTCCGCCCCCATCAGTGCTCTGCCCAGGCTGCTGCCTCCAGGTGCCTCCCTCCTGCTCTCTGTTGTCTGCGCTCCCTCTGTGCCCATGCTCCAAGCTGTGCTGGCCACTTGTGGCCTCCCCTGAACACGCAATTGCAGTGTCTTCCCAGTAGATGCTCAGGCCAGCTACCAGGTCACAGTCATGTTGTCTACCCATACTGTCACCCATACCGTCATGACCCATGTTGCTGGCTTTGGTCCTGTCACTGTGCAAGGAAGTCGGACAGTTACCTTCGCTGTATCCCTGCTTACCAAGCCATGGGGGTGTTGTCGCAGGAAGAAGCCTTTGCCTGGGTGTGATCTGGTTGTATCAGGAGTGAAGGGAATCTGTGGCTCTGTTTTTGTTTTTGTTTTTGTTTTTTTCCGAGACAGGTTTTCTCTGTGTAACAGCTCTGGCTGTCCTGGACTCACTCTGTAGACCAGGCTGGCCTCGAACTCACATCGACCCACCTGCCTCTGCCTCCCGAGTGCTGGGATTAAAGGCGTGTTCCAACCCCCACACCCTGTGCTGCCCCGGCTGCGTCTGTGGTTCTGAATACACTCTGGTCTAAATTCTCACCACTTGGCCCCAAGACAGTAATCATTTCAGACGTGGAGGAATCTCCAGGTTCTTCTTGGCAATAAGTGGCCTGTGGGAGAGAGACAGGACACCTCATGGTCAACTGGCTCTGCTGTGCTGTGCCACCCCCGTCTCTGAGCCTGGCTGTCCTCACGTCAGGGCCTCTGTGTGCACAGTCTCCCCAGGTCCTCACGTCATCGTGCAGATGAGAGACTGGAAGTTCAAGTTGTTACAATGACTTGAACATGTCCCCAGGCTAGCGAAGACCCACGGGCAGGACCACGCAAATGCTCACCCTGGATGGTGGGTGAGCCTGTGTGGTGGAGTCAGTACGGGTCCCTCTCTGGGGCAGGCTGCAGCTGCTGTCTGTGGTGCTGAAGTGTATGGGCCCTCTAACTCTCATCTGTACTCTTTGGGGCAAGGGCTGGGGCTCTTGGATCTCTTGGACATGTTTTCAGAGAGCTGACCGGTTGCTGTTATGGAGAGAGGGACTGGGGAAGCGGATGTTTCTCTCTGCCTCTCACTTTCCCATACCATAGCCTCGGAGCTGTGGCTTCGGGGCTCCATGTCACTGCCAGCTGCGGGACCTGGGAGCTGGGAGCTGGCTTTGGGTCCAGGCCAGGGTCAGTATGCTGGGAGAGCAGAGAGGCCTTGCTGTGTGCAGATGTGGCGAGGGCACGGCTAGCGGATGGCAGGCTCAAGAGCTTCCTATAAGGCAGATTGAGCTGAGTGTCCAGGACAGCATGTGGGTGCGGTCCCCCCAGATGCACTGCCAGGAGAAGCTGCTTCGGCGACACGTCCAGCCTTGCCTATGCGATGGGACGTGCCTAACTGGACATCCTCCGCTGGCTGAGGGGGCCCCCAGGATTCTCCAGGCACACCCTGTCGCCCCTTCCTCCCTTTGCCTCTCCTCATCTCCTTTCCCTTTTTCTTGCTTTTTTCTTCTTCCGTCTCTCTCCCCGACTGTTGTTTTCATAGCTCATTCTCCACATCTTCGGCTCTCTCCATCTCTTCTCGTGCCTGTTTTTGCTCACCTCGAAGATATCTCACAGCAATCATGAGGGTGACAGGCCCTGAGCTGGCAATCGTGGTGATGGTGCCAGCCTGTCCCTGCAGACCCGCGTAGGGAAGGGCACGACTCTGGCCGCTCACCTCCACGCCACTGGCAAACCATTTCCTTTCAGGGACAGCATCTTTCTGGCGGGTTTGCTTCGACTCTTAACACCCTCATCTCCATATAAATGGCCCATTTGCCTGTACAGACAGGAAACTGAAATCGAGTCAATCTTAAGAGCTGCCTAATTTACCTTTTCTGTCGTGGAGGTGGAGTGGCCGTGCTGGAGACAGGCTTGGACCGTGGCTGTCTCTGGAGGCCTGGCCCTCGGTTCATTCCTTAATCACAGGTTCCATCCACAGGCTGGAGGGTGCACGGCGGGTACTGGTGGATGGGTCGGCTCCTCTTGTTTTGACTTTGGCCATCATGGTGTCTACCGGGAGACCCTGGGGTGCGGTGCCCATCACGCTCCCCCAAAACCCACTCTGACCCGAGCAGACGCTGAGCTTGCCCTGAAGCCACACATCACCTGCCTGCAGAAGTCTAGTTCCACCTCAGGTCACCTCACCATTCTGTCACCTCTGCTCGCGCCCGCACACCAGTGCACTATGGGTGAAGAAAGATGGCGCCTGGCCAACTTAGCCAGGGCCTTTGCTGCCCCGGGTGCCTGGCATTCTGGGGGCGTCTGGCACCCTCACCGTTCCCCTTTCTCTCCCAGGGGAGCAATGACGACCTGTCGGAAAATGAGGGGGATCTGGAAGAGAAGTCAGAGAGCGAAGGGAGTGACTACTCTCCCACCAAGAAGAAGAAAAAGAAGGTGAAGGAGAAGAAGGAGAAGAAAGCCAAGCGGAAAAGGAGGGACGAGGACGAGGACGATAACGATGATGGATGCCTGAAGGTAACTGCCGGGGCCAGGGCCGGAGGATGGAGACGTCCTCGGAGCCCCAGTCAGGGAGGCCCCGCCCCCGCTCCGCCCCCGCCCCCGCCCCGCCCCCGCCCCGCGGATGTCGGACCACGGGGGTCGCCAGGGGCCTGCAGCCAGAAGTCTCAGCCACACGGGGAGAACTCGGGAGTCTGTGGTGGCGGCAGTGCAGTGTCTTGCTGACCGACAAGGGCTACTGCTCTTGGCAACAGCTTTGCCCGCCCGAGCGAGCGTGCAGCTGTTTCTGGAGAGGACGCTAGGTACCGTGAACTCAAGCTTGGTCTCAGGAACCTCTTGCTAGGAGCAATTTGGGGGAAGTTAAAACAACAGATGGGATCTTTGGCACTAGCACCTGCTGGACAGTCCTGGGTGGCCCGGCCCTGCCTGGGTACTTGGCGCACTCTGCAGTTCTGCCCACACGGGCGTCCCTGCAGTCTCTCAGTGGACTTCGGAGCCGCGTGGCTGTGGCTGTAAAGATGGCCCTGGCTGCCCTTTGGGCATGAACACCTTTAGTCAAGAACGTGGAAAGCAGCTCAAGGCGTTACAGTTGAGCTGAGGCCACCCCCCTGCGTTGTGAGGTGTGGGTGGGCAGCCTTGTCTCCCCAGGAATAGTGTGTGAGCACAGTCACTGTTGGGCAGCCGACTGCTATGCATGATTGAGTACTGGAGAGCTGCGGGAGCAGCGCTTATTTGGGGGTGTCCTGACACCCCGTGTGGTCCCATTAGTCACTGGTGGGTGTGTTGTGAATCAGCTGTGACTGGTAATAGCCCTGGGGGACCAGTTTTGAGAAATTGCTTCCAGGAGCTGTTTAGGATTCGCTGTCAACATCCATCATCGCTCGCGTCTGTGTTTCCTAGAGGTGTCTCCAGGAATGGCCGGGTGTGTCTGAGAGGGCAGGTTGGCTATGGGAAGGTGCCCCTCCCTCATGGAACCAGGTTCCTAAGCCCTCTTGCTTTGCAGGCTATTTCTGGGGCATAGGTGCTGGGGACCCAGGGAGTGTTTGCAGTGGGTGGCCTTTCACTGCAGGAGCAGAAGGTCGGCTCCTAAGGGTCCTGGAGGGGTTGGGGCAGAGATGGGGCCCTGTGTGACATTCAGTGGCATCACCCAAGGCTGTAAGCATTTATTTCTCCTCTTCTGTAGATGGGGGTCTGTGTCCCCCGGCTGGTCAGACACTGTGGCCTAGAAAAGTGTGTGCGTATTGCTTAACGGGTGAAGGCTGGGCTGGCTGGGGCAGTTCAAGATTACCTGGGAGGGCAGGATACAGGGCGAGTAGGAAGGTGTCTGGGTTGCATGTCCCTTTCTCAGGCACAATTAACCTATGCTAATTCTCTGTGAGGCAGAGTGAGGAGAGGGAGGCAGAAAGGCGAACTAATTTGTCTACCTCTCCCTGATGGTGTCCGACAGAGCCACAGTTAGAGCCGACACATCAGGAGGCTGGAGAGATGGCTCAGTGCTTAAGAGCGCTGGCTGCTCTTCCAGAGGACCTGGGTTCAAAACCCAGTACCCAAAGGTGGCTCAGAATTGTAATTTTAGTGTCAGGGGGATCTGATGCCTTTTTCTGGGCTCCACCGGCACCAGGTACACATATGGTACATAGACATACACAGGCAAAGCATTCATATCATAAAAAGAAATAAATTAAAAATAACTGGGCATAATAGCAAATATCTTTAGTCCCAGCATTTGGGAGGTAGAGGCAGGAGGATCTGTGTTGTAAGGGACCTAGGCCATATTGCTAGGCTCTTCTCTGACTAGCTCATTTAACTTAAAATAACTCATTTATACTGATCTCTGTTCTGCCACATGGCCAGTTACCTCAGCTCAGGCACCATGTGTCCGTCTACCTCACATCTGGCTGGCTGAATCTCACATAACCTGGCTCTATGCCATATATATTTTTTTAATTGGCAGGTGTTGCATCCATACAAGACACAAGAGGTTCTATAGATCTGAGTTCAAGGCCAGCCTGGTCTACATTTCGAGTTCTGGGACAGCCAGGGCTAGGTAGAGAGACCCCGTCTCAAGAACTGAGAACAAGACCTCATCCATAGCCAGCACTTCATGTGACCCCGGCCCACCAGGGGCCATGCAGCCAGCCACCTGGTCCTTTAGCTTTCAGACCCCTACGATGACCATGTTGAGAGCTCATGGGGGCCCTACGGGATGTCACACATGTTTCTGAGCACCACGTCTGGGAAGAGGCTGGGGGACTTAAGCTCTGCCTTTTGCGGGGCCATTGCTATAGCTTTGTCAACCCGTTGCAGCCTCCAGGGCTTCCCTCTTACCAGAGCAGCCTGCTCTTTGCCTCTGGCCTGTTTGGCCCAGTTGTTTGCTTTTTCACTTTTTGGAGAAACAGGAGTGAACCCCGTTACCCTGTCTAGACATTAAAGCTCGTAGCATCCTCCTGTGTGCTGGCGGCATCTGATACATGCCGCTGGTGGGATGGGGAGGCGTGGCTTATGGCGTGCCGGTGCCAGGTGAGAGCGTGTTCTTACCTTCCAGACTGCCTCCCTTACTCCTTTCTCCTTTCCCAGAGCAAGGAGGCAGGTCAGAAGGCCCTCCCCGCTCCCCCCCCCCCCCCGCTACCCCACCTCTGATCCAGCCCTGGCCGTATCTCTGCAGGAGCCCAAGTCCTCGGCACAGCTCATGGCTGAGTGGAGCCTGGATGATGTGGACTACCTGTTTTCGGAGGAAGACTACCACACACTGACCAACTACAAGGCCTTCAGCCAGTTCCTCCGGTGGGCCAGGGGCTGGATGCTGTGGCTGGGTGACCCTGGGGTTTGTGCTTACCTGAGGGCTGCTGAGTGAGGGAAGGTTAACAGAGAGGCAGCTGGGACTCCTGAGTGCATGAGGACTATCAGAGCAACCACTGACCTGGGGCCAGGATTTAGCATAGCAGTTGGTTGGGTCCTCACAGGCCCTCTCCTGGATCCATCTGTGGGGCATGGCCCGCCATAGGCCCGTCTCTGGGCTGCAGCCTAGATGGAGACACAGCAGGAGCCATATTAGAGGGTGCTCTGGTCTCATCTTTGTTTTTTTCCTTGCCCCACTTTGTGCCCAGTTTCTCTAGCCAGGACTGTAGGGGTAGCCACGCCTCACAGGTATGAGAGAGAGAAAGAGAGGCTGGTCCTCCCTCACCTTCCTGTCTCTCCCCCGCAGGCCACTTATTGCCAAGAAGAACCCGAAGATTCCCATGTCCAAAATGATGACGGTCTTGGGGGCCAAGTGGCGAGAATTCAGTGCCAACAACCCGTTCAAGGGTAGCTCAGCAGCAGCGGCTGCGGCGGCTGTGGCTGCCGCCGTGGAGACTGTGACCATCTCTCCTCCGTTGGCCATCAGTCCCCAGCAGGTGCCCCAGCCTCTGCCCATCCGCAAGGCCAAGACCAAAGAGGGCAAAGGTAAGGCTGTGGGCGAGGGGGTGCCGAGCCCCGTCTGGCAGGGCTGCCTCTCCTGATCCTACAGGGCAGCTAGGGGCTCCCCTTATGGATGACCTCAGGCTGACTCGCCCTGTCACAGCTTCTGCCCTGTTAGTTATTGGGGAGGGTGGGGAAGCAGAGGAGTTTTGGGGGGAATCTTTGGGAGTTAACATCTGGCTAACTGCCCCCACACTGTGGGCATGGAGGGCGGGAGGGGTGGTCCACAGCATGGAGTTACCCTAGCCCATCCTCAGCTCCGCCCCCCTGAGGGCACGGAGGTGGGAGCCCACAGAGCAGAGTTGTTCCAGCCCTGGACTGAAACAAGTTTGAGTCAGTCTTGGGTTAGCCTGACCATCCTCTCCTGTGAGCACCACCTGCTTCAGGGCCTTTCTGTGTCGAGTCCCTGCAGAAGGACCTCACAGGAGTGAGTCTGACAGGGCTGGAAGACAGCACCGAGCCCCAGGTCTGGTCTGACTCAGCGCAGAGAGGCCTGGGCCGGGAGGGCAAGCAGGGCCTTCTGCTTGGGAGGAGCAGTCCGCAGCCTGTGCGGGAGTCCTGACTTCTGAGAGGCTAGGGGCGCTGATCTTCTTAGTGTTCTGATGTGGGACTTGATGGGCTGAGAGGAGTCTGGGGACCGTGTGTCAGAGCCACAGAGTTTTGGCATGTAGGACAGCGCTAAGCATCATGCCTGGCACCCCCATGTCATGTCTGAGAGAGTGCCTGGTGGGTGAGTGCCATGGGCCAGGTGCTTCTGGTGCCCTACCCCTGTGCCCCACCCACCCAGGGCAGCCACGGCCGGTACCTCGACCCTGCGGTTTGGGAAGCTGGTGGGCTGGCTCTTGGTGCCAGGGTGACTCTCGAGGGGGCCAGGCATGGGTCACAGGTGGGCGCTGTTGCTTCAGGAGTAGCCCCTGCTGGCATGGAAGCCAAGGAGGACTTTGACCAGATGCTGTAGAGGCTGTTCCCAAGTAGACAGACTTCTAAGTGTCCATAGCAGGCCACCGGCATGGTGGCCATGACAGCCAGCTTGAGTCAGGCTTGTCTTTGCCTCATCACTTCCTGTGTAACCTTAGCAAGAGCTCTGCCTCTTGGTCCCCCAGTCTCTCATCTGGCACACGTGACCAGCTCCTTACTGGGGCCTCGGGGGCTCAGCGAGGTGGTGGGGAGAAACGGGCCATCAGGTGCAGTGTTGGTCATGGCAGCCCTCATCATGGTGTCCAGGGCCTGGAGTGAGGAAGAAGAACAAAGGCGCCAAAGACTCCAAGAAGAAGGGCAGGGGCAAGCGGATGGCGGGGCTCAAGTTCCGCTTTGGAGGGATCAACAAGAGGAAGAAAGGTTCCTCGGTGAGTGTGTGTGCGTGTGTGTCTGTGTGCATGTGTGTGTGTGTGTGTGTGTGTGTATGTGTGTGTGTGTGTGTGTGTGTGTGTGTGTGTGTGTGAGGGTGGAGAGAAGGGTTCCTCGGTGAGTGTGTGTGCATGTGTGTCTGTGTGCATGTGTGTGCATGCATGTGTGTGTGAGGGTGGAGAGAAGGGTTCCTTGGTGAGTGTGTGTGTGTGTGTGTGTGTGTGTGTGTGTGTGCATGTGTGTGAGGGTGGAAGAAGGGTTCCTTGGTGAGTGTGTGTGCATGTGTGTCTGTGTGCATGTGTGTATGTGTGTGTGTGTGTGTGTGTGTGTGTGAGGGTGGAGAGAAGGGTTCCTTGGTGAGTGTGTGTGCATGTGTGTCTGTGTGCATGTGTGTATGTGTGTGTGTGTGTGTGTGTGTGTGTGTGAGGGTGGAGAGAAGGGTTCCTTGGTGAGTGTGTGTGTGTGTCTGTGTGTGTGTGTGCATATGTGTGTATGTGAGGGTGGAGAGAAGGGTTCCTTGGTGTGTGCGAATATGTGTCTATGCATGTGTGTGCATATGTGTGTGTGCATGCATGTGTGTGTGTGAGAGAGAAAGTGGAGAGAAGGGTTCCTCGGTGAGTGTGTGTGCATGTGTGTCTGTGTGCATGTGTGTGCGTGCATGTGTATACATGTGTGAGGGTGGAGAGAAGGGTTCCTCGGTGAGTGTGTGTGCATGTGTCTGTGCGTGTGTGTGCGCGCATATGTGTGTGCATGTGTGTGCATATGTGTGTGTGAGGGTGGAGAGAAGGGTTCCTCGATGAGTGTGTGTGTCTGTGTGCATGTGTGTGCATACGTGTGTGTGCATGTGTGTACATATGTGTGTGTTTGTGTGTATGTGAGGAGGGAGAGAAGGGTTCCTCAGTGAGTGTGTGCAAATGTGTATGTGAATGTGCATGTGTGTACATGTATGTACATGTGTGTACATGTGGGGTATGGGGGAGGAGAATACTTTCTCAGTGTGTGTCTGTGTGTGAGACAGAGAAGGGGACAGGGAGAAAGGGTTCCTTGGTGAGTGTGCTTGTGTGTGCAAGGGGCAAGGGGAGGGCTGTTTTGAGCAAGACAGTGTGCCACATTCATCCCCCACCACCCCGAGCTTACTGAGGCAAGCCCTGCAACCCCTCTCCCAGTTTGTGTACTTACAGACTGGGCCTCAGTTTCCCCATTTATAGGTGTAGACTGGACTCTTCCAAGGGCCGATCTGGCCTAGACTCCAGCCAGGTAGCTCCATCTAAGCCAACTGCAGATCTTGGCTGCAGCCGCTGCTGCCTACAGTGTGGCTCCATCATGCAGGGGGCTCAGCTGGCCCTTCGTGGGGTCTGGCACCCACGTGTGCCCGGAGAGTGGAGCCCTGGGGAATGGCCTGTTAGACCAGGCTGCAGCCATGATTCCTCCCCTAGCTCTATGTCCTGTCCTTCTCACCTCACCCCTGCTGGTCAGCTGCAGTTTCCTCCCAGCTCTGCAGAGGGTAGAGAGGGTAGAGAGGAGGGTTGAGGCTTTTCTCTGTCACTCGGTGGGGGCTGCTCTGGAGGGAGCATGGCCCTGCCCTAGATGGAGCAGGTTAGCCGCGCCCCTAAGGAGCCATTAGTCCATCAAGTGTGTCCACTGGGAGAGATCTGTGGAGATTCCCAGGGGAGGGCCTTCCTTAGCATGGTCCCTGAAGGATGTGCAGGAGTTAGGCAGATGGCGGTCGGAGCCCGAGGCAGAGTCAGGTTTGGAGAGCAAGAGGTGGGAGGATGGTGGGGCACGCAGGCAGGCTGTGCACCAGCACGAGTTAGGGTTAAGAGATGGCTTGGGGGCCGCAGAGCGAAGCCGCAGGGAGTGAGTCGTCTTCAGAGCTTCCTTGGCCCCTGCCCTACCCAAACCACGAGGGCTGGCCCTGACTCACAGCCCGGCCTCCTTCCCTGCAGAGCGAGGAGGATGACCGCGAGGACTCCGACTTGGACGACGCCAGCATCCATAGCTCTTCCGTGCGCTCCGAGTGCTCGGCGGCTCTGGGCAAGAAGAACAAGAGGAGGCGCAAGAAGAAGAGGGGTGGGGCTCTTGGAGGGGGCGGGGCCTTTGTCACGATGGGCGTGAGGAGGTAGGGGTGGGGGGATGGGGGCGGGGTGGTGGTGGTGGTTGGGGGAAAGGCACCCTCCCGTCCCAGCCTCTCTCAAACTTGAGCTCTCAACCACCCTCCCTCATCCTCCTTTAGTTACCCCCTCAGCTCCTACCGTGTATCCCCACCCCACCCCCTTCTCCTCTCCCTCTCTCTTTGGTTTTTTGAGACAGGGTTTCCCTACATTGTTGTAGCCGGTCTAGAGCTTGCTATGTAGACCAGGCTGGCCTTGACTTCATAGAGATGCCCCTGCCTCTGCCTCCTAAATTCTGGGATTAAAGGCGTGCGCCCCTTGCGATTCTTTCCCTATGCGTACTTCCTCCTTGTACTCCTCCCTTCCACCCATCTCTTGTCCACTTTCACACTCCACAGTCACCCCCAGTATTTGTTTACTTCCTGGCCTATCTTCTCATCCGCTTGAAACAATTTGAACACCTATCATGTGCCAATCTGGCCTGGGGTAGTGGAAATTAGTCGCGTATGGCAGGGCCTCCATCATCGCCCCTCCCCCCTTCCCCGCCCCATTCCAGTGGATGATGGCGACGGCTACGAGACAGACCACCAGGACTACTGTGAGGTGTGCCAGCAGGGCGGGGAGATCATTCTGTGTGACACCTGCCCGCGGGCCTACCACCTGGTCTGCCTGGACCCGGAGCTGGAGAAGGCTCCAGAGGGCAAGTGGAGCTGCCCACACTGTGTAAGCTGTGGCTGAGGTCCGGACTTGGGGTTGGTGCGTCATCACCTGGGCGACCCCGGCCCGAGCTGCATCCAGCTGGACTCCTCCCTACAGGAGAAGGAGGGGATCCAGTGGGAGCCGAAGGACGATGACGAGGAAGAGGAGGAGGGCGGCTGCGAGGAGGAGGAGGATGACCACATGGAGTTCTGCCGCGTGTGCAAGGACGGCGGCGAGCTCCTGTGCTGCGACGCCTGTCCTTCCTCCTACCACTTGCACTGCCTCAACCCACCGCTGCCGGAGATCCCGAACGGTGAATGGCTCTGCCCGCGCTGTACAGTGAGTGTTATACCTCCTGCCCTGCCCTGCCCCGTCCCGCCCACCGACGCCCCACCCACCCGGCCCCAAGCCCGCTCTTGCTGGCCCAGGCCACGCCCCCAGCAAACACATCCACAGAGACCACGCCCACCGCCTCACCCTGCCTGCCCTCTCCTGAATCCCCTTTAGGACTGTTTATTGAGAATTTATTCTGAGCTAAGAACCTCATGTACGCCGCATTCCTACTTGGAACTGAACTCAGGAGGCCTCACGTTGAACTATAACTCCATCCCTTAATGGACATTCAAAAGTTATTTTGGGGCTGCTTGGGGTGGGAACTCAGGGCCTATACCGTGCTCTTACCAGTGGGCTACCCTGAAATTCATCTCCAGCCAGAGTATGAGGCTCGGGAGGGCACAGTGGCTTGCCTGAGACCATACTACAACAGAAACTTCCCACTGGCATTTGAGTCCCTGAGTGATCCTGGACCTGGTGTCCCTAGGCTGGGTTAGTGACAGAGTGTGGCCCCCACAGCCCGGAGCCTCAGTTTATGGAGGGTGAGAAGGGTACTCTCCCCACGTCACCGTAGGCATCTGAATCTGAAGGCCCCATGTGTTCAGGGCTGTACTGCATCGTCGTGCTGTCTTGCGTAGGCATCTGGGCCTCTGCTGTGTGTTTGTATCATGTGTGTGCCAGTGTGTTTGTGTCCTCGTCTGTGTAGGGGACGGAGCGGTGCCTTGATGGGGTAGTGCCTACTTTTTCCTGGTTCCTCCCTGCAGAAGGTGAGGCCAGGTGGGCCCGTGGCCTGGGAAGGGAGGCTCTCGACACCCTTGGAGCCCAGGAGAATCACCTTGCCTTGCCAGCTGGCCTCTTCCTTTTTGTCCTTTGCCCTCAGAGGGCCAGCGTACGATTGCTTCGGGGTTTGTGGTGCACATCGCATGTCCACACCTGTGCTTTGACACCAATAGTCCTTCGGGGCAGAGGAAGAGAGGCCAGTTTTACGGGCAAGAAAACAGGCCGAAGGGATGTAACTTAGGTGCACAACTGGGCAGCGTCAGAGCTGAGACCTGTCCTCTCCAGAGCCGTCTCCTAAATCTGTCATCTCTCCTCAGGCCAGCTAGGGCTCAGAACTGCCCTTGTGAGGGTCATGGCCACAGCCAGCCATCTCCGGGCAGCTCAGAGCCCTGGCACAGAGGTGTGATTGCTGTATTTTATTTCTCTGCTCTGCCAGTCAGCAGCTCCCTGGAGTCCCAAGGTCCTCAGGGCCTGAGTGTGTTGGGGCTGAGGGAGATGGACTTTGTGCCCTAGATGGCTGGGATGTACGGCAGCCCTGCTGGGTGTGAAGGAAGTGGCCAGGGCCACAATGTCCCTGAGGTCAGGCAAGGCTCCCATCCTGTGCATGTTCATGGGTCAGGACATGATGTGATCCTTCTCAGGGCTCCAAGCAGGGCATGAGGCAATGTGTGGCCGCACGGGTGGGAAGTCCGTCCAGAGTCCTGAGCTTGTCCCCTTGCTCTGCTGTTCCGTGAGGAGTGGGGTTTATGTGTGTGGAGGCCTCTACCGCCCCGGGTTAGGTGCTGAGGAAAGGCACTGTCGAGTCGTCAAGTACAAGCGGCCCACTTGGACTCACAAGCTCCCTTGCTCATCTCCTGCACGCTCAGCACATGTGGGCTCCCGAGGAAAGGCGTGATGCCAGAGTCCCTGTGGCATTGTTTTGGCTTGCGGACCAGCCTGTTGTCATGGGAGTTTCAGCCTTGTGACTTAGCCCTGAACTTGGTGACCATCCTCTGTTCACAGTGTCCCCCACTGAAGGGCAAAGTTCAACGGATCCTACACTGGAGGTGGACGGAACCCCCGGCTCCCTTTATGGTGGGGCTGCCAGGACCAGAGGTGGAGCCAGGCATGCCCCCGCCCAAGCCTCTGGAGGGCATCCCTGAGAGAGAGTTCTTTGTCAAATGGGCTGGGCTCTCTTACTGGCACTGCTCCTGGGTGAAGGAGCTACAGGTGAGACGCCTGGGCCTCCTGTGAGCCTGGGAGCCTTCTGGGTGGGTGCGAATGGGCTGGCATGTGTGCTCTTCAGCGCCCCCCTCAGGCATGGGTGGGAGCTTGGAATGGCCATTGACGGTGTGTGTGTGTGTGTGTGTGTGTGTGTGTGTGTGTGTGTGTGTGTTAGGGTGGAGGGGTGTGGGTGGGTGGGTGGGGGTCTGGAGGGTAGGGTGAGGGTGGGGGGGTCGGGGCATGGGGGTGGGTGGGTGGGGTGAGGTGGGGGGTGGGCAGGTGGGGGTGGGGGTGGGGTATAGGGGCATGGGGAGTGGGGTAGGGTAGGGGGGTTGGTGTGGGTGGGTGGGGGGTGGAGGTGTGGCTTGTCCCACCTAGGATGGGGCTGGAGGCTGAAGGGCTGGGTCGGGGAGCAGGGCGGGCAGCCCATCTCCGTCTCACACCTTGGATCTGTGAACAGCTGGAGCTGTACCACACGGTGATGTACCGCAACTACCAAAGGAAGAACGACATGGATGAGCCGCCGCCCTTTGATTACGGCTCCGGCGACGAGGATGGTAAGAGCGAGAAGCGGAAGAACAAGGACCCTCTCTACGCCAAGATGGAGGAACGCTTCTACCGCTACGGCATCAAGCCCGAGTGGATGATGGTCCACCGCATCCTGAACCACAGGTGAGGGTGAGGCAGGCTTGCCTTCCAGAGCCCAAGGTGGGTGCAGCGGGACAGGGGAAGGTGTAAAGACAGCCCACTGCGGGTGATGTGGCTGTCCAGCCAGGAGCGTCATTCGCCTGTACTGGGGCACCGCCATGCTCAACATTCTCATCCTCGTAAGTCAGTCCCTGAGGCGTGGAGACGAGGGGAAATGTGGTGAGCAGTCTGTGAAACTTGCACAAGGCAGGATCCTGGTGGGGTCCCCAGGCTCCCTCCAAGTTAGGGACTGAGTTCAGCAGGATGACTCGGAGCCAAGCAGGTTCAAGAAAGCAGGATTAATGAGTGCTACACCCCAAGAGGCACATTCAAGAATATACTCAGCATTGGGCGGGCATGGCGGTGCACATCTTTAATCTCAGTTACTTGGGGTTCAGAATAGGCAGATCTCCGTGAGTTCAAGACCACCTCCATCTACCTAGCAAGATCTAGGCGAGCCTGCACCACACAGAGATCTTATCTCAAAACACACACACACAAACACACACACACACACACACCACACTCTCTCCCTCTCTCCTCCCCCATCTCTTTCTCTCCCTCTTTCCCTCTCTCTCCTCTCCCTCTCTCCTCCCTCTCTCTCCCTCTCTTTCACTCTCTCTCACCTTCTCTTTCTTCTATCTCTCTTCTCTCCCTCTCTCCCCTCTCTTCCTCTCTCTCATCAAGGGAACTGGAGAGATGGCTCAGTGATATAGAACACTAGCTGCTCTTGCAGAGGGCCTGCGTTAGGTTCTCAGCACTCATACGGAAACTCACTATCTCAAGCAATTCCAGTTCTAAGTAACCAAGAGACCCTCTTTTGGCATACGTGTGCTACACATCCACCCATCCATCCATCATCCATCTATCATCCATCCATCATCCATCCATCATCCATCCATCATCCATCTATCATCCATCATCCACCCATCATCCATCCATCATCCATCCATCATCCATCTATCATCCATCCATCATCCATCCATCATCCATCCATCATCCATCTATCATCCATCATCCACCCATCATCCATCCATCATCCATCCATCATCCACCCATTATCCATCCATCATCCATCTATCATCCATCCATCATCCATCCATCATCCACCCATCATCCATCCATCATCCATCCATCATCCACCCATCATCCACCCATCATCCATCCATCATCCATCCATCATCCACCCATCATCCATCCATCATCCATCCATCATCCATCCATCATCCATCTATCATCCATCCACCCATCATCCATCTATCATCCATCCATCATCCACCCATCCATCCATCATCCATCCATCATCCACCCATCATCCATCTATCATCCATCTATCATCCATCCATCATCCACCCATCATCCATCCATCATCCATCCATCTACCACCCATCATCCATCTATCATCCATCATCCATCATCCATCTACCCATCATCCATCCATCATCCATCCATCTACCACCCATCATCCATCCATCCATCCAACCATCATCCATCCATCATCCATCTATCATCCATCATCCACCCATCATCCATCCATCATCCATCCATCTACCACCCATCATCCATCCATCCATCCAACCATCATCCATCCATCATCCATCTATCATCCATCATCCACCCATCATCCATCCATCATCCATCCATCTACCACCCATCATCCATCTATCATCCATCATCCATCATCCATCTACCCATCATCCATCCATCATCCATCCATCTACCACCCATCATCCATCCATCCATCCAACCATCATCCATCCATCATCCATCCATCCATCATCCATCCATCTATCATCCATCCATCTACCCATCTATCCATCATCCATCCATTTACCCATCCATCCATCATCCATCCATCTACCACCCATCATCCATCCATCCATCATCCATCCATCTATCATCCATCCATCTACCCATCTATCCATCATCCATCCATTTACCCATCCATCCATCATCCATCCATCCATCCATCATCCATCTATTTACCCATCCATCCATCCATCATCCATCATCCATCCATCCATCAATCCATCCATTTATACATTCACATGTACTCATAAAATATTATTAAATTTTTATTTATTTATATGAGGTTCTATCTCCATGTACACTTGCATGCCAGAGGAGGGTATAGATGGTTGTGAGCCACCATGTGGTTGTGGGAATTGAACTCAGGACCTCTGGAAGAGCAGACAGTGCTCTTCACGTCTGAGCCACCTCTCCAGCTCCATATTTTTTGTTTTTGACCAAGGTCTTGCTAAGTAGCCTTGACTGGAGCTAACTTATACAGACTAGGATGGCCTTAAACTCACAGAGATCTGCCTTTCTCTGCCTCTTGAATTCTGGTATTAAAGGCATGCTTCAACGTGCCCAGCTCAAAAAACAAACAAATCTTTAATAAATAAAATAACATTTTCAGCAAGGTTGAGACACACATCCGAGGCTGCGGGATTGGGAACCGGACCTAGTGTGTCTTGGTCGTTTCCTGTGGCACCTCTTCACTCAAGTCTGGCATTCCCATGGAACTTATTGGTTAGGGAAGCCAGAGTGAGAAGGCCCAGCAGGAGGGCGAAGGCTGGAGGAAGAGCTTTTACACAGTGCATGGTGTGAGACTCTGCTGATTTCAGGGACTGGAGGACAGAGGTGGCAGCCAGTGGGCCCTGGGGAAGGCCCTGAGAACCTGTCATGTGGCGGCAGCTTGGAACTTTGAACTTCTGCCCTGTTCACAGCTCTGTCTTTTTTTTTTTTAAGTTATTTTTCAGACAGGGTTTCTCTGTGTGTACCCCTGGCTATCCTGGAATCACTCTGTAGACCAGGCTGGCCTCGAATTCACAGAGATCTACCTGGCTCTGCCTTCCTCAACCCTAACCCTGAGTGCTGGGATTAAAGGAGTGCGCCACCACCACCCGGCCAGCTCTGTCTCTTTACAGCTTGGGAGGGGTGGCTTTCCCACTGTGTCCCTGACTGCAGGTCCTGCCCGACAGTTGCTCTGAGGGTAGAGGTTAGGCACCTCTGTGGCCATGGGCATCTGAGCTGGGTCTTTATGTAACAGGGGTTTGCTGAAGCCTTGCCGAAGTGGTTTTGGTGGGGGGACAGGAAAGATGTGTTCCTACAGTCCCTTATTGACTGTGACACACCAGGCACACTCCCAGACTCTAGACGGTACCTAAGCTGCACCTTGGATTGACTGCCTCTCCCCGCCCCCATTTTTTTTTATTAAGATGCATGCTAGAGCAAAAAGGTGATGTCCTCAGTACCCCAAAGCTCTGTACCCATGAAGCTTCCAGAGTGTGCACAACTACCAATTACTTTTTGAAAACAAGCCACTGGTTTCCATGGTGACTGGGAATTGGCCTTGCTGTTCATGGCCCCCAGGCCACCTGCAGACACAGCTCCTCAATCCTTTGCCTTCACATTTGCCAGTGAGGGAGGGGTGCCATGGCTCCCTTGCTTTGCTGGGGCCTCCTGGCCTGGTTGCTGAGTCTACTCAGGTTGAGCAGGCGACCTTGAGGACTCTTTCAGGTTGAGCAGGCGACCTTGAGGACTCTTTCAGTGGCCACTGTGGGGCTTGTGTCCCTGGGGATCTTTAGAAGAGGGTGGCCCACATACAGGGATCACATCTTTGTTGGCTTTGTAGGGGAGGGCTCTCACCCAGGACTGATACTGCAAAATGCTTTGGATTTTTTTTTAAATGTTAGGAAGTGAAGTCTCTGAACAGGGGAGAGGTTCACGGCGCCATTTCCCGTGTTCAGACTATGTAGCCAGGTGGCCTCACCCCTGCAGCAGTGGCTGGGAAGGCCACCGGTTACTGCTTCCCAGCTCTCTGTTGGCATAGCCTCTCAGTGTCCCTGTCTCCAAGTCTCTTCCACTTTCTCCACATCTGCGTCTCTTTTTTGCAAACTGTGTGGCACTGGGCAAGCTGCTAAACGTGCCTGGAGCTCTTGCTGTGGTACCCTCCTCCTGGCTGGGCCTAGAATACTAGGAGCCCGTGGGTGTGAGTGGGCCCTGCCTGGGACCTATGCGTGCATCTCCCCATCTTCTGCCTCCTCCCATCCCCCAGCTTTGACAAGAAGGGGGATGTGCATTACTTGATCAAGTGGAAGGACCTGCCTTACGACCAGTGCACCTGGGAGATTGACGACATTGACATCCCCTATTACGACAACCTGAAGCAGGCCTACTGGGGCCACAGGTGTGCTGAGTGCTGGCAGCCCGGAGTGGGGGTAGGGGGGTGGGGTGGGGGGAGGGGGCCACAGGTGTGCTGAGTGCTGGGGGGTGGGGGCCACAGGTGTGCTGAGTGCTGGCAGCTGGGGGGGGGCATGGGGGCCACAGATGTGCTGAGTGCTGAGTGCTGGGGGTGGGGGCCACAGGTGTGCTGAGTGTTGGCAGCTGGGGATGGGGGGTGGGGTGGGGGGAGGGGGCCACAGGTGTGCTGAGTGCTGGCAGCTGGGGATGGGGGGTGGGGTGGGGGGAGGGGGCCACAGGTGTGCTGAGTGCTGGCAGCTGGGGATGGGGGTGGGGTGGGGGTGGGGGGCCACAGGTGTGCTGAGTGCTGGGGGGTGGGGGCCACAGGTGTGCTGAGTGCTGGTAGCCCGGAGTGGGGGTGGGAGGGTGGGGTGGGGGGAGGGGGCCACAGGTGTGCTGAGTGCTGGGGGGTGGGGGCCACAGGTGAGCTGAGTGCTAGCAGCTGAGGGGTGGGGGCCACAGGTGTGCTGAGTGCTGGGGGGTGGGGGCCACAGGTGTGCTGAGTGCTGGCAGCCTGGAGTGGGGGTGGGGGGGTGGGGGAAGGGGGCCACAGGTGTGCTGAGTGCTGGGGGGTGGGGGCCACAGGTGTGCTGAGTGCTAGCAGCTGGGGGGTGGGGGTGGGGGCCACAGGTGTGCTGAGTGCTGGCAGCCCGGAGTCGGGGTGGGGGGTGGGGTAGGGGTAGGGGGCCACAGGTGTACTGAGTACTAGCAGCTGGGGGGTAGGGGTGGGGGCCACAGGTGTGCTGAGTGCTGGCAGCTGGGGGGGCATGGGGGCCACAGATGTGCTGAGTGCTGGGGGGGGGCCACAGGTGTGCTGAGTGCTGGGGGTGGGGGCCACAGTGTGCTGAGTGCTGCAGAGTGGGGGCCACAGGTGTGCTGAGTGTTGGCAGCTGGGGATGTGGGGGTGGGGGCCACAGGGTGCTGACTGCTGGCAGCTGGGGATGGGGGGTGGGGGTCCCGGGGCTCCCTTCCGGCTGGAGTTCCGTTCATCTGTATCTGATACCTCTACCCAGGGAACTGATGCTGGGAGAAGATGCCAGGCTGCCCAAGAGGCTGGTCAAGAAGGGCAAGAAGCTGAAGGACGACAAACAAGAGAAGCCACCGGATGCGCCCATTGTGGATGTGAGTGGGGAGAAGGCAGGAGGAGTAGCATGGCGTTACCAGTGTCACCGCCCTGTGCTTGGCAGTAGAGGAAAGTCTTTTCTCAAGGACCAACCCCCAGGCCCTCATGCCTGGCCGCTGTCAGTGGCACTGAGGGGCGTGGGCCAGTGGGAAAAGCCTGCTGGTCTGAAAGTCAGAGGTTCGCCTGGCTCTGCCTCTGGATTTCTGGGATTAAAGACAATGCACCACCATGATGGGCCTCTTTGGGCATGTTGTAAGGAGCCCACCTTGATCTGGGGATGTAGCTCAGTTTGTAGGTTGCTTGGCTCCCACATACAGGGCCCTTGGCTTAATCCGAGTGTGCTGGTTCACGTGGCTGACCCCAGCACTCAGGAAGCACAGGCAGGAAAATCAGAAGTTCAGGGCTATCCTTGGCTACATGGATGAGTTTGAGGCTAGCCCGCGGTAGGGACACTGTCCATTGGGAGGAATTTATCGGGAAAGCGGCCTGGAGACACAGGACAAAAAGGGGGCACAGAGTGACATACTGGGTGAGTGAGGCAAGCTTTGGCAGATGTTAAGATGTAGAGCCAGGAAGGGTTTCTCGGAAGGAGAGACAGTCTAGGCGAGACCTTAAACAGAGGAAAGCAGAGAGGAGCAGGAAGGACATTCTGAGACAGACGGAGCTGTGCTTGCAAAGGCCTGCAGGGTTGACCCTGGTGGTCCACGATTCAAGCTGTGGTCTGACTATTGAACCCTCCCCTCCTCAGCCCACAGTCAAGTTCGACAAGCAGCCGTGGTACATCGACGCCACAGGAGGCACGCTGCACCCCTACCAGCTGGAGGGCCTCAACTGGTTACGCTTCTCCTGGGCCCAGGGCACCGACACCATCCTGGCTGACGAGATGGGTTTGGGCAAGACCGTGCAGACCATTGTGTTCCTCTATTCCCTGTACAAGGAGGTGGGCAGCCAGGAGGGCAAGTGGGTCTGGGTCGGAGGGTGCTGGGCAGGCGGGGGCAGCTTCCGCACCTCCGGCTCTCTCTGCAGGGCCACTCCAAGGGGCCTTATCTGGTCAGCGCGCCCCTGTCCACCATCATCAATTGGGAACGGGAGTTTGAGATGTGGGCGCCCGACTTTTACGTGGTCACCTACACGGGGGACAAGGAGAGCCGCTCTGTGATTCGCGAGAACGAGTTTTCCTTTGAGGACAATGCCATCCGGGGTGGGAAGAAAGTGTTCCGCATGAAGGTCAGTGCTGTCCTTACCCCAGCCCTGGGAAGCCCTGGCGCCGCAGAGTCTGCCTCAGTGTCCAGGTGCCTGTGCTGATATCACAAGTCCGTACTGACGTTGCGGCACGTCACCAACTGAGGCTTAGGTCCACAGAGCTGCCTTTGGCTGACCGGCTTATGGCTACATTTCTCTGTCTTGCCTCTCTCGTTCCCCTGGCATCCTTCTCCTTGGATATACCTCCTCTCATAAAGACGATGATGGCGCCACCCAGCCAGGCGATGGTGGCGCACGCCTTTAACCTCAGCACTTGGGAGGTAGAGGCAGGAGGATCGCTGTGAGTTTGAGGCCAGCCTGGTCTACAAAGTGATAGTCCAGGATAGTCAAGGCTACACAGAGAACCTCTGTCTTGAAAAACCAAAGCCAAGCCAAACCAAACCAAAACAAAAACCTCTCGGAGAGACGATATTTATCTCAGGAGGGCCAAGAGT
The DNA here is from genome assembly GCF_964271855.1 of Acomys minous. Lineage (NCBI taxonomy): Eukaryota > Metazoa > Chordata > Mammalia > Rodentia > Muridae > Acomys > Acomys minous. Next base: position 125,944,462 of record NC_140487.1, read on the forward strand.
TAATAAAGAGTGGGCACGGTGTCTTGGTGTCCTCGCTGTAACAAAGCTCGCCGTGCAAGCCTGAGCCTACGAGTCTCATCTTTGACCTCGTGTGTAAAAGCCAGAAATGGGCTGTGTATCTGTGATCCCAGCGCTCCTAGGACAAAATGGGAGGCAAAGACAGAATCACTGCTCAGGGGCTTGCAGGGCCCCTTCACGGCTCAGGGATGTCTGCAGAGTAGGAGAGCAGAAAGACTCCAAGCGCCAGAGGCAGTGTCCAAGCAAACAGCGTTTTCTAGATACGAAAGGGCAGAGACATAAATGATCTGACAGAGGCCGACGGCACGGCACACAGAGCCCTAGCCCGCAGGAGAGGGGGGCACGATGTCCGGGCCTCTAACCAGGGAGCCATTTGCAGCTCACAGCTGCTGCACGAGGAGAGCCAGTTTTCTTCAGTGGAGTGATACTGGGCGGACGAGCCACACCGTAGGTCAGGCCTCAGGAGTAGGAACTAGTTGGCCAAAAGACCGGATGCCACGTCTATCTGTTTGCTTTTATTTATCTGAGAAGGAAAAGAACATGAAATTGGGCGAGGTAGGGTGGTGGAGGAGGATCTGGGAGGAGTTGGAGGGTGGGAAACAATATGATTAAGACATATCGTGTATATTATTCTAATTACTCAAACAGTAAGTAAGAAGATCACTAACAAATGTAGCAGACTGCCGAGCCTGGTGTATACAGCACAGCAGGAACAAAAGATGCTTGGTTTCAACAAGCAGGGAACCGACTCTTGACGTTACCCTCTGATCCACGCACGGCACACCACGGCACACCACGGCACACCACCACCACCCACGCTCACACTCACACTGGTTGACACAGGGCCTCGTCAATTGCATACACCAGGCTAGCTGGCCTGCCTGAGGCCTCTGCCTCCCACCTCACTGGGATTACAGGCCTGTGCTACTGGGTCTGGTTTATGTAAACACCGGGGACTCACGCTTACCCACCGAGTCCGGGTTGCAGTTATACCCTTAAACGTTCTCCGCCCAAGACTAGTTGAATGCATGGATGTAAAGCATGCCGTCACAGAGGGCTGTTTGCCATCCGCAACGCCACCTTTATCTAGGGACCTGGGCATTGTCCCCGAAACGCCTGGTACCAGTGTTGTCCCCCCCGCCCCCCGCCCAGGGCGCCTCAGAATGCTTGTGTGGCTCCCACTCACACTTTCTCTGACCCCGCTGCCCCTTTCCACACTCTTGCCTCTTCCCACAGAAGGAAGTGCAGATCAAATTCCACGTGCTGCTCACCTCCTACGAGCTCATCACCATTGACCAGGCCATCCTGGGCTCCATCGAGTGGGCCTGCCTCGTGGTGGATGAGGCCCACCGGCTCAAGAACAACCAGTCCAAGGTAGGGGGCACTGGCCACGGGGCTCATGCCTCCCCGGTGCCGGCCGCTGCTCTGTGTCTCCTGACAGCCCCTCCCTTCTCCCCAAAGTTCTTTAGGGTCCTGAACAGCTACAAGATTGACTACAAGCTGCTGCTGACAGGAACCCCCCTCCAGAACAACCTGGAAGAGCTGTTCCATCTCCTCAACTTCCTGACTCCGGAGAGGTTCAAGTGCGTCCCCTGGGCCTGGCAGGAGTGATGGGTGGCAGCCCTGTGAAGGCGTGCCAGCAGTTCTAGCTCTGACAACTGCTTGGGGAACCTCAGTTTCCCCATTAGTGAAACAGGAACATGGCAGTGTTCTTGTGTGGGAAGGTCTCAGCATTCGCTGTCCCCGGAGAAATTACAGCTGCCCCCCAACAAACCATGGCTTCCCCCAGCTGTGTCTCAGAAGGCCCGGGGGCTTCTCCTGCGTTCCCACCCCTGCGCTCCCTGGCCTACGTCTGGTTCATTTCACACCACAGCGACTTAAGTGACCCACACGAGCACAGTGATGGCAAGCAGAGGCCAGAGCTGGGGTGGGGGAGGCAATGGGAGCAAACATGGCACCCTCCTTCCTAGGCCTGCTCAGAATGAAGGAGGGGGCTCGGGAGGAGGGTGTTGATGCAAGGGCAGGTTGTGGCACTCTGGACTAAGTAACCTGGAGTGCTTGCTCATCAGCCTTGGCCTCCTTTTTGTAATTGGGCTTGTCTCTGAGAAGTACTGTGTAGAATAGCTGTAAGGCTGGGGAGAGGACCCTGTGTGGCCGAGGCCTGTGACGATATGTGGGGTGATGCAGGCTTAGGCAGCTGTGACCATATGTGGGGTGATGCAGGCTTAGGCAGCCGTGACCATATGTGGGGTGATGCAGGCTTAGGCAGCCGTGACCATATGTGGGGTGATGCAGGCTTAGGCAGCTGTGACCATATGTGGAGTGATGCAGGCTTAGGCAGCCGTGACCATATGTGGGGTGATGCAGGCTTAGACAGTTGTGACGATATGTGGGGTGATGCAGGCTTAGGCAGCTGTGACCATATGTAGGGTGATGCAGGCTTAGGCAGCCGTGATCATATGTGGGGTGATGCAGGCTTAGGCAGCCGTGATCATATGTGGGGTGATGCAGGCATAGGCAGCTGTGATGATATGTGGGGTGATGCAGGCTTAGGCAGCCGTGATCATATGTGGGGAGATGCAGGCTTAGGCAGTTGTGATGATATGTGGGGTGATGCAGGCTTAGGCAGCCGTGATCATATGTGGGGTGATGCAGGCTTAGGCAGCCGTGATCATATGTGGGGTGATGCAGGCATAGGCAGCTGTGATGATATGTGGGGTGATGCAGGCTTAGGCAGCCGTGATCATATGTGGGGAGATGCAGGCTTAGGCAGTTGTGATGATATGTGGGGTGATGCAGGCTTAGGCAGCCGTGATCATATGTGGGGTGATGCAGGCATAGGCAGCTGTGACGATATGTGGGGTGATGCAGGCTTAGGCAGCCGTGATCATATGTGGGGTGATGCAGGCTTAGGCAGTTGTGACGATATGTGGAGTGATGCAGGCTTAGGCAGTTGTGACGATATGTGGAGTGATGCAGGCTTAGGCAGTTGTGATGATATGTGGGGTGATGCAGGCTTAGGCAGCTGTGACCATATGTAGGGTGATACAGGCTTAGGCAGTTGTGACGATATGTGGGGTGATGCAGGCTTAGGCAGCTGTGACCATATGTGGGGTGATGCGGGCTTAGGCAGCTGTGATCATGTGTTGGGTGATGCAGGCATAGGCAGCTGTGACGAAATGTGGGGTGATGCAGGCTTAGGCAGCTGTGATGATATGTAGGGTGATGCAGGCTTAGGCAGCTGTGATCATGCGTTGGGTGATGCAGGCATAGGCAGCTGTGACGAAATGTGGGGTGATGCAGGTTTAGTTGGAGCCCAAGTGGCTACTCAGCAGTGCCAAGGCTGTCTGGACCGCCAGCCATTGGCCCGTGCTGGCTGGGGGCCCTATGTTCCCTCTTCCACTCTGGTCCTGCTTTCCTCTGCAGAGGGCCGTAGTCTGCTTCTGGCTCTTATCCCGGCTCTTTGTTGCAGCAATCTGGAAGGCTTCCTGGAGGAGTTTGCCGACATCTCCAAGGAAGATCAGATCAAAAAGCTGCATGACCTGCTGGGGCCGCACATGCTCCGGCGGCTCAAGGCTGACGTGTTCAAGAACATGCCGGCTAAGACGGAGCTCATTGTCCGCGTGGAGCTGAGCCAGATGCAGAAGTGAGTGGCGGAGGTTCAGCTCTGTCCTGCAGCGACTGGCCCATCTCACGGGCTTGTGTCCTCAGCCACCCCTTCCCGCAGCCCCCTCTGACTTTCCTAGCCACTTCTGTGGACTGCAGGTTGCCCAAGTTCTAGCAATGTCTCCCATTGACTTTTTGGCTTCCTGTGCCACTCTGTACACGGTGCCTGGGGACACCACCGGCCTTTCTGAAGGTGGAGCCCGCCCCTCAGGAGTCTGGTGGGGTCTGGGGCCTCCAGCCAACTTCGCCCCGTGCCCTATTGCAGGAAGTACTACAAGTTCATCCTCACGAGGAATTTCGAGGCGCTCAACTCCAAGGGGGGCGGCAACCAGGTGTCTCTGCTCAACATCATGATGGACCTGAAGAAGTGCTGCAACCACCCGTACCTCTTCCCCGTGGCTGCTGTGGTGGGTTCCCTGTGGTCAGGGTAGATCCCCATGGCTGCCGTGGTGGGTTCCCTGTGGCCATCGTGGCAGGTCACTGTGTTTGCTGTGTCCTGCTCCCTGTGGCCATCATGGCAGGTCCCCATGGCTGCCGTGGTAGGTTCCCTATAGCCACTGTGGCAGGTTCCTGTGGCTGCCGTGGTGGGTTCCCTGTGGCCATCGTGGCAGGTCCCCGTGGTCACTGTGTCAGGTTCTCTAAGGCCATCATGGCAGGTCCCTGGTCATGCTTTGGTAGATTTCCTGCTTTAGAAGGTTGCCTGTGACCATCATGGCTGGTCTCTAATGAGTGCTATGGTGAAGTTTTCTGTGGTCAGGGCAGATGCCTGTGGCTGCTGTGGTGTGTTCCCTGTGGTCAGGGCAGATCCCTGTGGCTGCTGTGGTGTGTTCCCTGTGGTCAGGGCAGATCCCAGTGGCTGCTGTGATGGGTTCCCTGTGGTCAGGGCAGATCCCTGGGGCTGCCTTGGTGGGTTCTCTGTGGTCAGGGTAGATCCCCGTGGCTGCCGTGGTCGGTTTCTTGTGGTCTCTATGGAAGGTGCCCACGGCTAGTGCCTTGCCTCCAGTCCTCCATTCCTTCCTGTGCATGAGTGTTAAATGTGGCATGTGTCTCCACTCTGTCCCCTTGGAAGCTGCATTTGTTCCCACCCCTCCCAGTATCCCCAGAGTCCTCCCAGGCTCAGCACTGGGCCCCCAACTTTCCTCTTCCCGCACAGCTGGGCATGCTGCCTGTGCTGGGGTGACCTTACTTCAGGTCACTGGAGGTCCTTTTTGTGACTGGGTGTGGCTCAGGAATCTTCTGGGATCTGTCCTGAGATTGACTTACCTTTCTGGAGCCAAAGGGCTGGCACTGTTGGATGCACCTTTCAGGGACCACAGTGACCAATCGAGGATCCGTGGGAAGGTCCAGGGGTTTCATTTCAGAGCCAGGCAGAGAATGAGGCTGGTGGGCCTGCACCACGCTTAAGTGTGTGCCTGGAGCCAGACTCTGAGCTACCTACCCTGTTGAGGCCGTTTGGGTTTGCGCAGACGGGCAGGTGCCCACGGCGAGACACTTGTCCATCGCTACATTCTCTTTGGTGCCAAGCACCAGGGAGAGTCCACCACGGCTCCGTTCTGCCCACAGGAGGCGCCCGTATTGCCCAATGGCTCCTACGATGGCAGCTCCCTGGTCAAGTCGTCAGGCAAGCTCATGTTGCTGCAGAAGATGCTTAAGAAGCTACGGGATGAAGGACATCGGGTGCTGATCTTCTCCCAGGTGGGACACCTCACCGCTGCAGTCAGCCTGCCTGTGGGCCCCTGGCATGACGTGGCCTCTTGGAGACAGGGTCTGGTTGCTATAGAGACCAGCATATTCCCCATGTCATTGCCCCTGCCCCTCTGGGCCATGTGTCCAGGCTGGTATGATAGGCCTTTCCTCTGTTCGGCCTCCTCTCGCCCCTGTGGCCTGGCTTGTTAAGGCAGTGTCCTCAAGTTGGTCTGGGAGGACCCTACAATGGGGGCAGCTTCAGGAACCCCACTGTAGCTTGCTCCCCAGGGTCCACTGGTGCTTTCTTTCTCTGGCATGCAGGTGCTGCGCCACCCAGCTTCCACGGCCTGCTGTCTCTTCCTCTGTCTTTGGTTTGGCTTGTCATGTTTCAGTCTCTTTATTAGGTTTCTGGGCACAGACAGGAATGTACAGTCACTCCCCTCAGACTGCCCAGTCTGGAGCGGCAGAATGTGACTCATGAAATACTAGCCCAAGTTGGTGGTCAGGTCTGTGTTGGAGGCCACAGTGATGAGGATCCCAGGGTTAAATACACTTGCCTGGGGTGGGACCGAGTGAGGCAATGTGAGTTTGGGTTTAGCCTTTCTGTGCAAAAAGTTGAGTAGAAAGGATTGCTGGTGCCTGCTGCTCTGGTGGCAAACCGAGCTGGGCAGTGGCTGCAGAGTCCGGGGAGGCAGGCCAGGCCGGCGACTATGGCTGGACTAGGTGGACTAGCTGGTAGGTTGCATCTCGTTTCCTCTGCTAAGTCAGGGTGAAGGCCCCAGGAGCCCCAAAAGTGAAAACTGTAATGTGATAAAAGCATACCAGAGGAGACATGACAGGGACACGCCCTTTACTCAGGACCCCAAACTCTTCAGGAATGCAGATAGTGCAGTTGTTTTAAAAAAGATTTTGACTTATTACTTATACAGTGTTCTGCCTGCATGTAGGCCAGAAGAGGGCACTAGATCTCATATAGATAGTTATGAGCCACCATGCAGCTGCTGGGAATTGAACTCAGGACCTTTGGAAGAACAGCCAGTGCTCTTAACCTCTGAGCTATCTCTCCAGCCCCCAAGAACTCATATAGTGAGACATCCCATAAAGCAATAATTAGAACTCAGACGAAGAGAGAATAGAGCATCCTGGAAAAACTGTAAGCATTTTTGGGTCTTTAAAAATTATGGAGTGAGCTGGGCGTGGTGGCGCACGCCTTTAACCCCAGCACTCGGGAGGCAGAGGCAGGCGGATCGCTGTGAGTTCGAGGCCAGCCTGGACTACAAAGCGAGTCTAGGGCAGCCAAGACTACATAGAGAAACCCTGTCTCGAAAAAACAAACAAACAAACAAACAAAAATTATGGAGTGAATCCCAGCACTCCGGAGGCAGAGGCAGGAGGATCACTGTGAGTTCGAGGCCAGCCTGGTCTACGAAGTGACTCCAGGACAGCCAAGGCAACACAGAGAAACCCTGTCTCAAAAACAACAACAAAAAATTATGGAGTGACTGTCACCCATAAAGGAAGAAATTTAATACAGACAGGAAGGGACAGAGTAAGAACCAGCAGATCAGAACTTAGAGGGGCTGGAGAGATGGCTGAGCAGTGGAGGGCACCCACCTCTTTCGCAGAGAACTGGGGTTTGGTTACCAGCACCCATAACACGCAGCATGTGACTTCTCAAAAGACCACTTCCAGTGTGTCAGACACCCCCTTCTGGTCTCCGCAGGCACCTGTATGCACATGCATACACACACATGTGAACACACATACACATAAATGAAAAACATTTTTTAAAATGCAAAGGAGTTTAGGCACAAAGAAAACATTTTTGTCAGACTGAGTAAATAACCCTCACCATCAAACAAACAAACAAATACTACCGATGAACTGGGACCCAAGGCTGAGGAATTTCCCAGCATGCATCACAGAGGGCATCAGAGATGGCTGGAGGGTGGAGGAGGCACCAGGAAGCCGTGCAAGGCAGGTTTGTAGACTTGGAGGAGAAGAAAGAGCAGTCTCAGCCCTGAAGTGCCATGGAAGATTCTAGCTGGAATTGGGAGTCCAGACCCTGCACATGGACGAGCTGGGGAAAAGGGCACCTCAGGCTCAGAACTTGGGAGGAGGGACGTGCAAACTCTCAGACTTACAGCAGGTGCCAGAGGGCAGTGTCCAAATCCCCGTGCTGTAAGGGACAGTGTCTGCTGATAGTTTATTATGGTTGAACTATCTAAAGACGGGGCGGGGGTGGGACCAGATGGGACTCTGGGAGCTCAGAGGGACTGCCTTGTGGGAGAGGACGCTGGTGTTGGGGCCCTCTGGCTGTAAGGTGTGTGTGTGTGTGTGTGTGTGTGTGTGTGTGTGTGTGTGTGTGTGTGTGTGTACTTGGGTGGTTGGAAGTATTTAAGGGGACAAGGAAGCATTGGGCCCGCAGAGTGTTGAATGCTGGCAGAGGGGCTGGGGGTCTTTTATGGGGGGGGTGGGAGTGAACCTGGGGCTGTGCCTGAGGCTATGTATAGGGGCTGTTCTGGAGAATGGGGCGTGGGGGCCGCATTCTTCTTGGGAGGCCTGTTTTGGGCATGTTCCCCTACTCTGGTTGTCTCTGCTCTCTCACCCTTAGAGGGGCCCTACCCGTGCCCGGTAGGGTCCTGGCTTGGTAGCTGCCTCCTATGACTTCCATGTTTCTTGCAGATGACCAAGATGTTGGACCTCTTGGAGGACTTCCTGGAGTACGAAGGCTACAAGTATGAGCGGATTGACGGGGGCATCACTGGGGGCCTCCGGCAAGAGGCCATCGACAGATTCAATGGTACTCTTCCCTCTCAAGGGACCCCTGTGTTTCAGGGGTCTTAGCCCGACCACCCAATTAACAGTGCGTCCCAAGCTGCTTTGCAAATGGAAGAGACACACCAGTCCTTAGACCACGACTGTTGTCCCCTTGTTATCTTATTTATTTTTTAAAAAGATTTATTTATTATCTATACAGTTTTCTGCCTGCATGTACACCTGCCCGCCACAAGAAGGCACTAGATCTCATTACAGATGGTCGTGAGCTACCATGTGGTTGCTGGGAATTGAACTTGGGACCTTTGGAAAAGCAGATGGTGCTCTTAACCTCTGAGCCGTCTCTCCAGCCCCCTTTATTTTATTTTTTAAGATAAGGTCTTAATATATAGCTCAGCCTCACCTCTAGCTCACCATCGTATTGCCTCAACCTCCCAGGGCTAGGTTACATGTGTGCCACCATGCCAGAGACTTTTTATGGTCTATTTGGTTCTGAGGAGACTTGGAAGTTAACAAATTCTCTAAGCATTAGAGTTGGACAAGAAGGCAGAAGGTGGGGCTGGAGAGATGGCTCAGTGGTTAAGAGCGCTGTCCTGCTCTTCCAAAGGTCCAAAGGTCCTGAGTTCAATTCCCAGCAACCACATGGTGGCTCACAACCATCTGTAATGTGATCTAATCCCCTCTTCTGGCCTGTAGGTGTACATGCAGGCAGAACACAATATATATATATATATTAAATCTTTAAAAAAAAAAGGCAGAAGGCGAAGCGAATGCCACTCGCCACAAATTCACTGGCTCTCCTTGGTTGATACCCACTTGGGCTTTTAAAGTTGGCTTTCCTTCCCTTCTGGCTCCCTCCGACTCAGCCAGGCCCCGGCATCAGCGGGGTTGCATGAGCCCAGCAGATGTGGCTGCTCCTCAGCCTCTTTCCTTCCCTCTGCCGCGTGACCTGGGTCCTGCCCTCCTAGCTGCTGCCCACCTGTCCCCTGCCCGGGTGTGCCCACTAACTCACATGTGCCTTTTGGCCTCTTGCTCAGCTCCCGGCGCCCAACAGTTCTGCTTCCTGCTCTCAACGCGCGCCGGTGGCCTGGGCATCAATCTGGCCACAGCAGACACAGTCATCATCTACGACTCAGACTGGAACCCACACAACGACATCCAGGTCCGTGCCTCGCCTCCCGTCGCGTTTCTCAGAACCCCTACCCTTTGTCCCCTCTTCATTCCTACACTTCCCTGGCTCTCTGCTATTGTGCTTTTTTTTTTTTTAAATTACACGTATTATCAGTAGGCCCAGCTAGCGATCAGTTAAGACAGACACTTGTTATATTTTAAAATAGCCTTAGTTAACCTGGGGCAGGGCAGATACCAGTCCTCTAAACTGCTTTCCACAGTAGGGCCTCAGGCATGGGATCCCTGCCTCAATCCCATGCCATCTGCTTCCAATAACTTCTATCAAGCCACCTCCCATCCATAACCCCAAATACTTGCTGATGTTCTTCATCTGGGCCGGATTCTCCATCCACGCCGGCCATGTGCTTCTCCTCCAGCTAAGCCATGGCGGCCTTCCTCTCTTCACTTCGGGTCTCTCTCCTCTTGTCCTCGCTGTCCTTTCTTCTTCCCAGAATTCCTTCCTCTCTAAGCCCCACCTATTTCCTGCCCTGCCCAGGTGGGGTGGCTTTTTATTAAGCAAAAGGTGGGTCAGACAGCAAGCAGTAATTAGCATCAAAACACATCAGATTATCCCCCAACACTCTGCCTTTCCTCGGGTGGGGGGACATCAGCCTAAAAGGGGGGGGGCACTGGTCGGTGAAGGGAGAGAAGAGCAAATTGGCTCAGAGAGGGCAGAGAAGGTGTTCAAGACACACAGCATCCTGAATGCCAGCCGTGACCGTTACCTTCAGGGCCCTGGCCATGGGAGGAGGCAGGATGCGGGGGGGGGGGGGGGGGAGGGTGTCACAGGATCCACAGGGTGCCAGTTTTGGAGGGGACAAGGAATAGACACAGGGGAGAGGAAGAAATGGAGGGGACAGATGGATTGGCACGGAAGAATGGAGAGAGAGTAGGAGGTTGTAGGAGCGGAACACCCAGTCTCCAGTCACCTCACTCTGGGGCAAACATGACACACTTTGACAACTTGGGGTGCGTGCATCACACACACACACACACACACTGTGTGTCATGTACACTCTCACACCAGGGCCATATCATACGAAGACAGATTGGAGTCCCAGGCATAGTCTCCAGGGCAGGTCCCAGGCCTTGCTGCTCTCAAGGGCGGCTGTGTCCAGCACATGGCTTTGGTGTCCCGTTATCACTCACACAGTGAGGCGTAGGTCACATGACCCAGCATAAGAGTCCCATAAAGCTGCTTCTCCATCAAGCTTGCAGGACACTGTGGTTGACACCCCCTGTATGCCCGCGGTCACACCCAGATCTACCTGTGAGGCACAGTTTCACTCTAAACCATACTGGCCCACCAGGCCACAGCGCCGCCGGACACCGATGTGTGTACAGACGCACTTCTTGTCACACAGTGCACCTCCCCCTGTGATTGGGCTGCCGCGCTTGCGTGACCATGGGCTTTACATATGTGGGTCCTTCCTGGTGGTGCACCCAGCCGTGGCCTGGACCCCTGAGCCAAACCCTGGGTGCTGAGCTGCCGTCCTCCCTCCCCCTCGCCCCCCCCCCCCAGGCCTTCAGCCGCGCTCACCGCATCGGGCAGAACAAGAAGGTCATGATCTACCGCTTCGTGACGCGGGCCTCCGTGGAGGAGCGCATCACTCAGGTGGCCAAGCGCAAGATGATGCTCACGCACCTGGTGGTGCGGCCCGGCCTGGGCTCCAAGTCAGGCTCCATGACAAAGCAGGAGCTGGATGACATCTTGAAATTCGGGACAGAGGAGCTCTTCAAGGATGACGTGGAGGGTGCGCCTCCCTTCTGTGGGGGTGTCGTGGTGGGGGGGCTTGTGTCATACCCATGGGGGACCCCAGGGGACACCCAGCCCGTGACACCTTCCCTAGTGGGCTAGGGTGGCACCTCTGCTCGCTGCCCACCAACCCTGTGGTTCCTCAGTGCCCCGGAACCAGCGTCCCTTCCTCCTCTTCTACCTTTCAGGCATGGTGTCCCAGGGCCAGAGGCCTGCCACTCCCATCCCCGATGTACAGTCCTCCAAGGGTGGATCTCTGGCTGCCAGCGCCAAGAAGAAGCATGGCAGCACCCCTCCAGGTGGGTGCCCACTGAGTCACCCCAGACGTTAGTCACGTGGATGCTCCTCGGTAAGAGGAGGTCCTTGGCCGCCCGTGACCCCCTCCTCTGGTTGTCCTCTGTAGGCTGTTGGCGGGGCGGTGAGGGGACTGTCACGCCTACCTAGGATATGGTGTAGCTCCCTTGCCTGTCACTGACCTTCTCGCCTCAGCAGAAGGGCCATCCTTAGTAGTTGATATCGAGAGGTTGGACCTGGGCACCTTACACCTGTGTCCACACAGTGTGCCCCTGCCCCACCCCTCAGGTGACAACAAGGACGTGGAAGACAGCAGTGTGATCCACTACGATGACGCAGCCATATCCAAGCTGCTGGACCGGAACCAGGATGCCACAGATGACACGGAGCTGCAGAACATGAACGAGTACCTGAGCTCCTTCAAGGTGGCGCAGTACGTGGTCCGCGAGGAAGATGGCGTGGTAAGGCCCTTGAGTGCTCGTGGCTCCACCCCTTGGCCACACAGCCTCTCATAGGCCCCACCCTTAGCCCTTTTCCCACCCTCCATTCCCTCTCTCCTGCTCACACCATGCATCTGTCTTGTCCTGTTCTAGAACATTCTACCTCATCTCCCTCCTGTGTCCCCGCCCCACACAGGTCCTAATCTCTCCCATTGGCCCCTCCACATCCTCTGAGCTTCTGCCATGTGCTCCTTGTAAATGTGGGAACTGGTTATATTTCCCCTTAAAACCATGAACCCCAAGGGCACACTGTCTGTGGTTCCACAGTTCCCAACCAAGGCCAGGACGTACATGTGGAGCCAATAAGGGACAGTGGTAGGAGCGGGGAGAAAACCAGCTATGGCTGGGTGATGGAGGAGGGCGTCTTGGTGTAGGCATGTGCCCTCACTTGCCCTATGGGCCTGTGAAGAGGTGTGGGAGAAGCAGGGTGGTGGGTGTGCCCAGCTATCCCCTACACCTGTCCCTCAGGAAGAGGTAGAGCGGGAGGTGATCAAGCAGGAGGAGAACGTGGACCCCGACTACTGGGAGAAGCTGCTGCGCCATCACTATGAGCAGCAGCAGGAGGACCTGGCCCGCAACCTGGGCAAGGGCAAGCGCATCCGCAAACAAGTCAACTACAATGACGCGTCGCAGGAGGACCAGGGTGCGTGTGGTGGGCGGGGCCTGTGGGGGTGGGGTCGCAGGAGGACCAGAATGCGTATGGTGGGCGGGGCCTGCGGGGGTGGGGTCGCAGGAGGACGGGGTGTGGTGGGCGGGGCCTGCGGGGGTGGAGTCGCAGGGTGCGTGTGGTGGGCGGGGCCTGCGGGGGTGGGGTCGCAGGAGGACCAGGGTGCGTGTGGTGGGCGGGGCCTGCGGGGGTCGGGTCGCGGGAGGGTGGGGGTGCGTGTGGTGCATGACAGGGGTTAGGGTTGGGCGTGTCCTTTCTTGCACAGGGCCTGTGAGGGTGGGGTGCGTGACAGAGGCCGCGCTGGAGCGAGAGTGGGCTGGCAGGGGGAGCTGCAGGCAGGTGTGGGTTGCTGGGGCTTGGGGATGAGATGGCTGTCAATCAGGTGGCTCCAGGAAAGTACTGGAGTGCTTCCAGCTGTGAATTGGGTCGAGTAGTAGTGTTATTCCTGCCTGTACTGGGATTAGCAACCGAGTTCCTGAGAAAGTACCCAGTGGCCATTGCTGTCCCGGCTGTGACTAGGCTGGGGTGGACAGGATTGGCTTGGCCCTGGGTGCGTAAGGCTGGGGCGGGGGCGGGGGCGGGGGCGCCCCTCCCATCCCCCACTGCTGGCTGCCTACAGAGTGGCAGGATGAGCTCTCAGACAACCAGTCGGAGTATTCCATAGGCTCCGAGGACGAGGACGAGGACTTCGAGGAGAGGCCGGAAGGGCAGAGTGAGTGTTAGCGGGTGACTTGGGAGCGATGGCCAGGGGAGGCTGGGAAGGGGGGGTCTTGTCATCCTGAGTGGGCTGGCCAGCCTGAGGGTCTGTGGTGGGCTGTACCCTAGGTGGCCGACGACAATCCAGGAGGCAGCTGAAGAGTGACAGGGACAAGCCCCTGCCGCCTCTTCTGGCTCGAGTTGGAGGCAACATTGAGGTAGGGTCTGCGTGTCCCCTGCCCCTGTCCCCCGGGCACACTCTGCACATCCCTGGGGAATGAAGGAGGAACTGAGGGTTTTCTCAGGCTCTTGGGGCATACAGAGGTGAGGCTGGGAGGGGCCGTCTGGGCTCAGGTTTTCCTTGCCATTCTTCCCCATCCCATAATTCTATCTAACCGGAGGCCACGCCCCCTTTCGACCCTGGCCAGGTGCTGGGCTTCAATGCCAGACAGCGGAAGGCTTTTTTGAATGCCATCATGCGCTGGGGCATGCCTCCGCAGGACGCCTTCAACTCTCACTGGCTGGTGCGGGACCTTCGTGGGAAGAGTGAGAAGGAATTCAGGTAAAGGGTCCGGGTGGGGTGGTGGCCCCGAGGGCGTGGCCTCCAATGTCCGATGGAGAGGGCCCTGCAGTGGACAAGCCCACTCCCTCCTGGCCACAGGTGCCTGGAGAGTTCATGGCCATCAGCTCTTTAGGTGTGGTGTGTTCAGCAGGGCTGATTTATAGGAAATACTGGCCAGCGGTCCTCCTGCCCCAACTCTCTGGGATAGTGAGGAACATCTGAGGAGGGTCCCCTGCCAGGAAGGCTCCTGTGCCTTTCCAGGGGCCTGGCTCCAGCAGGCCTGCTGCCAAGGCATGCCATGGTGGAGGATTGAGGGTCCTGCCAGCCTCCCCTCACTCCTCCCCACCCCAGAGCCTATGTGTCCCTCTTCATGCGGCACCTGTGTGAGCCGGGGGCAGATGGCGCAGAGACCTTCGCAGACGGCGTGCCCCGGGAAGGCCTGTCCAGGCAGCACGTGCTCACGCGTATTGGGGTCATGTCGCTGGTTAGGAAGAAGGTGGGTGAGTAAGCCTCTACTAGCCTCCTGGCTGGCATGTGGCCCTGGCGCTGCCTCTGCTGGGGGTCAGCCGCCAAAGGACAAATGCCTGGTTTAGGTCTGAGACAGACCAAAGGGACAAAATGGAGGAGCCCTACAGGCTGAGGGTTGGGAGACTGAGGCCAGAGGTTGGTCTCTAAGGAGTGGAAACACTGGCTGAAGTTTGGGTCAGAAGGGCATCTGTCCTTTATTAGCCTTGGGCAGGATGGCACCCCAAGCCTGCAGCGCTCTCAGTCTTGGGGGCTGTCTCTGAGCGCTGACCACTGTCCCTTCTGCTCTCCTCCTGCTGCCCCAGGTGCAGGAGTTTGAGCATGTTAATGGGAAGTACAGCACCCCAGACCTGCTCCCCGAGGGGCCTGAGGGCAAGAAACCAGGCGAGGCGATCTCCTCGGACCCCAACACACCAGTGCCTGCCAGTCCGGCACAGCTCCCACCAGCCCCGCTGGGCCTGCCAGGTCTGGGCTTAGGGGAGAGTCTGGGAGAGCTCTCGGGTCATGGGAGGTGGATCAGGTCCTCTGTGTAACCCACAGTGTGAGAGTTAGCAAGGCTTTGAGATTTTACTCACACAGGTGCCACTAGCTGGTGGCTCCTGCCCAACATTTCCATGCACCCAAAAAAGGAACACAACCCTGAGCCACACCCACCCCTGCTCCCAGTGAGCCACCCCCACCCCTGCTTCCAGCGAGCCACACCCACCCCTGCTCCCAGCAAGCCACACCCACCCCTGCTCCCAGTGAGCCACCCCCACCCCTGCTTCCAGCGAGCCACACCCACCCCTGCTCCCAGTGAGCCACCCCCACCCCTACTTCCAGTGAGCCACACCCACCCCTGCTCCCAGCAAGCCACACCCACCCCTGCTCCCATTGAGCCACACCCACCCCTGCTCCCAGCAAGCCACACCCACCCCTGCTCCCAGTGAGCCACACCCACCCCTGCTCCCAGCAAGCTACACCCACCCCTGCATCCAGTGAGCCACACCCACCCCTGCTCCCAGTGAGCCACACCCACCCCTGCTCCCAGCAAGCTACACCCACCCCTGCATCCAGTGAGCCCCCCATCCAGTGAGCCACACCCACCCCTGCTTCCAGTGAGCAGCTGTGGTGCTGTGCTTGCTCCATCCTGACAGTGTCCATCGTGGCCCTACAAGGGTCTGAGTTGGAGGCCTGGCCTGGGGGCCCTACCATCACTTCTCTCCCACTGTGGAGCACCCGCAAGGCCAGGCCCCTCTCTCATCTCGCCTCCCCATCATCTCTGCCCCTACTCCTCCCTCCACTCCCCTGTTCCCTTGTCCTGTCTAAGCCCACCGGTCCCACTTCTTTTCCTTAATATTGCAGACAAAATGGAAGCCCAGCTGGGTTACATGGACGAGAAGGAGTCAGGCATGAAGAAGCCAAAGAAGTCGACGGAAACCCAGGTATGCAAGTCACTGGGGGCTGGGCCTGTGGGGTGTGCGGGGAGCCTGGTTGGGCCCCGGTGGGCAGAGCCTGGGCTTTCTTGGTTGCCAGTTCTGGTCGCTGGGCCTAGGGGGACCAGGCAGGGAAGAAGTGGAGGCATCTGGGATTGAGGGCTCCCAGCCCAGTGCGCATTCCCTGCCCTGTGTTCTTTCTGAGCCCCGGGTCCTGCAGCTCCCAAGCCTGTCCTTCTAGGTCCTGCCAACTGCCCTGGACAGAGTAGAGGGCGAAGATAAACACCAGAGCTCAGACAGCAAGGACAGAGCTCGGGAGGAGAGGATGGAGGAGGCAGAGAAGGCCCAGGACTCTCCGGAGCAGCCACTCAAAGGTAGGGCTTTCTCAACACAGCGAGCAGCCTCGTAGCCTCTGCAGCGCTGGGCAGGTCGCTGGACCACACTCTAGTGTGCTTACCCTGCCTGGGTGCTAGCTAGCTGGGTCCCACCGCCTGCTGCTGGGAGGGGCCGTGGGGGGAGGATACACAGACTCTAGTCCTGTCACGTAGAGTTTGGGGTTCTTTGGTTATGTTTGGATTGCAGGGTTCTTAAAACACAAGTCCACCCGACACTGTCAAACTTGCTCTCTCTGGCTTACCACGCCGGGGTTTGTAAAGGCCTTGTGTGTGCTGGAAAAGGGCAGCTGGCGTGAGGTTCTTAATGCCCATTTCAGGAGGTAGAGCTTGTTAATTATACTGCTGTGGTTCTGTTTTAATCTCCTTGCTGGTATCTACTATGATCAGCCAGTCCTCGAGAGACTTTATGTTAAGGTCTCACTGTGACTGCAGGCTCACCACGCCAGACGGTGCTGCTAGGCGAATACTTGTTTTGGGGTTCCGTGTCTCTTCCCCTGGGGAGGCTGTAATAGTCTCTCTCGATAGATTTGGCCCTGAAGTTTACTTTGGGACATTGGGAGATGGCTCGGTCTGTAAAGTACTTGCTGCAGCTGTGGTGACCGAGTGTGATTTCCATCAGCTGTACACAGCAGAGGCAAAAACCAAAGGAAAACACCAAAAGCAAACAGATAGACGGACAAAAAACCCCAAACCAAACAACAAAAACAAAACCCAACCCCAAGCCAACCCTCACCCCACAACCAACCAACCCCCCAAATACGCCTCTAATCCTAGTGCAGGTGGAGATAGGTGGTGCTCTGGGGCTTGCTGGCCAGCCTAGCCAAATCCAGGCTTAACAAGGCTGCCTCAAAAAACAAGATGGGTGGTGATTAGGAATGTCCCTCGCATCGACCTCTGGCCTGCACACTCACACGCACACACCCTTCCCGTATGCACACACACAAACTCACGTACGCACGCCTGCTTGGCTGGTGTGTTGATTATTTTAGTTTCATATGTATGGAGTGTGGCTGGATTGGAGGTGGTGCTTTAAGGAGCTCTGCCTCCCAGGGAACCCTCTAGGCTGTGCCTGTCAGTCTATGAGGAGCACTTCTGGTGGGGGTGGGTCCTCTCCCCACCCACGAGCCCCTCCCCCCTGTTGTTTTGCAGAGGAAGTGCTGCAGGACAAGGAGACGATCCCAGAAAAGCTGGAGCTGAGCCTGAGTCACAGCGGCGATTTCAGGCCAGGTTGGGGACTTTGGCCTCTGTCCTGCCTCACGCCTCCTGGTCAGCCACCTAGGTGCTATCCCCAGGCCCTGGTTGGGGCCAGAGGACAGAGCCTGGACTTGCAAATTCTTATCAGGATGGGTCTTTGTCCAAGGGGTGCCCTGGACCACGGTCACCCAGGGACATCTGTGGTGTAGGCTTTTGCATGTTGGCTCTGGCGTGGTCCCCTCAGGCACCCGTCATGTCTGAACTTGAATTCTCCCTTCATGGTGCTCTTAGGTTCTAGTGTGGTTGAAGGAAGGGTGCCAGGGCCTTGAACCAGCCTCTCTGCTCAGGATGGTAGGGCGTGGCAGAGTCAGGCTGGCTCCCCTCTGCTCAGGATGGTAGGGCGTGACGGGGTGCAGGCTGGCTCCCTTCTGCTCAGGATGGTAGGGCGTGGCGGGGTGCAGGCTGGCTTCCCTCTGCTCAGGATGGTAGGGCGTGGCGGGGTGCAGGCTGGCTCCCTTCTGCTCAGGATGGTAGGGCGTGGCAGGGTGCAGGCTGGCTCCCCTCTGCTCAGGATGGTAGGGCGTGGCAGGGTGCAGGCTGGCTCCCTTCTGCTCAGGATGGTAGGGCGTGGCGGGGTGCAGGCTGGCTCCCCTCTGCTCAGGATGGTAGGGCGTGGCGGGGTGCAGGCTGGCTCCCCTCTGCTCAGGATGGTAGGGCATGGGGGGGTGCAGGCTGGCTCCCCTCTGCTCAGGATGGTAGGGCGTGGCAGGGTGCAGGCTGGCTCCCTTCTGCTCAGGATGGTAGGGCGTGGCGGGGTGCAGGCTGGCTCCCCTCTGCTCAGGATGGTAGGGCGTGGCGGGGTGCAGGCTGGCTCCCCTCTGCTCAGGATGGTAGGGTGTGGCGGGGTGCAGGCTGGCTCTGCTCTGCTCAGGATGGTAGGGCGTGGCGGGGTGCAGGCTGGCTCCCCTCTGCTCAGGATGGTAGGGCGTGGTGGGGTGCAGGCTGGCTCCCCTCTGCTCAGGATGGTAGGGCGTGGCAGGGTGCAGGCTGGCTCCCCTCTGCTCAGGATGGTAGGGCGTGGCGGGGTGCAGGCTGGCTCCCCTCTGCTCAGGATGGTAGGGCGTGGCGGGGTGCAGGCTGGCTCCCCTCTGCTCAGGATGGTAGGGCGTGGCGGGGTGCAGGCTGGCTCCCCTCTGCTCAGGATGGTAGGGTGTGGCGGGGTGCAGGCTGGCTCTGCTCTGCTCAGGATGGTAGGGCGTGGCGGGGTGCAGGCTGGCTCCTCTCTGCTCAGGATGGTAGGGTGTGGCAGGGTGCAGGCTGGCTCCTCTCTGCTCAGGATGGTAGGGCGTGGCGGGGTGCAGGCTGGCTCCTCTTCTTCGAGTCCTTATGTGTGATGGGCGCACAGAGGGCAGAGATAGATTTTGCTCGGGGCTCCCAGTGCCTGGCAGGAAGAGGGGTTTGAGTAACGCCTTCTGGACAGACAGCGAGCACGGCTTGTCCCTTTCCACCAGATGACCCCAAGGTTGAGGAGAAGGAGCCCATGGAGGCACAGCAAAATGGTGACAGAGAGGAAGATGAGGAAGGGAAGAAAGAAGACAAGAACGGGAAATTCAAATTCATGTTCAACATTGCAGATGGCGGTTTCACAGGTAGGGGGGTGGGGCAGCAGACAGGGACCAGGCTGTCGGCTCCACTTCCCCACTGTGGCTCCCAGGAGTCTGGACAGATGGTCACACAGGGTATGAATGGGTGATAGCAGCCCATCATATGCCCCTGCTATCAATACCAGGGCAATGCCCCGGTGATGGCCAGTGCTGAGCAAGCCTGCGCATCAGCCATGGGTGGGGGAGCCCCTCTATTCTGATCCCCGTGGCTTCTTCCGTCAGAACTGCACACACTGTGGCAGAATGAGGAATGGGCCGCTGTGTCCTCGGGGAAAATCTACGAAATCTGGCACCGTCGCCATGACTACTGGCTGCTGGCAGGCATCGTGACGTATCCTCGCTCAGCCAGGCTAGGATGACTCCGGGCTGTCCCTGGTCTTCAGGGGACCCACAGGCTCTAGGGAGGACCTTCCTCTGAGCTCCGATGATTGCCCCAAACCTTGACACTCCTTGGCAGTCCTCTGTGTCTCTCCTAGTCTGTTGTCATTGGCCACCTGTGTCTTCCCCTCTCCCCGCCCGCCTTTCCTGACGCAGTCATTGGATTTAGGCTCCTCCCCCTTCTGGTCTGACCCCTTCTTGATCATATCTGGATAAGGTCACACTGAGGCTCCAGGGGGCGGGACTTGCATCTGTCCATCTGAGGTGCTGGGGTGGAGTCAACACGAGGAGGCCTCAGTGTCCTGCCTGCCTGGCACCTGTCATTGCTGGTAGTCCTGCAGCTGAGGCTGTGGCTTGCCTGGGTGCGCACAGACAGCAAGCTGGGACCCAGGTTGCTCCCACCTCCTCCTTACTGCCAAGGCCCCTCATTCCTGTGGCCGGCTTGCCCTTAACTGTCCCCTCCCCCAGGCATGGCTATGCCCGATGGCAGGACATTCAGAACGACCCACGGTACATGATCCTCAATGAGCCCTTCAAGTCTGAGGTCCATAAAGGCAACTACTTGGAAATGAAGAACAAGTTTTTGGCCCGCAGGTTCAAGGTAAAAGCCTTCAAAGGATGTTAGCTACCCCACCCACCCCTGCACCTACCAGGCCTGGGTCAGTCTCATGGGAGCCAGTCAACCCATGCAGGCGAGACTCCACCATACAAGCATCCTCCACTGTCCCAGGGGATGAGATTGGAGAGTTCAGCCTGCAGAAGATCCCTAGGGCTAGGAGGGACCATCGGAGGCGGGCCTCTTCTCCTTTCAGCCCAGAGCTTCAGTGGGTGCTGTTGGGGAGGGGCACAGGGACCCTGTCGGGGAAGCGGCCAGTGCAGCCACTCCTCTCTTTGCCCCCTCAGCTGCTGGAGCAGGCCCTGGTGATTGAGGAGCAGCTCCGGAGGGCAGCGTACCTCAACATGACCCAGGATCCTAACCACCCGGCCATGGCGCTCAATGCGCGCCTGGCAGAGGTGGAGTGCCTTGCTGAGAGCCACCAGCACCTATCCAAGGAGTCCCTCGCTGGGAACAAGCCTGCCAACGCTGTCCTGCACAAGGGTGAGTGAGCCCAACTGTCTGCAGGGATTAATCCTAAGTGTGTCTCCGTCTTGGGGCAAAGGCATTGGAATTTAGGAAAAGGAGAAGTGAGCCTGGGGTCTCCTTTGAGTCTCACTCCAGATCTCTGCCTTTCTGGTAGAGGGGGGCTCCCAGGCTCTCTGGGGGATGGGTTGGGGAGGCAGGGCACAGCCCAGACTGGAAAAGGGGTGTGGCTAACATTCTGCTCACACATGAAGGTCTCGCCGTGCCCTGTCCTCACTGGTAGCCATGATTTGTATGCCCAGTGACCCAGTGTCAGATGGGGTTGCTGGCTGTCCAGGCAGGGAATCCAGGGTCAAGGGTCTAGAGCTTTTTAGTGTCAGCAGGGGCCACTGGAGCAGTCTTTTCTTGAAAACTCTATTTCTCTAATTGGCAATTCTGGGCTTCCCAGACTCTAGAGAGCCTGGGGAGGAGTGCCCCATGGCGTCCACTTTTGCGTGTGTGCAGTGGCGTTTGCTTGCAAATGGCACCTCCTGGCCACTACCTGTTTGGCCGCTGTGGAGGGCGGACCACGCCCTCCATTCTTAGGCCCTCCCACCCTGCAGTCCTGAACCAACTGGAGGAACTGCTGAGTGACATGAAGGCGGATGTGACTCGCCTGCCCTCCATGTTGTCACGCATTCCCCCGGTGGCCGCCCGTCTGCAGATGTCTGAACGCAGTATCTTGAGTCGCCTGACCAACCGCGCCAGCGACCTCACTGTCCAGCAGGTCAGGTTTGGCCTGCACGCGGCACCCTGGTGCATGGGTGGGTGACCCCCCGACCCCCACCCCCGGGGGTGTCGGGCTTGGGCGATGTTCTGGTTGTCACCTGTCAAGCTGGTCCTTGCCTCCAGGGTGCTTTTGGCTCCTCCCAGATGTACAACAGCAGCTTTGGGCCCAACTTTCGGGGACCAGGACCGGGAGGAATCGTCAACTACAGCCAGATGCCCCTGGGGCCCTATGTGACTGGTAGGTCCTTGTCCGCTTCTGGGCAGCATGCACCCAGTGGCCCTCTGGGGCCCGGCCTGCCCATTGCTGGGGATGCCAGGCAAGCCCGTGCTCTCTGCTCTCTTCTTGGCAGACATCTAGCCGTCCTCGTGACTTGCCCCCGTTGCAGCGCTCGTTTCCAGCTGAGGTGAGGGGCCTGCTGGCCACCCCGATGCCCCACGCCCTCCAGTTCATGCACTTGATTTATGCCTCTGTAGCTTGAGTCTCATTGTAGCTTAGACTTGGTCATGGCTGTGTGTGTGTGTGTGTGTGTGTGTGTGTGTGTGTGTGTTGTGTGCACGTACACATGTGGACATCTGTATGTGCACATGTGTTCTTGGCCACGTATCATTGGTTCCATCACTGCTCCTAGCTGCCTCCACTGTCCTTGAGGATGGCTGGCCCATGGCTAGTTGTTGCTCATTCTCTGATCAGAACTGGGTGGTGGTGGGGGTGGGGGGAGGGGCACCTGAGGGGTTGAGCGTGTTAATGGCTTTGGGAGTGGAGATGGGGGAATTCAGAAAAGTCACCAGTCCTCATGGCTCTCTCCAAGTCCCGCCTGTCCCTATAAGGTAGATGCCAGGCCAGAGGCCCTGGATAAGCTTTCAGGTGGAGCCTGCTGGGTGCCAGGATCCCAGTGCTTGGGTGTAGCTCACATCTAGTCCAAAGGCGAGGGACTCTTCATGATATGTCCACTACGGACTCCGGGGTGCCTCTGGATACCTGGCCGCCCAATCGTGTGTAACCCACTGGTTTGCCTTTTGCAGCCGGGCCGCCTGCCCAACCCTCATGGGAGAGAAACGCTACAGCCCTTTTAGGAGTGGGCGCCGTGTTGGGATACCGAAGGGAAACCAAGCAGGTTCTATCGCACAGAGGACGAGGCCCAGCCATGCCACCTCATCAATAGTTGAAGTGTTCTTCTGCACCCCATCTGCAGCCACGCCGGGCAAGGCCCTGACACCTTTTCCAGAGTGGACTGACTTAGAGGAGATTGTTACCTGTACTTTTTTTTTTTTTTGCACTTTCCTACCGAAGATGCGAACGTGTTTGTCTCGATAAAAAAGTTGGGTGACGTGTGGGAGACTCAGACTCACAGCCCTGTCTGTCACCGGGCTCCAGACCTCAAGGGAAAGCTCTCTGGAGGCCCCTGGTGCTGCTCTGTGGACTCACTCCAGGTGTGGAGGACGCAGCATCCTGAGTTCCGGAAGCCCTTAGTATGCCCCCTGCCCTGTCTGCACCCATGTGACTGCCCTTCTGCCCCAGCCCCCTGCCTGCTTTGGGGCCCTTGCACTAGTGGGTTGGGGGCGGGGGTAGAGGATGAGGCCTGCAGAGTGGCTGCCTGGCCTGGTGACACTCGGCCCGGGGACCACCAGGCACATCCATCTCACGGCGGGGGCACTTATCTCAAGGGTTATTGAATCTGTTGTTTCCAGTGGACATGTGGTGACCCCGGCGATGTGTAGCAGGTTGAAGCCAGGGTGCCTCGGCAGGTGGGGCAGACCTAGACCTGAGCTAAAGCCCCTTCTGCCTGCAGGAATGTGCAGGAAGGTGGAAGCTGGTGCCCTAGGAAAGAGGGTCATTTCTGTTGGGTGGCCCTGGGAGGTGCGTCTCACTCACCTTGCCACAGACTTTCCTGGGCACAGCATCCTGGGCCCTGGATGCCGGGGAGCCAGTCCGTCCTGGGGCTGGATGTCTCCTTGTTGTTTTGGTCCTAGAGGGGACTTGACTAGGGCAACTGCTGCGTGGAGTAGGAGGGGCCGTAGGGGCCCTTGCTGGTTCTCAGAGGTGTGCACAGAGCTGTGCTTGGAGGTGACTGAACCCGATGGCTTTTTTAGGTCCTTCCTAGCTGGGGCTATCAGGCCTCCTGGCCTTATTTCCTGCAGGGATGCCTTGGAGTGCCAGGACTGCTTTCCCAGCCAGTGTTGTCATGCCAGCTTCTCTTGCTCCGCCCCAGCCTGTGGCATAATGTAATGGTCCATGCTGGGGGGTGGGGGTGGGGGTGGGGGAGAGGGAACCTACGAGGCTCTGGGCCTGTGTCTGACCTCCTCGCTGGTCCTGGCTCAACCTGGAGACTTCCAAGCCCTGGCCTTAGCGATTCCCAGGCTGGTGCCCTGGGGTTCAGTAGATCCTGAAGATGAGGCTTGTTGGGGAGAAGCCAGTCGGGCCTGAGGGAGCTTTGAGGGGCTAGGTTCTCCTCCCTGGGAAAGGAGTGAGAGGAAGGCAGAGTCTGTGGGCCCACTAAGAACCACTGCAGGTGCCCAGCCTTTACTTAACCCAGATGTGCACATCTGTAATATAGTTCTTCCTCTGAACCCCTGGAGGGCTGGACCCCCACGGCTTCTTCCATTGTGGCTTTCCCACACTCGAGTCTACTTGGCTGCACACGGTGGGTAGGCAGAGGGGGTAGGGTGGGGTGGGAACTCTGATCACAAGACAGGCCCTCTCTCTGCAGGCTTGAGTGTATCATGGCGGCTGACCCCACTCTCTAAGGAAGGCTGTCCCCCTGCCAAAGCTTGCTTCCCAACCCAGGGCCTCTGTGCTAACCCCACTGGGCACACTGGTCAGCCCTGTTGGCCTCATTGAGAACTGTGTTTCAGCTCCTTTGCCACAAGTGACAGGTCCTGACTGAGACTCGGACCTGGGGACACATGCGGGACAGAATAGGGTCTGTGTCCCTGTCTCATCCCTTCCTGGATGATTTCTCCCAGGAGTCTTGCTTCATCTCCCCATCTCTGCCTCTTCCTGTTGGCCTTCCCCTCCCCACAGCTCCCATGACCGGAACCCCCTGCTGGCCTGGGAGGGTCTATATTCCCCGTGACCAGCTTTGGAGCTAAGTTGCCCAGGCAGCTGGGGGAGAGGCTAGGTCCTCCAGGGCGTCCTTAGCTGCCTCCTGAGGCTGAGATGGCATCCCGAGGTTGGCTCTTGTTTTGCTACTGATAGAACTGGGTCCTCGTGCCCAAGCTATCAGAGCTGTAGTGACACAACATTTCCAGACACTCTGACTCTACGTTAACTCTGTAGGATTTGTGGACGCTGTGGGGCAGCTCTTAGGTGACATGGGGGAGTTTGGGTCAGAGTGACAACACCGGAGGGCACGCCCTCGCACGGTCCTGCTGTGACACACTTCCCTCTGCATCCTGTACCCCAGGGCCACCTGTGAGCCAGGGCTCCCTCTGCCACGCTCCGGGTGCTTCCTAACCATGTAGGTTGATCGGCTCAGTGACACCTGCAGCCAGTCTAAGTCTTGAGTCTCAGGGCTTTTGAGGTCCTACAGGGGGCATGCTGGGGGGTGGGCAGGGATCTTTGTAGTCCCATAGAGTGGGAAGGTGCTGATGCTTGGAGCTTCTAGTGTGTGCTGAGGAAGGGGGCTGGGGACCCAGGCTGACCCTCCCTCCACCCTCAGTGTCTTGGCCTACCTACAAGGGTGGACAGCCACCCCTGTGGCGCTCCTGCACAGAGCACAGCGTGGAGGAGGAAGCCAACCATGCCCGATTGATATACCCGGAAGTTTACAGGTTGTGGTGCGTCAGCCCAAAGTTGTCGGTGTCCTTGAGTTCATGGATGTTTTCCCTCTTAATTTTCAAATTTTTTTTTTAAAAAACAAAAGTATTTTTTTAGGTATGATAACCCGGAAAGGGCCTGTTGGGTGTGTGTGTATGTCCTGAACTCTCTGCATAGCTACATAGGGACCAGAGCCCAGCTCCGAGGCAGCTCCTCCGCCCGGCCTGGAGAGGAAGGGGGCCCCCTTTGCTACCTGCCAGGGTCAAGCTAGACTGTGGGGTGTTCTCTTCCTGCCCAGGCCAGGCTGGCATCTGTCTCACCCTTGCCCAGTCCAGCACACCCTGGTGAGGCACGAGTAGATGCTTGGGGGCCATGTGGGTGCACCTCAGCCAGGGTCCCAGGGGCGCCTACCTGAGCTGCTCCTGGGGAAGCCAGTGTTATCTTCACTTGTACTCTGTGTGTATGTTTTTGGTTTCTGTGTTTTAATAAACCCTTTGGGAAGGGATGGGACCGTTGTCGTTCTTAGCTCGCTGATTTAGAGTGGAGATGCGGTGAGTGGCTGGGGAGGTAAGGGGACTTTCCAAAGCTCCGCTATGACTTGTGCCCATGGTTTGGGGCTCACGAGGAGGGAGGGCAAACCCCAAATTAGCACTGTGCTGGAGGACACCAGACACACTACGTTCCCAAACCCGTCAACGTAAGAGCAGCAGCAGCGGCAGCCAGGTGGTCCCTTTGGGGACGTCAGCAGAGATGTAGGTGGGTAGGTGGGCAACAGCGGGGAGGTGCCTGTATCTCCTACTGGCTTCAGGGATGTCACCTGGGAGAGGTGGGGGGGGCCTTTGGACCACTCCACCCCATTTCCCTGCCCTGTACTTTGGCCCTCCCTCCAATCTTGTCCTTGGCTGTAGAGCTGGGTTTGGTGGTGGGTGGGCTGGGGAGCCCAACACCTCAGCTCCCTGCAGTTGGTGGCTTTGCCCTCCTCCCTCTGGTGCTGTCTCTGCGGAAATGAGAGGACGGAAGCGTGGAGACCAAAGGGCTCGGGTTTTATTTGTCATTCCATAAATACGGGCTGCACCTTGGTCTGAGTCTGTCAGGAAGCTGGAGCGCTTGCGGTCGGCCTGGTGGGCTGCAGTTAGCAAGGAGCCGAGCTCGTTAAAAAAAAAAAATGGGGGAGAGAAAGCACATTATGTACATGACTGACAAGAGCAGGGCGCACAGGCACCCTGCTGTGCCTCAGGACCTTGGGTCTGGGATGAGCAATAGCAGGGTTCCATGCGCCAGCTCCCCCTGCCCACCACAGCCGGCCCTCCTCCCGCACCAGGTCTGGCAGACTGCTTCAAGATGCTGAGGAGGCGCTGGAGGCTGGCTTGGGCTGACCAGCAGGCAGCTGGGCTAGAGGAAGGTGAGGTCTGTGGCTATGGAGGAAGGAGCTGGCCTTAGGCCCTTTAAGGGCCGGGGGCAAGCTCCCCCTTATAGGCTGTCTGTACTTGATCTTCTCCTATGGCCTCCCAAGCCCCTCCTACTCCAAACCCCTCCACAGAGGCGGGTGATCCTGCCTTAAGCAGCAAAGCCTCCAAAATGGATAAGGAAGAAAATGTCTGAGAAACACTTGGCTAAAATGTCATCTAGGAAGCTGTCAGCATCTAGGGCTCATGTGGGCCTGAGCCCTCGTTCAACCCGTAAGCCTGTATTTCTGTCCCTCTCACACATACCCAGCAGGAGCTTAGCTCTGAGGTGAGGCTCACGGGCAGCAGCAGCAAGTGTGCACATCCCTGCATGCCTGGCCCACCTAGCAAGCAGGGTTGGGGCCAGTTGTGTTGTCATCTCTGGCCACTTCCCACTGGGCTGCCGCAGGGCCCTGTCCTGGAAGCAGGCTCCCCTAGTCAGGCATGGAGGTGCCAGAGCCTAATGGTCCCCCCATCCTGACCCCTCCTGTCACAACCCCCAGGGCTGCTTCTTAGCTCTCAGGGCTCACGGTGAGCACTGGTGAAGGTTTGAGAGCCCAGGGTCTACAGGGATGTGTGTGAGAGGAAGCTGCCCACCCTGCCTGCCTTTCTTCCTGTAGCCTCCACACATCCCCTACCCCTGGGACCGTCTCCGTCCAGCCTTGGCTGGACAACAGACGGCAAAGAGCAGCAGGGAGGAACCTTGAAACAGCAGCTTCAGAAGGCAAAGCCAGGGCTGTGCCTGCAGGCAGGGCTCGTGCTCGGGGACTGGCCACTGCCTGTCCAGGGCGGGAGGCTTGGGTCTCCTAGGGAGCCAGCTGGCACATGTTGGTAGGACCCGGTCTCCAAAGCATCGCAGGACCATGGGACTGGGCTTCCAGGCAGCATGCACTGCCCAAACCTGCAGGCTTCCTGGCACCACCCTCCGCCCAGCTCCCACCGACGAGGGACTGCCTATCCTGCCTTTTCTCCCTCTCTTCAGCCTGTCCTGGGCCAGCATGAGGGAATGCAGAAGAGAATGAGAGGGGTCCTAGCCATTTCTCTAGGGAAGAAGTCCCTGGGGAATCTTTTCTTAGAACGCGGGGGCTGTTACTAGAGCTGCTCCTCCCAGTCCCTCAGCGTGGGGGAACAACGCAAACCCTAGGGAGCTCCCCCATGGAAAACCTCTAAGTGCTTTTTTTCTGTGCAGAGCCCAAGTCACAGCCCACTGCTCCAGTGCAACAGAGGTATTAGAGGCTGATCTGTGAGGGGAATAGGGTCTCCCAGCCTGCCGCCACACTTGTCTACGGCTCTCAGACAGAGGGGCATACTCCAATGGGCTCCATCCAAGGCTGTGGAGCTTCCCTGCTGTGGGGCTCGCCGGGTGGAAGAGGCCGCTGGGATCCCTGCTCCTGCCAGCAAGGGTAAGGGTGGGGCCAAGGGCCGGCTAGGCAGGTGTAATTGCAGCCAAGGCCCAGAGGGGGCATGTGGGGCAGGCAGGTCACGGTCTGGGAAGGGTGGGATCCCAGGCCAGCCTCGGACATCAGTGCCTGCTGTCCATGGAAAGAGGGGGGCCCACGGTCTAACCACTAGGACCCTGGCAGGAGGGGTGCTAGGAGGTGGCACACCCCTCTTCTGAGGCAGGGGTTCTTGATAGAGAGGCCAGCCCTGCCTGCTCAGAGGGCTAGATTTCCACCCGGCCATGACATCTAGAATCTCCGTGAAGGGCCATGGCTGGGGGGCAGATGTTTCTTCTCGAAGGATAAGCAGAGGTGATAGGCTTGAGTGGGTGCCTCTGGATGTCCCCCTAATTGACGCCATCTCCTGACACCCATCAGATCGTATCCGGCGAGGAAGCGGCGGGTGGCATCTGGCGGTCACTTTGGAGATCAATTCCCGGTAACGTCTGGGCATAGCGTTTTCCCCCTTGGATGTGAGCCACACTCTGCATTTGGCTTTGAGAACAGCAGAAGCGAGCGAACAGAGACGAGGAGGGAGCCCGAAACGGTCCAAGCAGGTGGTGGGGGTAGCTTAGGATCTGTAGTCTTTTTTGCTGTAGGGTTTATTGCCCAGAATGCTATCGATCTCATGGACGATGGAAGACGACAGTTTTGGGAGGACCTGCGTGCAGGGATGGAGGAGAAGTGGGCAGCTCTCCCCCACTGTCTCACGGCATTTACGCTAAGCCATGTGTCAGTCAGCCCCGCTGCCCTCTTCTCACCCGCTGGGGATCCAGCCTGGGTTCCCGTCCCTGAGTCCTGTCGAGTCTGAGCTTGTCTCCCCTCCACGCCACGAGGCACAGCAGAAGCCTTCTAAAAGCCCAGTTGGTGGCGAACCTTGTTCCATGTCAAACCCCCATCTTATTCCTACCCTGCAGGCATGCAACTCCAGGGCCTGACCCTCCGCTCCAAGCCTCGGACCTCCCGGTACCCACAGGGCTCTCTGCTGAGAGGCTGCATAGCTCCCTCAGCTCCTTCACACATCTTTGTTTCTGCATAAGGTCTCCTGGGTCTCTAATGCCTCTGCCTCTGCCGGTGCAGTCAGCATCCTGCTTAACTCCGGCCTCTCTTCTCACAGCGGTGGCCGCCTCAGCACAGCCAGTCTCGCTAACAGTGTTTAGGTGGGTTTCTGCAAGGGCCACCAGCTCTGCAGAAGCTGGGCGTCCGGGAGTGGGGTACCTGAGTACACCAGCAGGGCCCCCATCTCACCTGTATTGCTCCGATGTTCTCCATAAGTTGCTCTGCATTGGAAGCACCCAGAAGCACAGAGCTGACACCCTCATTCCTCAGGCACCAGGCTGTGGGGTGGGGGTGGGGGGCAACACCAGAGGTGAAGGAGGTACCCTCTGCAGGGCCTGCCTGATGATGCCGGGCACAGGTACTAGAGCTCTCCTCTGGGGTCTGAGGGTGTTTAGCGCGCTCGGTGGAACTGGTTGAGTTTGCCCAAGGGATCTAGAAGAGGTTCTGGGGGGCAGTGGCCACATTGACTCTGCTGGAGAGGTGGCCCAAGTGCTCAAAGATCTCTCCTCTCCCCCATGGCTAGCTGACTGAGGGTCTAGGCTGGCGGTCTAAGCTCTTAAAGGGACACAGATTGGATTGCGCCCTGTCCCTGAGAGTCCTTACCGTGGCCATCAGTGGGGTGCTGCCCTGGGGTCTCTCACCTTTCCTCCCAGGGCCACTTTGCTCACTGTGTCTACGTCCTAATGACAGCTGGGGGAAGGTAGGGCCCGGGCCCTCAGGCACAGGTGTCCCACCGCTGTGCTCAGAGTCCTTTACCTATGGCCAGCTGAGGTAGGGTGCAGCCTAGGCGCTCGGCAATGGCCTGCAGCTCCTTCAGCTTGGCCTGCTGGCGCCGACCCTCCTCACTCAGGATCTTGTCCTTCAGCCACTGGTAGCCCTGGGAAGGGGAGAGGTCCAGGTAAGGGAAGGTCCCTGGACTTCCAGATGCAGGTGGCTGGTTGTCTGTGTTTCCGCTGGAGACTTTGACCTGAGCATCAGCTCTTTTGTCTCCTGGCCTCACACTTACACAGGGCCAGACGTTGAGGAGCCTCCTAGGTCTGAGGCTAGGGGGCTGGGGGGGGGGGGGAGTAAGACCTAGGGTTGGGGGTCCAGGGCTCTTGTCTCCCAAATATGAACATTCTTGTGCTTCTTGGGTGTTCAGAAAGAGAGTAGGGTGGGAGCTTTGGGGGTCTCCGTGACGGTGGCGTGGGGAGCTGTGGAAGGGGAGCAGTAAGTGGGCCAGGCCCGGCTGTGAGTGCTGAACCACAGAAGGGGCCAAGGTGGTGGCGGGGTTCACGGGCCTGCTTATCTGGGGGTGGCCTCATGGGTGGGAGAAAGGCCTGTATCCACGTTCTTACATCGGAAGTATGCTCACCTTCAAGGAGGCTCTGGAGTAGGGCGGGATGCCGCTGTCGTACTTTCCTGAGACGATGCCGCAGGCCAGAGGGGACCAGGTCATGGCACCTACTCCTGAGAGAGAGGGAGAGCGGGCAAGGTCAAGCTGGGGCCTGAGGGTGTGAGCAGTGGGTGAGGGCGGGGCAGGACGGCACCCACCTATCTTGTGGAACAATTCCGGGAGCTGGGCCTCCACCTTCTCTCTCTGGAACAGGTGGTACTCGGCTTGCTCGCAGATGGGCGGGATCAGGTTGAATTGCCTTGCCACGGAGTAGGCCTCCTGTGGTACAGAAGGAGGGCGCCACCAATCAGCCGACATGGGGCCACAAGGAGAGGACACAGAGGCATCCCAGGCCTTGCTGCTCCCTCCACCCCCAGCCCCTAGCTTTCCTGAGTGTGCTAGGCAGGTCCCTGAGAGCCAGGAAAAGACAGTGGGCATTGGGATCCTAAGACTTATGGTCCTTGGAGGAATCACAGGGTAGTTAGTTAGGCCTGGAAGCAGGGCAAACGAGATCACTGTTACCTCAGTTTCCCCATTTGCCATGAGGTTCCAATGAGCCAAGCGTGTTTGTAGCCTTTCTGACAGGGCCTGGCTTATGACTGGCACTCAAGAGTTTGCCAGCTGGGCAGCATGGCTGTTGCCCTGGGGTCCTGGGCTGATGATGCAAGTGGGGGCGGCAAATGCCTTCTGGAGGCGGCAGCCGCATCCGCTA
This sequence comes from Acomys minous, assembly GCF_964271855.1. Taxonomy (NCBI): domain Eukaryota; kingdom Metazoa; phylum Chordata; class Mammalia; order Rodentia; family Muridae; genus Acomys; species Acomys minous. The sequence goes on from NC_140487.1 coordinate 125,975,462, forward strand.
ACCCTGGGATCAGGAGCTTGGGGCCTAGGCTTGAAGGTGCTCCCTCAGCTTCCGTGGATGGGGTGAGCTCAGGCTGTTGCCTTTGGTGGAGGGACACTCCTGTCCCACTTTGGTCTGAGATGCAGCTCCCCCATCTATAAAGCGGGGTAATGGCACTGACACGTTTGTCTGAGTCCCGTGCTGGTTGCGGGAGGTCAGGAAGATGGCCGACACAGGCCGCCCTGAGTCATGCTCTGAGGCACCCCCCCCATCTCTGAGGCCCCCCAGGGACTCTGAAGCCCCTAGCAGCAGTTACAGCTGTGCTGCTGGCCTGGAATGCTGAGACACTGCCTGCCCTGGCGGGGCTGAGGCGGGGAGGCCAGGCAAGGAACAGCACTGCTATCACCCTGGACTCAGCAGGCTGCAGAATGGAGGCAGCCTCTCCATCTGGCCACTTCCTTCAGTGTCTCCGGGGACACTGCTGATTCTCCCTGAGAAACTCGAGAATTACCTAGGGACAGAGGCTGCTTAACTTTGAGATGGCGCCCATGGAAGGTTATGGCAGTTAGTGGGGGTGCCTTCCTGAAAATGTGGATGAAGGGGAAACAGCATGGATTAGTAGGAATTGGGGTCCTAGCAATTCGGTCATTTTCAGAGGCAGCCCAGGCTCTAAGTGACATTGTGTGGCTATCAGTCTTGAACTAGGCAGTAGGACCTTAAGCACGGGACTTGACCCCTTTATCCTTGACGTCCCCACGTGAGACACAGGCGACATCAGCACGTACCTTGTGTGGTACTATATTAGCCTTCGGTAGAGGTTAAATCTTACATCTAACAGAACATCCTAGGAAGCGTCCTTGCCACCCAAGTGGCAAGAGCATAGGCACCGAGGGCTTGCTTAGGCTCTAGGACCATGTGAAAAGTTTTCTTTAGATTTTCATGAGAAGTCTCAGAACATGCCATGAAGGTAAGCCGTGGCGGTAGGCTCGTTCTACAGATCTGGAGATGGAGTCTCAGAGGGCAAGGCAGGGCCATGCGCGGCCGAGTCAAATTGAGACCCATGCCTATGACAACCACACTCCATTGTGCTGTCCCTGAGTCTTGGGATCTCCTCCCACAAGGAACCCATGCCTGTGGACACGCGGGCGTCACCCTACCATGATCTCCATGGAACTCCAGCGTGACGTGCCCCAGTACATGGCCATCCCCTGGTTGATGACGTGGGTCATGGCCCGCACAGTCTCTGTGAGAGAGAAGGGAGACCATGGTTGGGGCATCTGTGGCTCAGGCTCTGCCTGGGGGTTGGTCCGCAGATGCAAGTGGGGTGCCAGGAGGAGGGCGCAGGCTGCAAAGGCATCTTGCAAGCAGTGTACTTCCTGGCTCCTGGAGTTGAGTGTGGGTGTTGGTGAGGGGAGATTCCAGGAGGAAAGAAAATGGAATTGAAATCCTGAAGACAAATCTGCAGGCAAGGTAAGGCCTGCCGGGATCCTTCGAAAAGGCTCATGGGTAGACTGATGTTTCCATGGCTGGCAGTGGAAACGAGGGAAGGAGAATTCCTGGTCACTGAGGGGGACCAGCAGGACGAAGGCTAAAATCAGACTGGCAATGGCAGTGACACCAGCAAAGCTTGCAAACACAGCTCTGCAGGTTACAGAAGACTCCACAGGGAGGGGAAGGCGGTAGGGGCAGAGGCGGGCCCTTGAGGCTGAGGTTCAGGGGCCAGAGTTTCTTGTTTTTGTGCCTGGGGAGGCAGAAGCAGATGTGGAAAGGTCTGGGCAGACTGTGCCCAAGCTGGAGTCTCGCTCAGCACAGGCTATTTTCAGGGCAACTGGGGTTAAATTGTCCCTTCTGTAAGGGGTCACGGTCTGGAGCTAACAGCCATAGGGTCCACAAATGCTTAGACTTACAACATACCAAGGAGAAAACAGCTGAGACACTCCCACCCCATCGTCTTGTGGGGCAAGAGTGGGACTCGCCCCACCCAACAATAGAGTTAACCTTATATTCAAGAGTTTTGGGGAGCATAAAAATCTGCCGGTTGAAAATGTAAAGGGGGCTGGATAGGAAGGAGAAAGGACCATCAGGGACAAGAGGATGATGGAGGGGTGTGTGTGAATGCAATTGAAATACATTATATACATGTAGGAAAATGTCACAACAGAACCCATTATTATGTGTGGGTAATACGAGCTATTTAAAAGCCTGCCACGTGTGGGTCTCTCTCCCTTGGCTGTTTTGCCTCTCGGGGACGTGTTGGTTCTTAAAACAGAATGAGGCCATGGTGGGGGGTGACGAATGGCTCCATGGACTTCTCACAGGTCTGATACAGTGCTTGCAAGGTCAACAGCCAAAGGCAGGGTAGGAACAGAGAGGATCAAGTGTTTCTAAAAACATAGCCGGAACATCTGCCCCGCCCCTGAATGCCCCATGCCCCCCCCCATCCTGGCAGCGGAGACCCCTGGCATGGACTGTGAGGGCAGCAAGGAAGGAGAGAACGCCAGAGCTGGTCTGGTAGCCTGCCTTGGCATGCCCCTGGGTCACCAGGATCTCCTTCATGGGGTGTGGTGCTGGCTCCTGTCTGCCTTGCTTTGGGGGTCCTTTAGTATTTCTTTGGTCAAAGTCTCCTCATGGTGCAATCCAGGGGATCCCCATATCTGGTACTAAGGCCACTGTGGCCTCTGGTGTGGTGGTCCCAGTAGGTTCACCCAGAATGGCAGGGGAGTCACACTTCTGCCCCTGCAGGGTAACTCTGCCCTCCCCTGTCTTCTGAGGTCAGGGACAGTGGCTCTTTGGGTATTCTTTGACCTGCCTAGGTGAGGGACATAAGAGAAGGGAGTTTGGGTCTTCTAGGACCTTCCCTGAGTCACTGGCTTTAACTGACAACACGTTTTACACTGGGAAGACGTTAGTGCCTGATTAGGATGGTTTCATGAGACCGAGAGGGTCCTGGGGCATCCCCAGTGGCGCCCAGGCTCCTGCATGGGCTGCCCTTGTTAAGGTTTTTAGAAACACTCCTGGGGGGGCACCCAAGGCCATGCAGCATGGTTTGCCTATTCTTTTCAGCCAAGGCTTAGGTCCACATGCCAGGCACAGGGAAACCGCAGGGACAGGCCACATCAGTCCCTTTCCCCAGCCTCCCGCAGAGCTCTGTCTGGTCATGGCCGTGAAGATCACAGCACGACGCCTTTCCCACACAGTGAGAGAGATGGAGGCTGTCTAGTACCTGGGACTAAGGCCAGCGGGACAGGCTCCTGGCGTGACGGGGCTATTCTGAGGGGGTAGGGGAACCTAGGCACCTGTGGGATCTGGGCAGAGGTGGGCTAGAGCCGGGACATGTGTTCAGGATTGCTGCGCACGTGCACCAGCATGTTACCTGAAACAGTGACACTTAGGGGCAACTGTCTGTCATCTTAATAATTGATACTGCTGGCCAGAAGCAGGATGCCACATCCTTCCAGCTGCAGCCAAAACCCAGGGCATCTCTGCAGCATCACAAATAATACATGGGAGGGGGTCAGGTGGCAGCACCAGGTGGCAGGCAGGTGCCCTTCCAGTGTGGAACACTGCCCAGCTCCCAGGGAGACCAAGGCCTATCCTTGAAGTAGGGAATCTAGGGCCCTTTGTTGACTGTGATGGGGGGCAGCTACCAAGCACAGCACAGGGATGCCCTGGGCCTCAGCATCATGCCAGCTCACGTACATATTCTTTAAGGAAGAGAAGCACTGCGTTTTGATGGGGTGTCCTGGTTGCTAAGTGAGTGGACATGAGTGACCACGGAGCCAGAGTGCTCACAAGGAACCAGTGTGGCAGACAGGGCGGCCTGTTGGCTGGTGTTCTTTGCCTCTGCTATAGGCTAGAACTTTACAACCGTGAGCTAAGAAAGAGGTAAATCTTCTCACGGGTTGCACAGTCTGGGGTCCTTCTGTAAGCCTAGTCTTTCCCAACCCATCCTATTGCACGATCCAAGGTCAAGTCCCCAGGCAGGGACTGGAGGGTCCTCAGATCAAGAGGAGACCGGCAGGAAGCCAGCCGGCCACTGCAGATCATGGCATCGCAGGCATGGAGCGGGAGGGGGGGGGTGGGGGGGCATGCACGCTGGGGAGGGATGGAATGACAGCGTGGATGGGCAGCGAGAGGCTCCAACACCATTTTGATTTCCCTTTGCTTGCAAGATGTCCTCATGGGGCACATCTCCAACCCTTATGCATTTTATGGAGAAGTTTGTCATGGGGGACAGAGAGAGTTGTGTAAATAAAAATACTGTCTCATAAAATGCAGGTCGGACACAGAGTCAATAGTCGGCTGGCGGTACTGTGTACCTTCAATGATGAATGTCCTTGAGTTGAAGGAACTAAATGGGTCCCCTGGTGATAAAAGAAAGATTTAAAGAGACCAGAGTTTATCGCTGTGGGAACACGGAGGTGTGGTATGACGAAGGGCAGGAAAGAACGGCACAAATCATTGCACAGAACGGAGTTCCGCTAAAAAGAAAGAATATATACACACGCGCGCACGAGTGTGGTATATATGTATATAAAAGCAAATGGAGACAAAAAATAAAAAACCAAAAACCAGTTCTACTTAACCTCCTAGGTCCCTGAAGCAGCAAAGCGTAAGTGAGAAGATGCTGAGGCAGGAAGTGGGAGAGATGGAGGGACCGGGAATAGACGCTAAAGAAACCCAAACAGCTCTTCAGAGCACTGAGTGCTTCCTCTGTCAGGTAATAACTACCCTCCCCCCCCACCCAGAGCAAAAGACCTCTGAGACCTCCCAGGGGAACCAGAATGAAAAGAGTGTAACAGCTTGACAGTCACCACTGTGCAAAAATACCAACTGCTGAGGAGAACGCTGCCACGCTGCCACGCTGCCACGGCAGAAGTCCTCAACATGGCCAGATTATAGAGTGAGACCGGGCCCCGGGCTCAGCTTAGCAGGGCCCATCCCTCCCCAACCCAGAGGCCTGGCCACCTCTGTCCTGAGCGCCCGGTGTAGGTGTGCCATAACCTCAGAACAGACCATTGGTCACCTGACTCTGTCCTGCATGAGCTGCCTAGGGGGCAACTGGTCGACCTACCTTCCATGGGTGTGTTGGGGTCTGGACGGTTGGCAAACACCACGTCCACGTACTCCAGCTGCAGCCGCTCCAGGGAAGCCTTCAGACCTGGGAGAACGAAGAGCAGGAAGGGGTCAGCTGCCCGTGCTTCTAGACCCTCCCTGTGCCTGGCTCAGGGGGCAGGAGAGGGCTGAGGGCTGAGGGCCGGCTGGCTCCTTTCACATGGAGCTTTAGGGCACGTGAGAGTCTCAAGGCGATGCCAAGACACGAGGCTAAAGAGGTTGGGTGCCCTGGCCACAGAGGATGTCAGGAGACCCACGGGCCAGCTGTACTGAGACCCGATGGACACATGCCTCTCTGGCCACTCTCTGGACATGTCTGTACTGTAACAAGCAGAGCTAGCCGTGGTACCACACGAGGAGGGACAGTTTTATCCACAGTACAAAAGGCTGCACACAAGTCACCAACCCACGCTTTCCAGCAGCCGAGAGCCAACAGCTAGGGCAAACTGGGTCTGGGGTGGGACCCCCACCTCAGTTATTATGAAAACTATTACTTGGAATAATTGTGACTCAGAAGGCGGAGCCCACACTCAGCCACCCCAACTCCGGGCTGCACGTCCACAGCTCAGGGAGGTGGTGGGTCTCCCCAAAGACCATTCAGACAGCACAGGCTCAGCCTGGACTGAAGCCTGGCTCTGCACGGCCTTTGTTCAATGGTGGGGTCCCCCTGCCTCGTGCCTTCTGGAGCCAAAGAAAGTGGTCAAAGAAGGGTTTCATGAGCTCCAGGGTGGAGGCCTGGGATGGCCCACTGAGGGGACGGTAGGGCTACTGTGCTCCTTGGGCCCCCTTCACGTGCTGGTTAGAGTCCCCTCCTCACCTTCGACTATGTGCTTCCGGGAAAGGCCTCTCTCTGTCTCCGCTCTGAAAAACAGGCCAACAGGGTGGGGGTGTTGCAGTTGGTTTAGGGTAATATCTACAATATGATGCTGGGGAGAAGTAGGTTAGGAAACTTGGCACCTGTGGCTAACAGCTACAGGTTCAGGTGGATTCCTGGACACCGCCCCGGGGTGGCGGTGGGGCACGAGGGCTGTAGATTCCAATGTCACCTTCCCGCCTGTCTAGGGGTTTATTCATGGTTTTGAGACAGGTTCTCTCTACTTAGCTCAGGGTGGCCTCAAACTCACGATCCTCCTTGTCTGAGATTCCCAAGAATTGGGGTTACTGATGTAAGTCCAATTAAAAACGTGTCATATATATACTTTTAAATTTCTTCCCTCCCCCTGTCTCTCTCTCTCCCTCCCCGGTTTCCTGTGTCCCAGGCTAGCCTCAAATGTGTTACATAGCCATGGACGGTCTTCAGCGTCTGCTTCCTCCGCCTCTGAAGTACCACGATGACAGGCATGAAACACCGCACTTAGCTTACCGGATGTGAGGATGACGCTCAGGCCTTCATACAATACTGGCAAACACTGCCTCAGCATGGACATCACGTTTACAACGCCCCAGGAGATGAACTCTGCCCAACCCTATGCAGAGTGTAGGGTCAGACCCCTGGACACGGGCAGCGTGAGAGGTGGCCCCGGGGACGCTAAGGTGCTTTAGACAGTTCAACACTTTCTGTTTTCTAGAGTTTTTATAACGTCGTCGTGTAAGTACGGATAATAAAAATTGGACAAGGCTTGAGTAAAAGACCAATTCAGCCGAAGCTGATTACCATTTGGGAGTACATCAGAGACGGATGTGAGATTCCCCAGACTGGATGAGTGGCCACCTGCAGGTGGCGGTGCAGAGGCCAACACACCCTCCCTCCTCAAGGACTACAGTGTGACCGTGTCAGGCACCACTGGGAGCACTGCAAACTGTGGCACTTACTTTCCACCCCAGAAGATCTTGGTGGTAATGACGAGGCTGGACCGTCTGCGGAGTGGAAGAGAGGAAGGGTGTTAATAGCCCAGGCTAGCCCTTGAGGTCTTCTCTCAGCTTCCACTAAGGCGCCGTCTCACCTGGGAGCTTAGTGAGAAATGGGTGTTTCTGAGGTGTGACATTCTTGCCCCCCACTTGTCTGGAGCTCTCACTAACAGATGCAACCGAGCACCCAACGCCGAAGGCTGGGGCTCAGCGTCTGAAAGGGGCTGATGGGGAGATGCAGGGTGAGAGCAACGGTTTCCAGGGATCCGTGACAGCGGCTTCCCCATCTCTGTGTGCTCCTCAGCCTCACCAGGGCCCACTGAGGCTGGAGAGCCTCCAGTTGGACTGCTCTGCTGCCAGATGCTCTGGTAGCTACCAACACTGGCACGGGCAGTGCCGGCTTATGCCAAAGAAGTGATGACCTAGCGTGAGCCTCTCCATGGGCACCATCAGGGCTGGGCTTTACCCTGGATTACAAACTGGGAATGGAGAGGATTTACTTGGACTCTTCAGAACCAAGAGAAACAGATGGGCAGTGTGTGATGTCAGGAACCCTGTGGTATGAGATCTGGACACTGTGCTTCTAAGTGATCATCAGGAGGGACAGGAGGAGGGCAGGTCTAGGGTTATGTCTGGTTAGCTGAGACTTGGGCTTAGAGAAGCCTGAAGTATCCATCAGGACTCAGGACTCAGCCTAGACTGACAAAGCCTACGCGTGCACTTTGAGCTCTGTGGTGGCTTGAATGACAACGGTCCCCAACAGGCTCCCGCAGTTAGATGCTTGGCTCCCAGGTAGCCGAACTGTTTAGGAAGGATTAGAAGGTGTGGCCTTGTTGGAGATGTGTCACTGGGCTGGGATCTGAGATTTCAAAAACCAATAGCAGGGCTCGGTCTCTTTCATTAGGCCTGTGACCTGTGGGTCAGAGGTGAGCTATCAGGTGTTTCTCCAGCAATGTGCCTGCCTGCATGCTGCCGTGCTCCCCCGTGATTCTGACGGACTGGCTCTGTGAAGCCGTAAGCCAGCCCCAATTAAATGCTTTCTCTTATAGGTTGTCTGGGTCATGGTGGCTCCTCACAGCAACAGGACAGTGACTACTTGGGCTCCATCACCGTCTAAGCCCCAAGGGGACGATATCGCTGGGTGCTGGGCTGAAGGCCCGCCACTCCCCAGGTCTAGCATGGTCGAGGCAGACCTGGACAGCCTGCCCTCTGCTCACACACTGGTCCTTTTACAGATGGGGACGGTGAGCTCCTGAGGGTTGAACTGCTTTCTGAGGGCGTGATAGAGAGGATGAGGTCCTGCTGAGAGTCAAAGGCTTTCACACCTCGACCTCTTCGAGGTGCCCCTGTCACGCACAGGCCACCTGGGAATGCTCGTTTGCAGTTTGTTTTGGCTGAAGACTTTAGGAACCTCTTCTCATGAAATCTCTGAGTGAAGCAGGACAAAGGTGTGTGTGTGCGCACAGGCGCACCTAAGGCCAATCACAAGCACAGTCACTCTGCCTCAGAAAATCAAACTGTGCATCCACTTAAGGGCATGGCGAACCCTGGTGCCCTGGTCTTAGGTGTTTGCAGGAAAAACTGGGTGGCCTGAGGCTTCACCTGCACTGAGAGACCATGGGTGGTACTTTCTGTGTGCGCACGGCAGGGCTTCACGTGGCCGAGAACGACCCTGAATGCCAGAGCCTTCTGCTTTTTACGTCCTGAGCTGGGGTTACAGGCGTGTACCACTCTGCTTTGTCTATGCAGGGCTGGGAATTGAACCCAGGGCCAACAAGCGGGCTACCAACATCCATAGCCCTCAGCTGCTCAGAGAGCTCTGCGATGGATTCCCTGAACTCACATGGGAGCAAGAGAACCCACTCCCACAGGTTGTCATTTGACCTCAGTATGTGAACGTGGCATGGACCCAACACATGTAAATACATAAATGTAATGATAAAAAAAACCAACCAACCAAAAAAAGCACCGAGCAAGAGGCTGATGGGCCACTCCTGTGGTAATCAGGAAAGAGCAGGCCCCTGACTCTCATGGGTCCTACTGCAGTGCCATCCAAACCAGGCTTGTCCCAGACAGATGGCCTGCCCACCGCAGCCAGGAACCCCAGCATGCATCTGCGTCGCCTGCGCTGCGTCCTGCCCCCTCCCCAGCCTTCCCTGTGCGCCCTGGAGACAGACCGCAGAGAGCCGGATAATTACCTCCATCCCTTCTTCTTAATGATGTTTCCTAATACCACTTCAGCCCTGCAAAGCAAGGGAGAGAGAGAAAGGGGCAGACATGGGGATTTCATCAATGTGTAACGGAAAAAAAAAATCAAACCCAGCCCCACCGTGACAACGAGCCATCAGGTCCCCTCTGTGAAAATGCCACTGGGGTTGGAAGGCCAGGCTGCTCATGTGGCCTTGGCTCAGCGGCGCATTCCAGAAGGGCCTGCAGCTGTGCAGGGCTGGTAGCAGGGGCCTGCTACTCCCATGGTGAAAAGGCCTTGCTCTGCAGCAGCCAGCACCTCTGCACTTGTGGGGGAAGGAAAGGTCCCCCAGCCTCGGCCAGCTGCAGACACACTGGGGAAAATGCTTGGCCACGGCACACGGGTAAAACATACAGGTGAATTTATTTTTGACAGGTAAGCAGTGCTCCAGGGAATTCTCTGTGTGCAGAGACAATGCGCTTTCTGGTTCCGGCGTGGGGCTTCCGACAAAGCCCGCGTGTGCTTGTCTGCTTCGTGCGTGCCTGTCTGCCTTGTGCGTGTGCGCACACATGTGTGTTTGTGCGTGTGTGTGTCTGCGTGCAGCTCGCTTCTCTCTTTAAAACACAGAGAGCCACCCGGCCCACTGCCCGCTCTTCTTGGCATGGCTCAGGGTCCTGCTCTAAGCTGGAGCCAACTGGGGTCACAAGCTGGCTGTTCCAGCCTCCCTTGGCACAGCGGTGCGGATTAACTTTTAAGAACTTTCTGCTTGTAGCAAAATGTTTCTAAGCAAAAACAACAGACGGAAAATGATCCAAGCCCAGTGCTACATTCCAATTATGAAAGCGCCTGAGTCATCCACTCAGAAATAATGGGCTCTAATTTGCAAGCTGTTTAGCATATATTCTGAATGCCTCTCGTTTATGGTCAGGACGCACTGAAAATTCAATCAGCTCTGGCCTCCTTTCATTCCTTGGTCCTCCAATTTGTCAGACAAAAGATGAGGAGAGGAGGAAGATGATCGCCAGGCTGCCTGAGCAGCCAACCCAAGTCTCTTGTTTGCAATCCTGGCTGCAAGCTATGGACGTGAGCACAGACATACTGCAGGCCGCCCAGAAGTGCACAAATTACCGTCAGGAAGATATGTGCATTGCCCAGCCCTGGTCAGTGAGGAGCAACCCTGGCTGACTGCTTGCTGGAGCTATGGCTAACCCTTCGGTTGGAGAAGCTTGGCCTGCCCCCAAGACAGAGCGCTCAGCCTCAGCCACACTGGCTGCTAGTGTTTAAGCATCTCTGCTGTGTGAGCAGGCTGGCTTAGCTTCGGGCTGGACTGTGGAGTTACAGCGGCTGGCTGAAGAGCTGAGGGCAGCGGGCCTCCACAAGCCACGCCATCCAGAGTGCAAGGCTTCTTCTGCCTAAGGCCTTGGCTTCTAGCAAGGGGCTCCCAAGAGGCCCCAAGAGTGCCCAACGTCCAGCGTGGTCATCCTGGCATGACAGTTCTGTGTGGTCAGTTAAATAGAGTGAAGGCAGTGACACAGCAGAGTTGGTGACTGCACAGTGCTGGGGTGCGGGGAGGGGGCGTTGAGGGGGGAGGAGACACCTGCAGATGGAGGAGGTAGCATTACTCTGTGTTTGCTCTTCTAGGCAGCAAAGCCCAAGCAAAATCTGGGTCAGGGAGGAAACTGGGAGATGCCTTTGGGCTGGGCATCTGCACCAGGCTCTTCAACCTCTGGCCGCTTGGCTTAGCTCATCTGTCTGTCTGGAAAGCATCTCGCTCTGATTGGAAGTTGCTGTCTATTTGGAGAAGGGGAGAAGACTGTGACCCAGGAACAGTACAAGTGCTGCTGCCGCTGGGGGCTAACGGAGATTGGGGAACAGCTGTCAGCTCTCACACCCTGCTGGGGATCGGGCAGTTGTCCAGCTGGGATCCCTGATGCGTAGCGCTGTGGGTCCCACTTGAGGCAGCAGGTAACATCCCGAGACCTAGGAAGCAGGTGCTTGCCCCATGGCGGTGGCACACAGCGGGTCAGGGCTGCAGCCAGGCCAGCTGACTGGCACTCGGCTGGCTCCAAACAGGAATGGGCTGAAGAGAGGATGGAAAAGGGAGCCAGCGGATGATTTCACCAACAAAAAACTGTCGTGGAAGTGTGATGCAGGAGAGTGGATGATTTGGTTACGGCCCGTCTTTAAAATAGAAGCCAACAACTGTGGCTGAAGAGCATTGAGCCTTTGCATAATTGAGTTAGAAAGCTTATTGTTAAACGGGAAGTGCTTCCTTCACACTGAGGTTGACCAGCGCCTGCTCTCTCCAGGTCAGAGAGGCCCCCTGCCCTACAGCCCTACAGCATCATTAAGACATGAAAATGTCAAGCTCATGGGGCTGGCCGAAGCTCACCAGCACATCCTCGTCGACACAGCCTGGGACAACAGTAAACAGTAAATCTCCCCTCGAGCCCAGCACTGTGCCTTGGAAACCTTAGCGCCTGGGCACACGGGGAGTTTAGGAAGCAGCCGGCGCCCGAGTGGTCTGAGTCAGGCCCCATCAAAATATCTCCTAAGGTCATTTAAAGTTTTAAAGAGAAGACAGAGTAGGAGACACTATTGTGAGCACCCCGGAAGGAGAAATGGGGAAACCGCTGGAGATAAGGTTCTTTGAAGGTGTCCAGTGTCACCTTCTCCCGAGAGAACGGTACATACTTTCCAGCTGCGTAGACTTCTGCAGTGTCGAACAGGTTGATGCCATTGTCATAGGCCAAGGTCATGAGGTGCTCTGCCATCTGAAATGATAAAACCAGGGCTGCTGTGACCAGCTACGGGGAGGCTCTGGAGCACCAGCCCCGGGGCCTAGCCTCTCCTGGCTCCTCTGTCCTCCCAGCCATAGCTCAAGGAAGCAACAAGCTCTTCAGAAAAATCAAGACAGCAAGAGGGATGTGCATGTCTTGGGGTCATCATGGAATGTGGCCACTGTACTAAGATGAACAGTATCCCCCTGGGAGGGCCAGCCACGCCATCCAATGTGACCAGCATCTTAGAAGGTAATGCAGCAGTGACTGTAGGAATATGTCTGTGAGCCAAGCAATGCCACTGGAGGCTGACAGACAGGGGCAGACCCCTCCTCCATGCCTCTGAAGGGACCACGTCCTGACTGGACCTTCAGACTTCCTACTCCCTGAACTGTGGGAGGAAAGAATTCTCCTGAAGACAAGTGGGTGGCAGCACGCCACGGTGGGGCTGAGGGTCACATGGCCTTGGCTGGTGTCTCTCCAATATGAGGAGGCTTGGATAGCATCCTGCCATCCAGCCCCATTGCTGACTAGATCTTACTCCCTGGGCTTCCAGAGAGGGTGAGCTTTGACCCATGGCAAATAGGAAAGGGTGATGGAGCCAGCGATCAAAGGAGCTGGGAGCACATCTGGCATCGATGGCCCCCAGCAAAATATAGCAGAAGGAAGTGCTCACAAGCACTGCAAGTCCTCTGAGGGCCAAACCCATCCGGTGCAGCTCAGGCACCAGTACTCCTTCCCTAGCCTGGTTCTCTGGTATTCAGTGGTTTCAGGTAAGGGTGTGTGTGTGTGTGTGTGTGTGTGTGTGTGTGTGTGTGTGTGTGTGTGTGTGTATGCTGTGGGACTTGGGGAGCGCTACTGTTGGAACAGCACTGTGAGGGGAAGGGATCCATGCCCAGTGCTGTTTATGGGAAGGTGGACTTGGTGCTCCTAGATTTGTCAGGGGATCCAAGAAATCCAGGCTGCTCTAAAATTTGCTTTTCAAAGGCTGTAGATAATCCAGAGCCCGAAGCCAAGCCACAGCTGTTGGGGTCTGAGAGTCAGAAGGACCAGGATGCTCAGGCCATGGGGCTCTGGAGATCCACCGCAGGAGGTTGGCTGTCTCTTCCACTGCAGCTCAAGTGTGAGCATGTCAAATGCATGGTTACTGCTGCTCTCTGGGGGCCGGACACAACAGCTGAGCCTCCTCCTTGGAGCCACCTACCGAGGAACCCCTGCCCATGCTGGGCACTGTCCTGCGATGCCAAGGGCAAGTGTGGCGTCTTCACTAACCCTCTAGTGCTTTCACTGTGACCTTTCCCAGATGTGTCCCACCAGCCGGCCTGAGCCATGCCTGGGGACACTGTGGGCTGCATTGCATTGGATAAGGGACACGTGGCCTCCCGAGAAAGCTCTGAAGGAGAGGGCTCATAGCTTGCATTTTTGTCTTTTGGGGACTCTTTTTTTTTTAAGATAAGCATATACTTCTGCCCCACTCCATCTACCTGGCACAAAGGAGGCTGTGGCTGCTCTACCCTTTCACGGCTCAGCAGGCAGAGCACTGGACAAGCATTCGCGAAGCCCTGCGCACAGCTGCCAGCACCAACAAGACCAGGTGTGGTGGTGCCCACCATTGCCTGGGCATCAGGGCATGGAGGGAGGAAGATGAACTCAAAGATAGCTGGGAAGACGCGAGACTGTCTAAAAATGTACTTACTAAAATCCATATGGAAAACTCGTCACACTAACCTCTGTTTTACGTCTGTCTGTCTGTCTGTCTGTCTGTCTGTCTATCTATCTATCTATCTATCTATCTAACTATCTATCATGTGGTTTCTCAAGACAGAATTTCACTGGCTGTCCTGGAACTCACTCTGCAGACCAGGCTGGCCTCAAACTCACAGAGATCCACCTGCTTCTGCCTCCCAAGTGCTGAGATTAAAAGTGTGCGCTACCACCAGCCCGGCATTGTTGCCATCTTTAAACTGACAGTTCACCAGCTCCACCACATGCACACTACTGTGCAGCCATCACCACCATCCTCCCCCAAATGGTGGGTGGCTGCTGTGATGTCCCATACAGGAGCCATCGATCCTTTGCCCCAATGGGACAGATATTTAGTGACTCGAACATCTTGGGTCAGATGACCTTTCAAGTACTCAGCTTTCTCCATGCAGCAGAAACAGCCGTGTATATGTCCACCGGTGAGTGTGGTTATGGGCCGATAGAACTTTACTCACAAAGACAGACTGTGGAGTCATAGAGACGGGAGGCGGGTGAGAGGTTAGCAGGGACTGGGAGCGGTGCTGCTTAAAGCTCTGAAATAGAAGCTACATTTACAGGACAACATGAAGACACTCAGTGGACTGCACCCTTGAAGGGACCAAAATGGTCATTTCATGTGTGCGCATGCGTGTACTTCTGTACAGAGCTAGAGGTCGACCTTGGGGGTCACTCTTTCCACTATCATCCAACCGGGCATCTTGTCTCATTTGAGCCTTTCATTTGTCCTTCGTATTCCAGTAGGCTCGATGGCCAGTGAGCCCCAGGGATCCTCCCTTGTCTACGGCCCCAGCGCTGGGATTTCAAGTACATGCTGCCACCACCCCCCAATCTTACCCCTTTAAGAGTTCTGGGGACTCAACTGGATGGTGAACACTTTACTGGCTGAGCTCTCTTCAGCCCTAACATGGGACATTTTATGCTTCATATATTTAAGCAAAAGTCCTCCAAGTAGGGAAAAAAAAAGCAGAATACAATAGTCTTTGCTTCCTGGCTGGCTTTTACCACACAGGCAGAGAATGGGCACTCTGCACTCTTCGCCTGACGCAGCCAGCGGTCCCTAACATTTGGCATACTGCCTTTTAAAAAAAACCCAAACTGTGGGATCTGATACAAAAATCCTCTTGCCTCATTGCTAGCTTGTTTTTGACAGCTACACGCTTCCAGGACCCGGGCTCTGACATCTGTTGTCCCTCTACTCCTCTGTCACCCTGATGTCACAGAAGTATGACCTCCAACATCCTTATCCCTGTCACCCTGTCCCTGACAGAGCCAGCTGGAGCAGCCACTCGAGACTCATTCATCAATACACTTCAGCGCCATGGATCTGCTGGTGACAAGAGTCACTTGTCCACAAGGATGTCACGCCCTGTAGCTGATGCTGAGGACGCCTCCACAGAGTTCCTGTGTCTACGGTGCGGTGCTCAGCCACACTGACAGGGAGATGAGGCTGAGTCAGAAGCAGCTTAGTTGAGACAAACTACACGTGTCCCCTGGCTCCAGTCTCTACTCTGAGCTCTGGGGACTGGAACTTCGCCTCAGAAGCTCCCGACCCACCCTGACACAGCTCCTACCCAGCAGCCTCAGCGCCAGGACAAACGGTTCGATGACCAGCCACTGCTATAAAAGTAAAGAGCAAAACCACACACTGCGTTTAAATCACAATGGAAGCCAAGTTTCCCCTAAAAACTGAGCTGCCGCAGCTAGCAAGGTCTCAAATGGACTCACTTATTAATTTTTAAACACAAGCTTTTCTACAGCAAATTGGCAAACACAAAGGCTGAGTTGGTGCAGATGCACAGAGCTCGCTCCCCTCTCTGATCGCTCCTGCTGTCTGGAAGTGCACTTCTTTCCTTCTGACAGGCCCTGTGACACTGGCAGCACTCGGATCTGCTTTCTTAGGGTCACCTTGTGTCCCAGGAGTGGAGAAGCCCTAGAGGAGAGCAGTTCCCAGCAGTCAGAGGAGCACATGCATAGGACCACAGTGGACAGACATCCTGTGAAGGTTCTCCAGCCTGCAGGAAGCCTGAGTCACTGTAACAGACGCCTAGGGATGGGTCACTCACGCGGCATACCTAGAGGGCGTGGCTCAGATCCTTAAATGCTTGGGGTCAACCGTGCCATAGGTGTCACGTACATGAGACTCTCAGATTCCCAGGAGCCGAGGGACTTACTTAGAACTCATGGTTTTCAGCTAAGTAGTGACACTGGGTGTGACATCTTTCTTGGTCACTGCCCCTTGGCCTTCCCAGCCACCAGGCCAGGATACCCCAACAGAGAGAAAGAGGCTGGCTTCACCCCACAGTGGCTTCCATGAACATACATAGTGCCTGGTTTATGCAGGGGACTAAACCGTGTGGCCGGAGGCTGAGGGACGCTCTGTCTTACCTCATCAGTGATCTGGCCCCCGAAAGTCACCCATGTTCCTGGAAGGAGACATACAGGTCACGTTAGAAAATCTGACAGCGGATCAGGTCTACCTTGTGGATGCTCAGACTTCGAGGCGTAGGGCATGGGCCTGGGGACAGCCACAGGCCACCTACTGCTCTGTGTATGTGGACACTTGGCCTCTTGGGTGAAAGTCCAGATAAAGGTAACAGTCGCCTGTCTGTAGTCCAGAGAGCTGGGTGAGCCTAGGAGGTGGCCTCTGAAATGTTCCTCTGGAGCCCTGTGTGGAGGCTCACACGGAAGCCTGGGAGGAGGCTGGCTTGAGTGTGAGGCCAGTGCTGGTGTGGTGCTGCCTCAGAGAGTAGACCGAGGGCCCCTTCCTGATGACAGGCTCTGCTTGGAAAAGGCTAGGCGTGGGTGCGAGGATGGGAGAGGTAAAAAGTGTGTTCGCCTGGGGGTGGAGGACAGTGGGTTCTGAGGTCAGAGCTCATATATGGAGAAAGGAACAGGGGCGAGGCCAAATGATATTTTCTGGTGACTGTCTCTCTGAAGTCTGGCTTAGAAGCTGGGAAGAAAGCTTCCCGGCCCAGTGAGGTTCAGGGGGTGCTCTGACTTCTGGGGTGGGGTGAAGGGCTGGGTGCAAAGGACTCCTTGGGATCTCCTGTCCTCATTGGCCTCCAGGGCTAAGGCTGTAGCTCTGTCCTTTCCTTCTTCCTGCCTGCCCGTTGCCATGGCAACCTAATCTCCCAGAATCGCAGGCTCAGTATAGCTCTTATTAGGGGTGGGGCTGGCGCTCCTGAAGCCCCAGACTCTTGTTCATGAGGGGCTCCCATACTTACCAAGCCCCAGGCAGGAGACCCGAAGCCCAGATTTGCCCAGGTTCCTGAAAAAGAAAGACCGAGTCAGTCTTGGCCGCCAGCCAGGCTTGACCACCAGCGTCAGGCCGTTGCCTGCTTCCACCCAGTCAAAATGGCTTCAGAAAGGCACAGAGAACCATCTGAGGGAGGCCCCAGCTGGCTGGCCCGTGTGGCGGTGACATGCCAGTTGTCCCCCAGGCCCACGCTGGGCTCATACAGGCCAGCAGAGGGTTGCAGAGCTGCCTCAAGAGCAGCGGATGCCAGTAACAAGGGCTGCTGTTTGATGGGCAGGCCGTGAGGTGGGTTCTCCTCTCTAGAGGCCACATCTGTGATCTATATTATGGGTTGTTTGCCCCTCTCTTAGAACAGAGACTCGACGTTAGTCCTGCTTCATCTGGGCCACAAAGAGGGCTTTTTGTCCTTTGGCGTCTCAGAGGCTGGTGGATTGGGCGGCACAGCAGTTGCCCAGCAGGGTGGCTCTCACTCTACCCCAGCTAGGCCTGGCAGTCTGTGGCCCACTGAGGCACCTGCCTGGTAGGACACCCCTTAGCACACAGACAGGCTTTTGAGTTACCATTAATGTCCTTAGGAGGCCATAGAGGGTGATAACTTCTGTCAGAGCCTGGCCCACCTGTCAGTCCCGGTACAGGCCGGCCTGGACCCACCCCTACAGCCGAGGAGCAACAGCACA
Organism: Acomys minous; assembly: GCF_964271855.1. Lineage (NCBI taxonomy): Eukaryota > Metazoa > Chordata > Mammalia > Rodentia > Muridae > Acomys > Acomys minous. Next base: position 125,993,069 of record NC_140487.1, read on the forward strand.
TCAGGGCTCTGAGGCACCCTGTCAGCTGTATGGCAGGTCTCATGATTCTCCCACACGGAGGACATACTGACACCATCCCAGGGAGTTGGGGAACGGGGCTCCCTTTGGGCAGCGAGCTCAAGCTACCCACTGTGGTGCTCATTCTTGGCCCGTGTGCGAGGGGCATAGGTGCCAGAGCTGAAAAGCAGCCGGGGTGTCACAGCCCTCCCTGGGCCCTTACTTTCCTAGGGCTGGAATCCACTTCCTGTGGGCTCCTGCCACTCCATGGACCATCATGCTGCCCAGGGCCAGCTGGGTACTTCCAGCAAGGACGCTGGCTCTGAGAATGGATGACACAATTCACAGGCCTGTTGCCTAGGACAGGACATTGATTCATATGTATTTTGTTTCCCAAAGAGGCAGATGCCCATGACAGAGAGTATACGACATACCTTTTCTTTGTACAAAACCAACAATGGACAGACACATTAAAGGGGTTCTTATAAACCAGGCATGGAGGCGCATACTCATGGTCCTAGAACTTTTTTTCTTTTGAGGCAGGGTTTCTCTCTTAGGTAGCTCTTGCTGTCCTGGAACTCACTATGTACAAGGCTGGCCTCAAACTCAGAGATCTGCCTGCCTCTGACTCCCAAATCCTGGAGTTAAGAGTATGCGCCACCGTGCCCATCCTGGTCTCAGCACTTGGAAGTCTGAAGCAGGAGGATTACTGAGAGTTTAAGACCATCCTGGGACGAATGGTGAGGCCCTGTCTCAAAAAACCTAAAACGGGCCGGGTGGTGGTGATGCACGCCTGTAATCCCAGCACTTGGGAGGCAGAGGCAAGTAGATCTCTATGAGTTTGAGGCCAGCCTGGTCTACAAAGTGAGTCCAGGATAGTTAAGGCTACATAGAGAAACCCTCTCTCAGAAAACAACAACAACAACAAACCAAAAAAAACAAAACCCCAAAACCCAAAACCAAAACACACTGAGTGGACACTCATATCTCTGCATTAAAAAGAGAGATGGTGTTCCTGGGCTCCCTCTTAAAAACCGGTGAATTCAATCCATCCAACAGAGGCGTCAGTACTGTAAGCATCAGGCAACCCACAGACTTGATGTCTGGAGCTAGCCTGAAAGGCAGGACTATGTCGCATACAGATTCTGTAGGGGCCAGATCCAGAGCAATTCAGTAAACTTCCCTTGTGCTGGACAGAAAGCAACTGTAGTAGGATGTGACCAAAGAGCCCAGGAGGGCATCAAGGAGACTGAAGATGTGGCAGCTGTCTTACTCAGAGTTCTGATGCTTGGGAGGATGGGTTTATCTGGCTCACGTATCCCTGGTCACAGTCCACTGAGAGAGGCCAGGGCAGGAACGTGGAGGTCGAAACTGAAGCAGAAGCCAGTGCGTGTATGTGTGTGTGTGTGTTGTGTGTTGTGTGTCTGTGCATGCGTGGTGTGTGTGTGTGGTGTGTGGTGTGTGTGTGTGTGTGTGTGTGTGTGTGTGTGTGTGTGTGTGTGTGTGTGGTGTGTGTGGTGTGTGTGCGTGCATGCATGGTGTGGTGTGTGTGTGTGGTGTGTGTGTGTGTGTGTGTGTGTGTGGTGTGTATGCATGGTGTGTGTGCATGCATGTGTGTGTGTGTGAGAGTGCCGCTTACTGGCTCACTCAGTCCGCTTTCTTATCGCACCTAGGACCACCTGTCCAGCGATGGCACTGCCCACAGTGGGCTGGGTCCTCCCATATCAATCCTTAATCAAGAAGATGCCTCACAGAATGTCTGTGGGACAAACTGATGGCCCCTCGTCGGCTGGGCCTTCTTCTCAGCTGACCTATCTTGTGTCACACTGACAAAACCAGACCAAACCAAACCAGACCAAACCAGACCAGACCAAACCAAACCAAACCAAACCAAACCAAACCAAACCAAATAAACAGCCAGTACAGCAGCGGTTGGGTCACAGAACACTTTAAGAAGTGGACCAAGACTATTGATTTCTTCCTTGGGAATAAAGTCGCATACACCCTTAGGGTCCTGTTTGTAATATTTGGGGGTTTGCAGAACCCTGCACCACCCTGGGTCCCTGGTTTGGATAAACCCAGGTGTTTAGGAGGTTGTCTGGATCCCCAGTTCTGCAAAAAAGATCTTCACGCAATGGTTTTCTGACTGGTCTAGGTCAAGGGGCAAGCTTTCGCCTGTCACCTCCTGAAAACTTTTATCAGCATAGCGCTGGATCTGGGATTCAAACCTAGGTCCTTACATGCCGGAACACACTGGCTGTTCTGGGAGAAAGAGCAGCGTTAGGGGCAGGCAGGTGAGACTTGACACAAGGGGCTGAGCCCACCTGTGCCTGTGGCGGAAGAGTGGCCACCTGTCGCTGGCCAGTTTTGGGCGGTGCATTGAAAAGCCATTTCTCACTCTTAGACCCATCAAGAAACGGATGTTTCTTCTTCTCCTAGCCCTGGGTGGGGATCAGGGAGTGTGGCTCTGGGTGGTGCCCTCATCTCCTGCCCTTAGGGGCACTTTAACAAAACTGGGGTGCTGCTTCATGCTATAATTACTGTGCTCAACTGGTTTCTTAGTATTGGTTCTGCCATCTGCTGCCAGGCCTCCAGAGAGAGAACGAGGGGACAGTTCACCTCGAGGCTGAAAGCTGTACACGCTGGGCTGCTGAGCGAGGGCAGGGAGCGTCATAGCCAGGCCCGCATGGCAGCTGCTATCAGGGTCCTCACACCGAACTTCAGAACGCAAAAGTAAGCTACATGTTTCCTTTCTTTAATTAAAACTTGATGTGACTATAAAATAACTGTTCGAAGTCTCTAAGCCTTTCTCAGTGGCCTTACGTCTCTCTCCTGAGGGAGGTCTAGGCTAATGAGGCCTCTCAGACATCGCCTTGGCCAGGCAAGTGCAGGTGCCTGGCTGGCAGATTCTACCGGCTATCAGGAAAGGTCTGAGCTGCTGGACCCCAGGAACAGATTCTTTAGAGAGAGTTCTGGGGCCCTTCGTTTCAGCCACCCGAGAGAAGGAACAAAGGCTGGCTCACGTAAAGGCAAGGCCACTCCATCTTCACTGTGGCTAAGGAGGAGAGGGATGGGTGTTCCGGCAGCCCTTTGCTCATGAGAGCCAGACCCTCTGTGGTAAGTGTGGGGTATCCTCAGGTCTGCTCTGCTCGCAGACTCTGAATCCCCAAGGACAGGCTTAGAGTCTTGTCTTTATCTTCTGACTAGCATAGGACCCCGTGGAGTGCTAGCCGAGCGACACGGATGCTGGAAGTGAACAGCACAGGACCTAGCTCGGACCCTCAGGTCGGAATGCTCCTCTCTCTCCCCACACAAGGTCCTGAGAATCTGTCTCCTCTCACTCCTGTGGGCTGTGAGACGTCAGTGGACAAGTACGCCCGGGGTGTCTGTGGGGGCAGGAAAACTCCCAGGGGGGAGGCACCAGGATCAGGCCCATGTTTGGTCCCTATGGATGCTGGATGGGAGACTGAGGCAGTCAGTGTGTGGCCACTTGTGAGGGTCATCATGCTGACGAGGCGGGTCATGGGTTGGATACCTGCTCTTTCAGCCCCTAGGACACTGCTCATTATTTACAGGGGTATGGTCCCCCTCCCTCCAGATGACACCAGAACAGACAAACAGGACCTGCTGTGGGGACGGCTCTGCTCTGCCATTGGCCAGATGGAGCCCTGCCTTGGAGAAGAGCTGGGACTGGAATTTGAACCCAGGTCCTCAGACATACGGCCTTTCACGGCTAGGTCCCACTCTCCCCGTCTTCAGTGTAAGCATGCACACAGAGACACACACAAGGACATGCACAGACACACGCACAAAAACACAAGTATAGGCATATATGTATATATACACAGACACTCATGGGTATATGCACACAGACACCTGCACATAAACATATAGACCACAAGTACACACATACACGAACACATATACACACATGGTTGGTGGGAGAACTTGGGCTCTTCGAGGTCCACTTTTCTCTTTACTTGGAGCTCTACATGTGTAGAAACAGCCACACTAGTGTTAAGTCCTCTGCCGGATCTCAGATTGACTTCAAAGTCATAGCAGGTAGTAAGAATGCAAGCAAACACACACATACATGTATACATACATATGTAATAGTACATTAATACATATATACATGCACGTATACATACATGTATACATATGTGTACACACACACACACACATACACACACACACACTTCTATACGGTCCCAGCTTTTAATGGCTATTGAAACAAAGATAAAAACCACAGAGATTCTAGAACAGAGAACTCCATTCTGGCTGTCCCCAACAAGCTTAGAGGGTGGAAAAAGAGTTCTTTACCTGAGAGGTTTGCTGAAGACAGTCTAACATCCTGAGGGCCTGGGGAGGCCAGGGTACGAGTGCAGATGCAGGACCCTAGCCTCACGCCAGCACTTGCCACGATGGGGCCCGTGGGCTGTGGCTCCCTTACATCTCTTCTATCTTGAGTGCTGGTCCTGGGGAGCCTTAAGCTGGGCAAAGGAGCCCCAGCCACAGCCAGCCAGCGAGGACTGTGTGAGGTCACCCGGGAGCAGCTGCATCCTTTCCCAACAGGCTGCCTGGGTGCCAGAGCACTTCCGAGACCCGTTCAGCCTGCACAGACCCTGGGAGGAGCCTTTTCCCTGGACACACCACCCCCTTTCCTCACAGCGCATTCTTCGCGCGTGCAGTTGCTCAGGCCCTTGGGCTCTGAGTCGTACACGGGACGGAGAAGGACCAGCCCAGGGGATCCTTTCTGTAAAGCGGGGCCTCCCTTTCCAGCGCAGGAGCTTCAGAGCCAGCCCCAGGTGGACAGCAGAGGTGGGAAAGAGAAGGCCCTGTCCTGGACACTTGGACCCTCCCCATGTCCAACTGACAGAACACAGGATGGGGTTGGGGGGGAGGAAGACCTTAAACTATGGAGAGAAACGAGACAGCCTGGGCTGCCCGGCTGCCTGGAAGCCACCGAAGCCAGCATCCCTGATGGAGGCGGCCTGGTCTGGCCCTGGGAAGGGTGGCTCCATTGTCATTTCCCTGGTGGTGTTCCACCATCAGGCTAAGACTGGTGATGACAGTCCGCCATAAAAAACTCAACCCCTGTACCCCGATCGGGGCACTTTTACGGGGCCTGTGATCCCAGGAGAAGACAGGAGGTGCCAGGGGCCTGTGGCTGATACCCTTGGGTCCCCAGGAAGGGCAGGCACTGATTTACCACTGGAGCCAAGCCCCAGAAAGGAAACAAACACAGGGAGAGGAAGACGATGGCCAAGGACAAGAAGACTTGGGGTTGGCCAAATCTCAACTCGCTTTTCAGCAAGTCTACCAGGTGCTGAGAGGCCCTGGCACAAGCTGCGTGAGCTGCCAGGCCAGGGCGAGATCTGCAGGGAGGTGGGATGGCCGGTCCCCAGCCCACAGGACTGGCTGCTCTGCCTACCTATATTTCATTCCTGGCTGCTTCACGCTGGTGTCGTTGCTGCTTGGGGCACTCTGCACGGACAGCTGTCCCAGGCTCCGGGCTACCATGGCCACGGCGCGGAAGCGTCCACGGGTGCCCGGGCTGGGGCTGCTGGCTGCTGAGCGGCCCAGACGGTCCTCAGGGCAGCGGGTCTTGAGGCTGTGCTCCGAGCACACGAAGGACACCTGCATGTTGACTGAGGCTGGGGCTCAGTTCCTGCTGGATCCTGAAGTCGCTTGCCCCTTAGGAGCCCTTCTCTGCCTCCGATGAGACTTTATCCCAGAAGGTGACGAAGTGGAGGGCCGTTAACTCTCAGAGCAAGGATTTCTGAGGGCAACAGAGGGCCTGGCTGTGCAGCCGAGCGGAGGGCATCAAATTTCCAGACGATGCTATACACGACCTTATCTGAGAGGAGTCGAAGATCGAGGGGGGAGTTGGAGGTCCAGCAGGAGGAGCCATGTCCACGGCTCTTCTCACATCTCCCCTGTCCCCACCTGGCTTTCCCTGAACCACCCTGCTCAGGCTCTGGCTGTTCCACGTCCCAGGTGGTCTCCAAGTGCACTCTGCCGGGCTGGGCTGCAAAGGGCTCACGAATGCTGGGCACATTCGCCTTCCTCTAACAAGAGTGGAGTCGCTTCCTCATGACCTCGCTGCTGGATGTTTTCCTTGGGGTGGTGGCCTGGGGGTAAGCAGGGCTGCTGTGGCTGTGTTCTCCTGGGGTGGCAGCACAAGTGGGGGGTTCTCAGGCAGCAGCTGCTTCTCCCGGTGCCTCCTGCCTGGCTCCTGGCTCTGCGCGGCACGGGGTGTCAGAGGCTCCTGCGGAGCCAGCGTGTGGCCAGAGAGAGGCGCAGCAGGCGGTGCTGGGGAGTCATTATTCATGACGCAGGATGCTCAGCCGCCTGCCCTGCTGGTCCCTGGGGGCTGGCGCTGGCTTCTCCAGGCTGACCTGAAGCCCCAAGCCTGGGCAGGCAGCACTGGCTGGGGTGTGTGTGTGTGTGCTCTCTGGAGCTCTTCAGGGCCAAGTCATCAAGAAGGAGGGAGGGGAAGTGACTCTGACATGGTGCCCAAGGAAAGAAGCCAGGTCACACAGACAAAGGGAGGAAGAAGCACACGTGTAACACTTATCTCACAGCAGGCACCCACATGTACTTCTGGAATGAATGAATGAATGAATGAATGAGTGATCGAGGCTCCGCCCCTCCCTGTACCCATCCTCAGCATCAGGTCTTTCACTCATTGACTGAGCAAGGCTGGCTGGCTGGCGAGTCTCCGGGATCCACTTGTCTGACGCTGGAGCACATACCGCCACACCTGGCCTTGTGTGTGGCTTCTGGGGACTTGAACTCAGGTCCCCCCAGCTTATGCGGCAGACGCTTTACTGACTGAGACATCTCCCAGCCTGTGCTCTCTGCCTTTGGGCACAGACGTTAAGAATGGCACCTCATGCTCACTGGGCAACGCCTCTCAGACTTCACTACCCTCGGATATAAAGATCCGAGGATGTGTTCTAGGTCAGGCCGGATGTTAGCTGCTCAGGATCAAAACCAACAACCGAGCAACCAACCAACCAGCCAACCACAGTATGCATATGAATGATCTTGTCACAGGAAACTCTGGCCTCCCATGGTGGGGGCAGCCACACACCCAATAGTGTGGCTCCTCTCACCTGTACAAAACCTCAAGTCCCCGAGAGCTCAGGCCTAACGCAAAGGACGAGGGGCCAGCCCCCGAGGGCAGATCTGGACCTGGGCACAGAGGTTGGGAGGGAGTTGGTGCCTTTACCAAGGGTGTCCTAGAAGGTCACACAGGCGCCGCCTACAAAAGCCAGCCCAGGCCTAGCTCTGTTTCCTCTTGCCAGCAGCCCACTTAGGCAGCAGGGTTTGCTGGCCTGAGGCCCTGCGCTCCAGATAGGCTGGGGCCCTTTCCAAGTAAATCGGGTGGAAGAGGGGTCGGGAGGAAGGGCAGTTAAGGTTTTTCCGCAGCCTGAACTCTGGGACTCCCAGGGGCGGCCCTGGCCTCTCAGGCAGCATGTGGTGCTGAAGAGGCAGACGAAGGCAAAGCACACACTCTTCTTCCCGCTTCTCCCTTTGGGTTGAGCGGGGACAGATCTTGGATTTGCAGCCTCCCCTGAATATGCGAAGCTTGAGCCCACATGGAAAAATGGAACTTAATTCTGGCCGAGAAGTCGTGGGCTCTCTAGACACACGCCCTTCCCTGTGTACTGACTCCTCAGAGCTCTGCTGTGTGCTTGGCACGGAGCAGCCTGCACACCACTCAGCCACCAGCATCTGCTCAGGATACAGGGGAGCCCGTTACAAACGCAGAGTCCTGAGACCGCTGGGACTGGGAGTGGGCCCTGGAGACTGTTTCTTTTCCACTGGCCTATTTTTATTTTTAATTATGTGTATGCTTGTGTGTCTGCATGTGGCTATGTGCATGTGTGTGCAGGTGTGCACAGAGGCCAGAAGAGGACGTGGGCTACCCAGAGTTGGAGTTGCAGGTGGTTGTGAGGCTCCTGGTGTGGGTGTTGAGAATTAAATTCGGGTCTCCTTCGAGAGCAGCGTGCACCGCTAACTGCCGAGCCACCCCTCCAGCCAGAGGCGTGGTTAAGCAGGAGCTCCGAGCCGCACATGCTGGCCTAGCAGAGCCCCTTACCGCCTTTCTGCTTTATGCATTTCTCTGTGCTGCCAAACTGTGGAATCTCATGAGGGCTGGGGCCTCAGAGCCCCCCTAGCGTCACTCTTAACCACATGGTTGCCATGAACAGGCAAGCCGAACGAGGCAAGAGCCACCGTCACTCTGCCGTGGACTCACCCCTAAATGCGTTCACAGAGAATGCAAGTCATACGAACCCGTAAAGACTTGAGCATAAACGTCCGTAGTAACATTTTCACCATAGCCAAAGGATGGGAGCAGCTCAGGGCCCATCAGCCGACAAGTGACCGAACAACCACACAGTAGAATACGGCTCGGCCATAAAAAGGAATTCTGACACATGCTACAACATGGACGATCCCCCATGCAGCTAAGCCAAAGAAGCAGATTGCAAAAGGCCGCGCCCTGACATTTCATTTGCGTGAGATGCTAAAAACAGGGAAAACGCCACATGGTGGATTAACAGTTGACGGGTGGGAGAGGAGTAAAAAGTGACAAAAGATGCAGCCATTTCTTGGTGGCATGGGGGTGGGGGGGGGGAAGTTTGATGAAAATATGCCAAATTCTGTTTCATATCATCATCATCATTATTATTATTTGTGTGTCATGTAGGTGTGTGTGTGGAGATCAAAGGACAACTTTGGGGGCAGCCGCTTTTTCCGCCCATCTTTTCGAGGCTTTCGGGGATTGAACTTGGGTTGTCACGCCAGTGCGCCCAGCCCTTTACCTACTGAGCAATCTCTCCAGTCGGTCTCGGGTAATTTTTCATACACGTCTACGAGCGCACAAAAACTGGTGAACTGCACATGCTTGGGGACCAAACCCAAGGCCGCTGGGAGCTGCGCAGGCATGCCATCGTTTGCTGCAGCCCCACTCATTTTCTTTCCGGTTGTGTTTCCGTAAGTTGCCCGGGCAGGCCGTGACCCTCCGATCCTCCTGCCTGGGCTGGGCTTACAGTATGGGCCAGTACAACCAGAAACTGTACTTTAAGTAAGTGAACTGTGAAGTGTTGGGGGCGGGTAACCCACCCACCCTCCAGGTCATCTTCCCCCAAAGCCTCTGGGCGTCTGTAGCTGTCCCCTTTTGGATCCTCTGCTTTTGTCCCCAGTCACCTTGGACACACCTCAATCACAGGACGGAGGGAATTTTGGCTGGTGGTCACCTTGGTGCTCCCAATCTGCCACAGTGCCATAGGCTCGGCTGCCTGTCAATTAACAATGGACTAACCAACCAAGGAAAGACTCAATGGTGCTCTTGATGATGCTGAGGGCCAGAGGTAGCTGCTGGGCATCTGCTGTCACAGGAGTGATGCTGTAGGGTCAGCCCAGGTACCTGTGCTGGGCTCTGACAATGCACTGGGTGCTCTCTCACCCTTAGTGTCATCACTTGAGGGTTAAAAAGTCAATAACATTCTCAGTGTCAATGCCCGAGCTGGACTCTGGCCCTGCCTCACCCCTCCCTATTAAAGGAGCCGCTTGGGGTCAATCTTTTGAGGGTCTGGGCAAAGGGAGCTCATGCTGTCAAGGTGTGCCAGAGTGGCCGAGGTGGGAACTGCTTCCTGGAGGGTTGGCTTTCAATCGTCTCTTGGCACAGACGTTGGGGGCTTGGCACTTCCTCCCAGCTCTTGTCACTGTGGCCATGCAGGGGAGGGCAGAGCAGGGAAGCTGGGGCTAGAGAGGTCAGGGGCCCGCAGATGGATGCATGTCTGGTTGCTGGGACCTGAGATAATCACCCAGCTCCAGTTGGTCTGGTAAGAGCAAATCCCCCTCCCTTTGGAACTCTGGATGGATGCCGGGATGGTGTCTTAGTAGGGTTACTAGTACTGTGATGAAACACCATGACCAAAGAACCTGGGAGCAAAGGCTTACACGTCCACACCACAGCCCATTACTGAAGGAAGCCAGGACAGGAACCCAACAGGGCAGGAACCTAAGACAGGAGCCGATGCTGAGGACATGGAGGGTGCTGCTCCCCATGACCTGCTCAGCCTACTTTCTTATTGAAGGCAGGACCACTAGCTCAGGGGTGGCCCCGCCCACAATGGGCAGGGCCCTCCTCTGCCAGTCACTAATTAAGAAAATCCCCTACAGGATTGCCTGCAAGTTGATCTTATGGAGACATTTTTGTTCTTTCTTTGCCTTTTTGTGTTTGATTGTTTGTTTTTGAGACAGGGTTTCTCTGTGCAGCCCCGGCTGTCCTGCAACTCAATTTGTGTTGCAGACCAGGCTGGCCTCGAGCTCTGAGATCTGCCTCTGCCTCCCGAGTGCTGGGATTCAAGGTGGGTCCAGCTGGAGGCATTTCCTTACTTGAGATTGAGAAACCAAAATGAGACGCATTGTTCTACACTGCTATTAGGGTCTCCGCACCTTACAAGAATAAGTTTCTGGTTCCTAAACCTAATGCACCCTGCAACCCATGTTCTTGAACCTATGCGGAACTTGTAAATCCACGCTGTCTCCCTATCCCTTTGCCTTGTTAAGTGACCCCTGAACACCTGGGATGACTCCCCTCCACAGTACGTGTTCTTGCACTTGTCCACCCCACGGGCAGCCTTGAGCCCAGAGTCCCCCACTCCTCTGTCCAGGTGCTAACAGCCAATGATCTCAACAGCTGTTTTCTGTCAGCCCTAACTCTTCCCGTTAAAGGGACCTCAAAAGCCGGCAAGGGGCTGCTCTCTGAGACCCTGACTTAGGGGGAGGCAGTCGTCCGGCCTGTCCCTTGTGCACTTCTCAATACAGCTTGCTTTAATCAGACAGTTGCGGAAATGCTCCCCTGCTCCCCCCCCCCATCTCCGCTCAGGTCTAACAAGGTTCTTTCTCTCAGTTGACTTTAGCTTGTGTCAAGTTGCCATAAAACCACCCAGCACAGGCCCCAAGGACAATGACCCTCCTAAGGAGAGAGATTTGGAGACACGCAGGAACAACGACAATTTGAAGACAGGCAGAGACCATGACGGCATGTCTACACACCAAGGAACAGTGAGGGCCACTGCAGACACCAAGAGCAGGCAGAGGCAGGGAGGAGTGTGCCTCAGTGCTTCCAGAAGGAGTACGGCCCCACTGACATACCTGGCTGCCAGACACCTGACTCCGTGGGCTGCGTTCGAATCCATCCAGCTATCCCAGCAGCCGGGGGGGGGGCATGAGGCAGGTCCTTTCTGCACATGCTCACCCCGTCTAGCCTCGAAGACAAGCCCACACACCACTACCTAATGGCTTTTCCTGGCCACAGTGCCCTCCATCCCATCTGTCCTTAAAGACACACACGGAGGGGGCTGGGGTGGTTAAGAACACTTGCTGCTCCTGCAGAAGACCCAATCTTCGGCTCCCAGAAGCCATGGCAGTTAACAGCTGACCATAAGTTCAGTTCCAGGGGATCCAGTGCCCTCTTCTGAGAGGCACCAGGCACACATGTACGGCACAAACACACAGGCAGGCAAAACACTCATACACATGAAAAATACAAATAAATCTTAAAAAAATAAAATAAAAAGACACATGTGGATTCCCAGCTCTTCCTAGAAAGCTCCTGTGGCAGGCTGACTGAGCAAATTACAGCCTGCTCAATTAGTGTGGCAGCCTGCCAAAGTTCCCTGGCTCACCGGTAACAGCGCGGGGACTGGAGGCAGAAAGGCAAGAATCAAGGCTCCTAAGCCCTACAAGGCCTGGGTGCTTCAACAGCAGATGCAGCTTCTGTGCTGGGGACCCTCTCATGGAAGTGGAGAGAAAAGTTCACACTTTGGGGGGGGGGTACTCTGGGAGATGTGTTAGGACCACTCAACACTGTCGTATGCTTACGGAGGTGTAGACTCTTCCGGGTGTGGGGAAGAGAAAGGTGGATGGGTAATATAGGGGTGGAAGTGTGACATCAGCAGCGCAGGAAGGGTGGCAGGCCGGAGAAAGACCTGTTTAGAAGTTTGCTCAGGACAGTCTCTTTGGGAACAGACCTGGACGCTGATGGTGTGGGGGACTTGGCCGTGTGGCCACGCGGGGAGACAAGCTCCAGGGAGAGGGGACAGGGGAGCCTGCGTATGGGAGGGAGGAACTCGTGTCTTCAGCACAGAGCACGTGAGGGGACCGTGGAGTGTAGCCGGAGGCAGGAGGGGTTGCCACTCAGCATGGCTGAGGAGTCTGTGCTCATTCCTCCAATCACAGAGAAAAGGGGAAAAAAACCGACGGCCTCACCAGGACAGCAGATCCAGGGGCCAGGCCACAGATCCCAGCTGCCGAGGCCGCTTCTCCATCTTTCCGTGGCAGCAGCAAGGTGAGGCTAGGAAGGGAGCTGGAGGAGGGGTCCCCTTGTACTCACACAGGGACTGGATGAACCAAAACGTTGTGTCTCCTTCCTATTTCTTGGCATGTACGTGTATATGCATGTTCAGATGCGTGTGTGGGTGTATGTACACGTGTCATGAGGCGAGAGGTTAAACCCTCAAGTGCTACCCATTTTGTCCTTCTGAGACAGGATCTCTAATCGCCTTAGAACGTTCTAATGAGTTAGGCTGGCTGGCTAGTGAGCCACAGGAATCTGGCTCTCACCTCCCCAACGCTGTGCTTAGAAGCATTACCACCACGGTCGCTGCTGCTTCAGCCTCTTTTGATAAGCAGGGGTTGGGAGCATCAAACTCAGCTTCTTGTGCTGTCAGGGTAATAAGCATCTTACAAACTGAGCTGTCTGCCTTTTGTTCAGAGCAGTTAGGCAGCCCTTTCCACCTCACAGGGTTCAGCTGAGCTGACAAGACACTCAAGTCTTATATATCTGTTTCCGGGATGCCCTGAGCAATGCTTATCTTATTATATTAATATTTACGACCGAGTTTAACCCAGTGTGAACCCAGTTACTACTGGAGAGGAGCTCACCAGGGAACAGCAGTTTGCGAGGATTTTTCATGAGTGCTGGTACAGCCACCTAGTTTGGCATCCACATGGAGGTCACCAGACATCTCGAGGTCCCTGTGGGTCAGACAACCCTCACCCTGCCTAGGGGAGAATTTTCTTCTGCTCTCCTTCCTCCTTGGGGAGCTGGCTGCCTCCTGGAATATCAGCCCCACGTGGTATGGACCCGGGTGCAGGCTGAAGCCTCAGGCAGAGAGACATATAATCCCATCGTCCCTAGTTTCCTGGAGCTGACACAGCAGAGTCATCAACAAACTAAAAACAACAGGAACTCTCTCAGTCTGGAGGCCAGGAGGCTGGCAGACAAGAGCCAGCAGGGCTGCGCTCTCTCCAAAGGTGTCAGGGACTATCCGGTCTGTCTCACTCAGCTTTTGGTGGCTGTTGCGACTCCCTGCTGTTCCTTGGGGGTGCACCTGTCTTACGATTCTTTGCATCTTTCATAGGGTCTTCTGGTTCCTCCGTCACTTCCCCTTACCTGATCATACTAACAAAAAACTCCATGGCGTGACCCAAATAAGGCCATATTCTGAGGTTTATTTTAGCGGTGGAACGTGATTACACAAACCACAACCACCGCTGCGTGCAACCATGCAACCGTGCTGGTGGGAGTTGTTTTCTGAGTTGGAAGTGTGATCTAGCCCCCTCCCACCTTGCTGGTCCCAGTGCTTTCTGCCTTGCTTGGCTCAGCTCGGTTATAGAGACCTTCCCCTCGTCTCCTGCAGTGTGCCTGGAAGGCTCTCCATCATGCCTTGTTTCATTTCTCCTGCCTCTCTGCACCATGACGTGGTGGGCACAAGGACAAGGGACCTGCTCCTCCTATTTGAACAGCGTCCCCAGGGCCCAGCGTGGGGCCCAGCGAGGGTCCAGCGCTAACAGCCTCTCGATAAGCAGCTGCTGCCAGCGTAAAACAAAACAAGGCTCAGGTCGTCTCCCTCCTCTAGCAGTTTTCATTCACATCACAAGCTCAGCGATGGCAACGGGCCGACCAGTGGTCCTTCCCTCGCAGCTGCCTTGGGATAAACGCAAAGGTCTCAGGGTCCTGAGCTCTCGGGGGCCACCAGAAGCGTCTGGTTTCTTAAGGCTACATCCATAGGTTCAAGCGGTTGCCCAAAGGACCAAACATATTGTCCATGGGAGAGGAGGGTAAAAGAGCAGTCCTGACCTCCACACACTGTACAGAGAACAGACAAACCTGGGGCTACAGCATAGAACACAGGGTGAGGCGTGAGCCCCACACAGACACGTAACTTTTTAACTATAGGTGCGTGCCAAATACTGCGCGGGATGTACTGATACGAAAATATATACTTGCTGTCTACCCGAGGTTCTAATTCGATAAGCGTCTTGTACTTTCACTTGCAACACTGGAAACACCACAAGGACGGAAGCAGACAGTCACCTTTGGCCAACTGGCTCTGGAGGTTAGAGAAAAGAAAGATGCACTACTGCAACCTCCGAGAATTTATACACAGGTCTGCCCGCTGGCCCCGCCACCTCTGGGGTCAGGAGCTGTCCCGGGTGCTGAACCCAGAGAGTCGAGAGTTGCACAGACGCGTTCTTCTGAGAGTCTAAGAGAACGCATCCTACCCCTACCCAGATCTAGCCAATGGTCATAACAGTCTCCACAGCTGAGTGGAGAGTGGGATATGACTTTCTCACGTACTCTGGTGCCTCACCTTTGACCATGTCCCCTGGAGGGGGAGACCTGGTGGCACTCAGAGGAAGGACAGCAGGTTACCAAGAAGAGACTTGATACTCTATGAGCATATACAGGGGGAAGTAATCCCCCTCAGGAACAGTCATAGGGGAGGGGAATAAGGGGAAAATGGGAGGGAGGGAAGAATGGGAGGATACAAGGGATGGGATAACCATTGAGATGTAACAAGAATAAATTAATAAAAAAAAAAAAAGAAAAAAAATTCCACAAAAAGAAAGAAAGAAAGAAAGAAAGAGAACACATCCTCCATGCAGACCATTTGGTCAGACAGAACCTCTCCTCCACAGCCTAGTTACCATAGCTACAGTTGGATGCACCCAATTCTGGGGTGACTGGCTGAAAACCACTGTTCACAGACGCAACTCAATTTCAGGATGCGAAGGACACGTTCCTTTGTTCACAGAATACAACCTTGGTTTTTTTTTTCTTTCCAGAATGGGTTTGTATTAGAGATGGTAAGTTGGAGTGTTTTCCCTTGAAATGTATTTAGATGTATGTGTTTGTGTGTTGTGCCTGTAGAGGTCAGAGGAGGGGCACTGACCCCACGGGACTGGGGTTATGGATGGTAATGAGCTACCAAGTGGGTGGTAAGAACCAAACCTGTGTCCTTCGCAATCTCTCCAGTCCCACTTAAAAATATTTACTTGATTTGTAATTGTGAGTGAGTGTGTGTACGTACAAGTGTGTGCATAGACACACATGTGTGGGTGCAGTGCTTACAGGGCCCAGAAGGGGGCAGACACTCTGGAGGACTCACGGGCACTGTGAACTGGGCACTGTGAACTGCCCTACTTTGGTGCTGGAAGCTGAACTCGCGTCTTTTGCAAGAACCATCAGGGTTTTTAACACCTAGATCATTTCTCCAGCCTCACTGAGCGTGTTCTCGCTAATTCGTGCTTAGCCAACCCCTCGAGTGGCTAATCTGTCCCAGGGACGTTGCCAGATACAAACGAGACAGCCTTTACCTGCTGAGCAAGGCTCCCCCCACGCCGTGGAAACACTCAAACAAACCCCCAAGCCCAGTAACGCTCATATCTGCACAGCTAGGACCACAGCAGGCACTCACGTTCTTCATGGGGACATTCCTATGCCCGCTGGGCATTTCCAAACCGAAAATGTTTACCCCAAGTCAGAATAAAGCTGTGGCCAGTGTTCCCCTCTCCCCTGAAGGCCCTCCTTGAAGTCCTCCTCGGATGTCCTGGGGACTCCCTGCCCACCCCCCATCTCCAGCCCGGCCCTTACCGATAATTCATGCCTGTGCGCTGGGCGGTGCAGCCGTCCAGGGAGAGGCCGTGCATGCGGAGGAAGCTCTCCATGTTCCTGGCCTGGGCGGCTGCACGCACCTCCCTCAGCCTCTGCAGCTCCAGCGTGTCTGTCTGGCGGACTGGATGCAGGGCCCAGTCCGAGTGGCATCTGCTGCTTACGCTCCGCAGGCTCTCGCTGTACGTCATGGACAGCATGGTGCTGCCTGGAGTTGCCACTGTCCAGATGGGAAATGCCGAGCGGTGGTAGTTTAGAGAGCTTGTCAGCTACTCTTGGGGACCTAGGCTGGCTGACTGGCTACAAGGCAGTGGGGTGGGGGTGGGGGTGGCGGATGCAGAGGTAACACTCTTCAAGGAGAACTGCCACCGGGGCATGCCTAGTCCCGCCTGAGATCTTTGTCCTTAAGATCATGCTTGCTGGGGCATGAATTTGCCCGCCTCTGCCCCAGCAGCTGTAAGAGAAGCCGGCCAAGCTGGACTGCAGGCAGGAGGGAGCACTGCCCGCCCCCCAAGGAGCACAGTGTAAATGGGAGCACGGGGAACATGCAGAAAGGGAGACCACGAATACTGCTGGGGATAGCGTTGCTGCCCAGTGGTGGCTGAGGTGCCACATCATAGCACTCTTGTGACGGGGTCACCAGGTGAACCAGGCAAAAGGCTGTTCCAGGAAAGAAGCTCAAGGTGTACCTGCCACAGAAGCAAGCTCTAAGTGGGCTCCTGACCCAGCATCTCCTTACCCCACATACCAGGGGACCAGGCCAGGAGGCCATGTCTGTTCTCAAGCCTGGTAAAGGGGACAGTGAGGCTTGCTGGAAGTCCTACTGTACCAGCAGAGGTCTCTGGGCTCTGGGCTTCATGACAGCACATCACAGTCCATGGAGCCCTAGCGGCAGGGCATGGGGGGGTGGGTGGGCTTACTGGAAACCTCATGTTCCCAGTGTACACACCCAGAACCATTCCTACGGTCATCCTGATAAATTTGTCCCCAGAGACCAAGATCGACCCAGAGTCCTTCGGAAGGTAGTGGGGGCAGAAGCGGCAGCAGCCCTGACAGCGGACACTGGCACACCCAAAAGAACCCTGGGTCTACTTGCCAAGGACCGCTGCATCTGCAGTTCTCCTACAGACAGCACTCTAGGGCCATGAGCAGGGACCAGTGAGCACCGCGGCTGCACACGGGAGCCACAGCCTGAGACACAGGGGTCTGCAGTCCAGGACCCTGGCCTTGTCACCTGGCCTCAGCACCACCTATGCCCAGATGATGAACAGTGGCCCCAGAAGTGTCACCAGACGCTGTAGTTGGGGAGCTCCTGTTTCAGTTGGGTCAGATCAGTGGTGAGACCCTGACCCTGAGCTTTTCTGTTGGCTGGAAGGAAACACTAAGGACAGGAGCTTGAGGTGACTATGCGAGAAAATCCTCCCAGCCTGGGTCGCCTCTCTCTGCCTGGCCTTAGTGAGCACTGGAGGTAGGGGTCACCTCCAGGAGCCTTGTAGCTGGCCCTTGCACAGAGGCCGGCCTTCCCTGCAGTTATCTTTGTGTGAAGACTGTCGTACACGTGCTGTCCACACCTAGCATGGGGCCCAGTTCACAGCTGGGGCTTAGGATGCTTACTGCATATGCAGCTCTCTCAGGGACTAGATGCTCAGAGAGAGTCTAGAAAGACCAACGGGGACACACACACACACACACACACACACACACACACACACACACGGGGGTGGGGGTGGGGGAGGGACATAGATGAGGGAGAGAAGGGAACAGTACCGTCACATCTGGCATCTTCTGCCCTGACCATGACTAGACGGCATCTCCCTGAGCAGCTGCTGGGTTGGCTGCATGTGGTCGGAACCTTGTTTGTTGGGCACGGCCTCCACCTCATCATACTCCTTTCCTGTGTGGCATTCATCAGCTTTGTGCAGATACTTTCCTAATTGTCCCAACTGCTCTGCGTCCCTGCAGCTGCCCGCTCCTGTCCCCAGCAGTGCCCACGAAGCCCACAGTAGGGGCTCTGGCCTCTACAAGGCTAGCCAAGGCTATACTGGGCTATACTGGGCTATGCCAGGCCGAGTGTTAGTGACAATGTTCCTGGAGCAGCACTGGTCCTGGCTGGCTCCTGAGTCAGGCTTGGCGGTGACTTACAGACTGATCTGTGGTAGGAGGTATGGTTTCCACTCAAGGACTGACATTTAGCACTGCTCAAGTTTTGAGGTGGGGGTGGGGGTGCCATCTGCGGACCTCTGGACACTGAGACAGATGGGGCTATGGCTGTGGGAAAAGACCTGTTTTTCTAGGAAAATATGTCTGGGGGCTGCAAAAGGACCCCAGCTCATGATAAGGGGACCTGAAACTCACAGGTGGCAGGCTGGCCGCTGCCTCCTCTGCTAGGTGCAGGGCAGCAGTGGGCAGCTGGTCTGGAGGTGTTGCATGGTTGGCAGCTAGCCCTGTGTGGAACGGAGGCCAGCTCTCTCTTGCCTGGGGTGAGAGAGGGAGAGAAAGCCAGCTGGGCAGGTCACAGCTGGGAACTCTTCCCGAAAAGTGGGCAAGATGTACACGCTCCCAGCCGGGCTGAAATCAATAACCATTAGCTTTGAAGACATTGCCCGCAAAAGCGCCCGGGGTCTGCAGGGGTCTGCAGACACTGCCAGGGCCCCCGTGTGGGATGACAGTGGCCAGGCTGTCGGGTCCAGGATGGGACAGTGCTCTCTATCATCACTCGTGGCCACACAGGCAGGTACTTGTGAAGTGACAGAGGCTTCTCACCAGGTGTAGCACACCTCACGGAAGCAGGTGACTGCCCCAAAGGTGTGCACTGTGACACCAGTGATGAACGGACGCGTGAGGAGAAGCGTCTTCCATCTAAGCTGGTGTGTAAGCTAGGCCTCTCTCGGCGGCGTGGACAAGCCACCAGAGGCTAGAAGGAGCCTCTGAGTCGCTAGGCAATGACGGACACTAAAAACAACCCCTTTGCTGAGAACAGCCACACTCCTCACAACATGGGAGGAAGAAACAGGAGAGGGCAGGAAAGAACAGGGTCTGCTGCTTCCCTGGTCGGTGGCAGGACCTCTGAGGGAACGCAGGCTCTGCGGCATGGTGGGGAAGGGGGTGCTGAGAGCCTTCTGTTACCAGCGAGGAACCAGCCATCTGAGGGAAAAGACCTGGATGAGGGCAGCAGCCCAGGGTGCAGGGTCCATGGTCCTGGAGTGTGTGTGTGTGTGTGTGCATGTGTGCATACGTGTGTGTGTGTGTGTGTGTGTGTGTGTGTGTGTGTGTGTGTGTGTGTGTAGATGGACGAAGCTTACCACTCTGGACTTCCTCATGCTGTGGCTGTACTCTGGGCTTTTCTTAGAGGTAAATATAGTACGGCCAGGTTCTTAGCCCACTTTCGAGGATCCTTCCTCCTGCCTAAGCTTAGAAGTGCGGTGACTTCTGACCTTTAAGTTGTAGCCTCCCAGCCTGTTTCTGAGCTGGGCTCTCTGGAACTCTAACCCCCCATCTTGCCCGGTCTCTAAAAGAATGAGCACCCCGCTCCCCCAGTTAGGACCTGCTTATCCTACACACTGGTGGGTTTTCTCTGCTTCTCTGAAAATCTATTCGTGTCGGCCGGGGACCCAGGGGACTCCACTTGAATTAACATGGTGACACGGAAAAGTGAGATGACGGCAACGCTAACCTCGTTAAGTCAGCAGGAATCACTTCCTCCCTCCCCAGTTTGCTTTCTACCTGGAGCTTCTGAACTGGGGCTATTTCCTAACAGCCCCCGGAGCCCTGCCTCTCTGTCCAACAGCAACATGTGTCCAGAGGCTGAAGACCAGCCGGAAACTTCAAGAGTGGGAACACAAGGAAGTGGCCACATCCTGGGGCGCGGCTCTGCAACTCACTGCATGCGCGCGCATACACATACACACACACACACACACACACACACACACACACACACACACACACTCGCACACACTCAGGGTTTTGATGAAGAACCGTTCGCCAGCTGAGACCCAGATAAGCAACCCTGGCTCCTGCAGGCGCAAGCTTCCTAGACAGATTTCCCAGACAGCAACAAACCTCACAGACAGCATTGCCAGCCCAGGTCATGAATGCAGAATCTCAATCAAGGGTAATGCCAGCAAGGTACGAGCTAAAGGGCGGGTCTCCCGCAGACAGGAAGACAGCCAGGCCAGGGCTGCACAGGGTGGGCAGCAAGCAGGATCAATCACAGAGGGTGGTGGGTGCGGCCAGGTGGGAGCCCGCCCACCCTGCTCCATCCAGCACAGTTACCTCACCCCGATGGGCTCTCTGAGGTTGTCTGCTTTAAAAAAAATAATGTGGCCGGTCTGATTTCTCATCAGCTGGAAGCGTCCCCAGACATCGCCGGTTCTGTCCTTTACTTTCCCGGGGATGCCTGTGTCCCAGCGTCAGCCCCTGAGACAGTGGCTGCTGTATCCACTCCTGCGTCTGACTCACCTTCTTCCCTGGGTGGCTGCTCGTTAAAAAGGCCACAGTCTAGTGATTAGGGAGCTAAGGAGGCGGCAACGGTGGCGTGGCGGGCGCAGTGGCGTTTTCATTAGGGAGTGTCACTGCAGGACGTCAGAAGCAATTGGTGAATGAGAGCGTCCCACAAGGGTCGGCTTTGGAGGCAGCGAGTCCATTAGCTTCTATTAGGGAGTTTTCATCTCGTGGAAGAGGTTGAATTATTCACGAGGGCCTCGCCCCTAAAAGCTCGGGAAGTGCAGTGCCTGACACACTGCAGCCTGGCAACGCCTGGCAGGACAGTTGGGGTGCAGCACGGGGTGGGGTGGGGTCCTGCTCCCTCTCCTGGTCTCCCCTTTGTGGCCTGTGCTGTCTTTGTGTCAGAGGCATGGGTCTTCTGAGCCACAGATAGCGAAGAGTTGGCTCTGTGGTTCATTATTTGAAGGCAGACACACAGCTCATGGCTTCCATGCCACCCCATTCCAAGCCATGTCTGCGGCGGACAGCGAGGGCATCTGTGGCGTGTGACCACTGCCACAGTGAAGAGGCACATGGGAATGTTCTCCCCGACCCCCCCCACTGGGGTGTACTTGACGTGGATATGTGTATATATAGCTTCCTGTACATGGAAGGTTCTAGAAATTTGTTTGGGCACACAATGCCCACGCCTCTAGCAGGCTTCCTTCATAGCACATCTCCTGACCTGAGCCTCACCTGAAGCTTTTCAGACTGTTCACTCTGAGGCCCAGCACCAGGCGGAGGCAAAATGCTGAGGGCCCAGGGTTATGAGCCCTGGAGTACCAAATGTTACCCTTGCGTGGTAAGAAAGCGTCACTGTGACCCTACTGTCCCAGGAGACACGCTGTCAGGGCCTGTGGGGTTTTGGATGGAGACGGACCTCCCTCTCATAGAAGTGGACAAACAGCAATTTCCAGTTCGTGGGGAGCAATAGGACAGGCAACCGGTGTCCCGGACACAACCCAAGGCATGTGAGTACCTGGAGAGGCCTCAGGACTGAGCTGAGATACCTCCTCCACAGGCTGAACCTGTTGCTACGGTGTCTCCAAGGGGTCATTTCTTGGAAGTGATGGTGAGAAATGCTGGGGTTTTGAGAGGTGGAACCTCAGGGAAAGTCTTTAGGTCTTTGTGGACCAAGATGTAGGCTCTCAGCTACTCCTGTCACCACGCTTTGCTCTGCCCTATGGACTCTGCTAAAACCCTAAGCCCAAATTAAACATTTTCTCTTATAAGTAGCCTTGGTCATGCTGCTTTATCACAGCAATAGGAAAGTAATTAAGATAGTTTGTTTCAGCTATATTATCACAGTAACAAAAATCTGAACTGTTTAACATGACATCTTTTTTTTTTCTTTTTAAGATCTATTATGTATACAGTGCTCTGCCTGCATGTACATTTGCCCACCAGAAGAGGGCATCAGATCATATTATCGACGGTTGTGAGCCACCATATGGTTGCTGGGAATTGAACTCTGAACCACTGGAGGAACATCCAGGGATTTTAACCTCTGAGCCATCTCCTCAGCCCTGTGACAGCCTTTGATCCTAGCTGTCAGTGGTCCTGACCCTCACCAGCTGTGCGGTGGAACCACAGAACAGCTCTCCATATGTGGACCATGAGGCTTTGTCCCTCCACGTTACTGAGCTTCAGGGGTTGGCTGTATTATTCAGTGCTGTGTGCCTCTCTGTACCTAGGACTTTCTGTGTGTAATAGCTAATCTGGGTTGTCAACTTGACCGAATTGAGAAACATGCCTGTGGCATTAGAGAGACCCATCTTTGGGCACATCAGGCATGTGTGAGGGCGTTTACCCACCTTGGAAATGGATGGCACTGTCCCACAAGCTAAAGTCTCCTCCTGAAAACTCATACTGAGCCCTGGCATTCCCCACTCTGTGTCCTGATCCATCCAGATGTGAGCAAATTCAGATGTAAGCACCTCCAGATGTGAGCAAGCAGCCTCACCCCGCCACTTCCACAGCCATGTCTTCCCTGGCACGCAGAGCCTGACACTAACCTCCCTCCCTCCCTCCCTCCCTCCCTCTCCCTCCCTCCCCGCCTCCCTCCCTCATGGCTTCTTGTCGGGTATTTGGTAAAAACAAGGAGAAAAGCCACTAATTCTCTGTGGCTTTCCTGCCTCTTGGCCTCTCCAAGGTCAGGCAGCGGTCTTGCTTGCGCTGGACATAGGACCTTGAACAGAAAAGTCGGTTTTGCTGGAGTCCAGCTGCAGGCCTGAGGAGACTGGGCATGTTCTGCTCCCCTGGCCCCCCAGCTGCCCCCACCCCCTGCACTTCCTCCATGGAAGAATGTGGGGGTCGGGACAGGCCCTGGCTAGTGGGACGGACGGGAGAATAAGGAACTAGTGGGCCCATCACGGAGACAAAATAGGTCCCCACATAGCCCAGAGAAGTTGACTCTGGTCAACCCACAGACACATAAGCAGGACAGAAATGTCAGCCTCCAGATGTGTTGTGCAGGATGCTACTCTGTTGTTGAAATGGGAGTTGCTCCATTGGTAACCAGGACAGAGCTAGTCTGCATCCAATTCTCCAATGGAGAAGTGTATCCGAGAGTACCATGACCCGACCCCACCCCCATCCAAACCACACTGGGGCTGCAAACACCTTGTGTGAGCCTTCAGAGCACCCGAGAGCTCCGTGGACGAGTTATAAGCCCAAACCCACATCTGCACCCAAGATGTGCCCAGCATGAACACTTCCCGCCGTGATGGAAACACAGACCTGTGACCACGAGAAGTGGCCTGTACACTGAGATTTTCGTTTTTTTTTTTAAACCTTGTGAACTCAGCTCAGGGTGAAACCTACGACCTTGCACACACTTTACTTCTGAGCCCCAAGCCTAGCTGCTGGGCAAAGTTGTAATGGTAGATCTGGCTGAGGGCTGAGCACGTCTCTTAAGGCCATTTGGTCAAATCAAAGCAGACTCGAGTAGATGAGCACATGCGATTAACCCGATCGACCGCGCACTTTCACCGCTTTCACCAGGGCGGTGTCGCAGAAGCTTTGTGGTTAGAGCCGAGGGACATGGTTTAGAGACAGTGCCAGCCTGCGTCTTACCCTGCCCAGGATGGGCGCAGCCCTCTCCCCACACCTTTGCCTTTGGCCTTCTGGGTTGGGGGGGGGGGAGGAGGAGGAGGAGGAGGAGGAGGAGGAGGAGGAGGAGGAGGAGGAGGAGGAGGAGGAGGAGGAGGAGGAGGAGGACTTATTACCTGTAAAACTGGAGCTGTCTTTTGGGACTCCCATACCGAGTACTTCAGATAGCAATGGAAGAAAGTTGGGGGAAAGAGGAGAGAAGACAGTAGGCAGTTGGCATCAACCACAAGCAGGTGCAAGCTCAGAATTCGTCACTGACACTGCGCAGCCCCCACCCGCCACGCGAATTCGTCACTCATAGTGCACAGCTCCCACCCGCCACCCTGCGTCTCCATCGCCAGCTCCAAGGCGGGCCGACCAGGCACCATCAGATTACGAGCCGGGTTGCCAAACGCTCTGCAGCAGCGCCACCCAGTGGCCAGTGAGGCATAAGCCTCGCAGCCTCCCAGTCAGGCTTTGAAAGCTCCACACCTTTCCTGCCCGCCCTCCCCCCACCCCACGTACCTCACAGCCCTGCGAGCCCTGCTTGAGTCTTTAGTCTTCCCCCAGTGGAGGGCGGCAGCCCCCGGGACTCCTCCTCAGAGGCGGGAGGCCTGGGTGACTTACCTGTAGATCATCCCGGGGGAGCCTGTCTGCCGCAGGGAGAGTCGAGCTGGGGAACCCGTGGTTGATTCTGGATACATGGGGCCGGCCTCACTTATCCGGACCAGCCTTTTTTTTCACGGACAGGAAATTCTGAAAGAAAATGCACGGGCAAAAGGGTTGTGGTTAAAAGGAGACCAAGTAGGTTTGGGATCCTCGGACCGAGGGTCTGCCCCACGGACTCAAATGGGCGACTGTGGAGGGTCCCACTTTCCCCCTGCACACTCCAACCGCCCTGCTCACACGACGCAGAAGGCTCTGTGGACCTCTCTGCCCCATTTCTTGCTCCTGACTCTGCCGCCACAGAAGCTCCCTGGGTTGCCCTGGTGTTTAGGAAGTTTGTTTGATGCCCTCAATGACCCCTGGGTCCTCCCCTTGAGCTGGGCTGGACCCGGTGACTTGATTCTGACCAGGATAATGTGGCAAAGGAGATGGCTGGTCCCTGGATGACATCGGTTGTCACTTCCATCCCGGCAGCTGACTCTCGCCAGCTCTGATGAAAAGAGTTGCCATGTGGAAGAGAGGCCCCTGTGGCAGGAGCTGAGGCCTCAGCTCGAAGGCCTACCAAGACAGTTCTTGGTACAAGACACTCTTCTCAGATGACCCTGGGAGCCTGGAAGCTGATCTTTCACCAGCTGGGTCTTCCCATGAGGCCCGCGTCCCCTCCCCACCCCCTACCCCACGCCAGCCCCTGGCCAGCAGCTCATGGGGCCCTGAGCTGCACTCAGCTACAGCCTTCTGATCTCCAGACCCGCAGACGCCTGACCCCTAACAGCGTGGGCATCTCTTTCAGAAGGGACCTAGTCACGTGCCTCCCCTCCCCCTGCTATTGCCCCCTAGGCTGTACTCTGCCTAATGGGCTCTCACGGGCACCCTGTGCTCACACCTTCTCCTTCTGTTAACAGGCCACACTCAGACCTTTACACTGACCACTCCTGCCACCCAGCTGTCACCTCTAGGGGGAGCCCTCCCAGACTGCCTGGCAGTTCCGACAACCTGTCAGCATGCAGGGCTCGCTGTTCCAGATTCTCTGTGTTAACGCTTCAGAACCCCATGCCCCTGCCCCCCCACCCCGGGGTTCACATGAAGGTCTCTGCTTCAAATTTACAGGGCTCCACATCCATGGGCAAAGGGATTTGGGACTGGCACTGAGCGCCTGAGATCGGAGGGTGGCAGTCATTTTGTTGCTGTTTGTCCAATGTTTCTTTTTTTCCTTAGGATCTCAATCTCCTCTGAACACTGGCCAACCGTGCCCGGTGGAGAAAGCAGGGAGGTGTCTTCTGGGCTACAAGCACGGACACCTGCGTGGGTGCGAAAATCAGTGTGGAGCCACCATGAGTGAGAAGGTTGAGGAGGGATCCTGCAGATTTTTAAGAACCCTCATTTGGATTTGGTTGTTATGGTTTTGGTTTTCCGAGACAAGGTCTGTGTAGCCTTGGTTGTCCTGGACTTACTTTGTAGACCAGGCTGGCCTCGAACTCACAGCAATCCGCCTGCCCCTGCCTCCCGAGTGCTGGGATTAACCGCCCGGTAGAACCCTCATTTGGAATGCGATAGTGAAGCAGAGCACAAATTCCCTTCAGACTTTAACACAGATGCAGCCGGCGCATGGCTTATCCTGAGGTCTCCTGGCCCTTGACGTAGAAGCTCCCGAGCTGTGACGATGCGATCCTGAGGTCCCTCAGTGTCCACTTTCCCTATTACATTTCTCACACGTGTGTGTGTGTGTGTGTGTGTTTATGTGTGAGCATTCGTGCACAAGTGTGTGCACACCTGGAGGCCAGGGATGTCTTCTTCAATCACTCTCTGCCATATTCTTTCGTGACGGTCTCTCTCACTGAACCTGGGGCTCAGCAATTGAGCCAGACTGGCTGGCCAGCAAGCCTCAGGGACGCTGCCTGCCTGCCCACTGCTGAAATTATAGGTGTGCACCATTGCTCCCAGCTCTCCCTTTCTTGGTTAAAAGGAAGGGCCTCATGATGTTATCCTGGCTGACGCTGGTCTAGAGTTAACAGAGAGTCACCTGCCTCTGCCTCCTGAGCGCTGGGATTAAAGGCGTGGGCCACCACACGTGGTCTTGTATCCGGCCCTTTTCAAGGTTTCATCCTTAACCTTGGGTGGCAAGCATTTCTACTAAATGAGCCATCTCCCCTGTCCGTGTCTTTCTCTTTTACAATGTGAGTCCTTCAGGCCATGTGGGCTCTGAGGCGCCAGCTAGATTCCCACTGCCCAGATCTATGCAAGAATCTGCTCAGGGGTCCAGGAAGGGGCTGGGGCTGCAGAACCCCACGGACACCGTGTTTCTGGGGCTCAAGCTGGCAGGAATTTCACTTGTGCGGCGGTGCTTCTCCTTGGAGAGTGGCTGGTCACTTGGCATTGAGGACTGCGAGGTCTCAAGGGAAGTCTCCCCTTTAAGCCCGTATCTGCTCACACTTTCTCCTCTCTCGGATGTCTCAGATGCACAGAATCCCATCTTCTCATTGGAGTCACTAAAAGGTGTCACTAAACTCATATGGACACGGTGAGTTCTTCAGTGAGGAAAACACTGGCTGAACCTGCAGCCGGCAGGCTCTGCAGGCTGCCTCTGTGAGCTGCGAGGCCTCCCTCTGAAGCACAGCATATGGCTGAGGCAGGGACACAGGAGGCCACTGCCAAAGTGCTGAGCGCTGCTAAGGGCCAGGCGCGCAGGCCTGCTGGGAGCAAAGTGGCCATCAGAGGCCATGTACGAGGGATGTGTAAATAAAAGTGCCAGTGTACAGGCCACAGGGGAGGATGGGAGACAGGTTCTTCATGCGGTCTTGCAGAATGGTGGCCCTCTCCCCATACCGCTCTCACTTTGGCGTTCTCTGAGACCGGCTGCAGAGCTATGGCCCTCGGGGATGATTGACGTCCAGAATCGTAGAACTCCAGGCTGTTTACCTTGGAAGGGGTTTAGGGATGGGGAAATGAGTCTCTTAAGTCTTGGATGTGGGCGGGGCCAAGAGTTGGCATTTCCAGTATTCCTGGGTACTGCTGACGCCCTGGCTCAGGACCTCAGTTGGGGAAGCCACTAGGCAAGAGGTTAGTTCCTAAAGCCAGAGCCGGAGGGCCAAATACAGCCTTCTGACGAACCTTTTCTTTTTTCTTTCAAGGCAGGGTTTCTCTGTGTAGCCTTGGCTGTCTTGGACTCGCTTTGTAGACCAGGCTGGCCTCGAACTCACAGCTATCCTCTTGCCTCTGCCTCCCCAAGTGCTGGGATTATAGGCGTGCGTGCCACCTTGCCTGGCTTGTCAATAAAGTTTTATCGAATCATTTGATATTCATTTGCTGAGGGATGGTGCTGCTTTGGTGTGTGGTTGAATAGTAGCGACAGAGACCATGGCCAGGAAAGTCTAGAACATTCTCTGGCTTGTTACAGAAGTTTGCTGGTGCATGTTCCAGGCTACTTACTGCCTCTACTCAGGGGATAACATCCCAGCTCTTTTCCGATGGGTCCTCTCAGCTTCCTATCTGATCGCTGAGGAAACAAGTCGTCAGGAGCCGGCTCCTCCAGACCCACTGGCTGCCTCAGCCATCCCGGCGCTGGGTCAAACTCAGGGCCTTGGACCTGCTACATGAGCGTTCTATCAACTGGGAACATTGTTAACCTGACATGACTTGCTCTTCCACCCACCTGGGAAAGAATGTCAAAGCAGAGTTTTCTCCAGGACAAGAGAGAGTGCTCTGCCCTCAGGGACATTCCCTGAAGAGCATCTCCACCCGTGGGCAGTTCTGGACAGTCTCCACTCTGGCTCTTGTCTCTCTGTGGAAGCCACTCTTGCTAAGTCTGATGTTGGCTTATGTTGCGCCACAGCAGCGTCCTCCTCGTCCCCCTCGGCTGCAGGCCCATGGGTACAGCTTCTTCTCTGTGCTCTGCGGCTGCGGTTCCTATCTCTAGGCTGCCTGTGTGGACGTTGCCAATCTCCGACTCTTGAGAGCTTCTCAGTTCAGGGCCTTGAACCCCTCTGCTTCTCTGAGCCCCGATCCTGTGCTGAGAACACAGGTTTCTGTCTCCACCCGGAAGCCCTGTCCACGGTCTCCTTTATGCATCTGTTGAGATCTCCTGCCATCTCCGTGGGGGGGGGGCACATGTGTGTCAGGCTCAGGTGTTAGATCCTGAGCTCTTGGGCAGCCCCACCTGTGGCCCAGGCTTTTGCACAGAGGACCAGCTGAGTCAGGCGCTTAGCCCAGCTCTCTCCACCCGCAGCCACACCCACCCTTTGTCCAGCTTCATCCTGTCAGCAACCTCTCCCACAGGGAGCCAGGGGGTTTCTCTTGGGACACAGCTTGGATCAGCACTGCAGGTCCCATTCCACTCAGACCAGAGGCCAAATACCAAGTGAGACCTCTGGGCTGCCTCTCTGCCCCTGGGGACTCTCTGGCCTCTCCCAACGGATGACCCCCTCTTCTGCACAGCGACACAGGCCCTCCTACCACCCCTGGGCCCCTGAGCTTAGCAGAGCCACCCGCTCCTCAGGGCTCCTATGGTCATTTCTTCCTGAACTTGGCCTTTGACACTGAGCCCCCTGCTTTGCCTCTGCCATGTTCATCCTGGCTCTCCCTGCACCCCACATTTTGAACTGCCAGCCTTTCCCCCACGTTCACTCCTCACTTGGTCCCGTCCTGTGTGACTTTTCCTCTGGAACATGCTGTTACTGATACACCTAAGGCTCATCCACTTTTCCTACAAAAGCTCTGCTGGTTCTGAAAGCCGGGGCAGGGGATGTCCTGTGTTCCCGCAGTTCCTGGTGCTTGGTAGACAGTCAACAGTTATTGAATGAGACTAAATGAGACCTGGGCAGCTCCAGTTACGGAGGGTAATGCACCCCGTTGTGGGCTGTGGTGGTGACAGGATTGGGACACTGCCTGAGGATCAGGGGTAGCCTCCTTCTCTGGTGTGCAATGCCGCTCTGTCCACTGGAGGCGCTCGCAGCACCTTTAGGTGTGGGATTAACTGGAGTCCTGGGGAGTCCTGGGGAGTTCTTGTCGTAGGGACTCCGAGAAGTGCTGGTTTGGAGATCAAGCTCCCTCCAAGCCCTAGCTGGCCCCACCCCATCTCAGACCCACAGTCACAGAAAGCAACAGGCCTCACTCTGAAATTGGCCTTTTAAAAAATCCTGTGGGTCTGCTGCCCAGCCCACTACCTCTGCCACCTTTCCGGAAAGGAGGGGCTTGGCGGGGTTTCCCACAGTCCCTAGTTTGCAATCAGGACCCAAGACTTGTAGGCAGGGCCCACCTCTCGGCTCTGCAGCTGCTGCTGTCCAATCAGAAGCAACTGCACCTGCCGAGTGTCCAATCCCGTTGGAGCCGACATCCGAATGATGTTGCGAATTGCAGGCTGGTGCAGCGCTCCAGCAGGCACCGCACCACGGAAGCGGGCGGGCGGATCTGAGCTGAGTGGCCCCCAAGCACCTTACAGCCCTCTCCAGGCAAAGCGGGGCTGGATACCCCGGAGTCCTGACACCCTCTGGCAGTTTGGAGTGTAGACAGGAGCTGGGTTGGCTATCCCTAAATCCATGGCAGACCTCCCACCCTAGGCGGAGCTGGGATCGTCACCCCAGGCCCCGGAGATGCCCCACAGTTTGGAGGACTGGCTTTGGAAGCCCACTGACAGCATGCCAGCCACGCCCGAGAGGGTTAAGAAGGGATCCAGGCTGAAGGTCAAAGTCCGGGTGTGCCCTTGAGTAACTTTGTCACTTATATTTGAGGAATCTGAAGCTGGGAGCTTTACCAAGGCCTGCCCAAACGTCCTTACAGATGTAAACAGATGTGTAAATGCTATGATGCCAGAAGGCAAATAGACAAACCCTAGCTTTAAAAACACTGTGCACACACACAAAACAAAACAAAAACAAACAACAACAACAACAACAAAAACTGCACAGGAAGGTGAGGTTGGTGGCTGGTGACGGAGAAAGGCCAGGAGGCCCCATTCAAGCCTTTCTTCTCCCCAGATTATTTTGATAATTCAAACTTAAGAAAGGTTAAAAAATTCAAAACCCCCAAGTCTTCGCCTTCCGCAGCAAGAGCTTGCACTGCCTCACTTGCACCCCCGCCTTCCCCTCCACTCCTGTCCTCTCCCATGTGATGTGCTCGCACGAAAGTACGCATACATGCAGAACTTCTAAGGGCATCTGAAGAAGCCACAGGCTGGAGTTTCACCCCATGGGTGCTTCAGCACTCGCCTCCCACTACCCTTGGTTTCACACAACCACAGAAACAAAAGGACTTAAGAGGAGGCAGCAGCACCTGGTGTTTGGACAGAGGGTCCAAATTCCCATCACTCCCTGTGTTCTAGTCCAGAATTTTAAAAAAAATCCAGGACCCAGTTAGGGACCTCATATGGCATCAGCATTCCCCTTCCCCCTCGTGTGTGTGTGTGTGTGTGTGTGTGTGTGTGTGTGTGTGTGTGTGTGTGTACGTACGTGCACTGCTGGGATGGAATTCAGGGCCTCAAGCATGCTTCCTACCACTGAGCTACTTCCTTGGGCTGACCAAGGGAAGTTTTGCTTGCTTCTCTCTCTCTCTCTCTCTCTCTCTCTCTCTCTCTCTCTCTCTCTCTCTCTCTCTCTCTCTCCCTCTCCCTCGCCCCCTTCCTTTTTCCCATGGTTCCAGTCGCTTGTCTGCTGACCACCCCTCAGGTTTGTGATTTGTCTGACACTGCCTAACCAACTTCCCCTTTCTCAAACATCCTACCAGGAAGCAGTTCTGCCCACTGTGGGCAAGGCTGGCTCTGGGCAGTATTCGCTGAGGCTCGTTTTCCTCCCATCAGCAGTCAGGAACTGTGGGGGAGTCACTAGAGGAGCTGGGTCCTCCGCAACTTCTCAGGAGGGAGTTTGCCAACCACTGTTTTCTAGAAAGGCCAAATGTGTCGCCATCTGTATTCTGTGTGCATGGTGTTCAAATGAAAAAATAACGTGAAAATGGATGCTTGGGCCTCAAGGCCAGGAAGGCCTCGGTGGTCCTGACTGAAGGTCCTTGGTTCACTACTCTAGGTCCTGGGGCAAGCCTGGGATTGGCTGGGAGATTTGGTTTGCAAGTTTTCTAGGCAAGCTGGACCTGCAGCATGGCTTTAGGTAAACACACACACACAAACACACAGAAAAACACAGACACTTGTGTGTGCGTGCACATACACACAGAAAGACAGAAAAACAGGAAGGTTTAAAAAGCCCTGGGCTGGCTCAGAGGTTAAGTGCACTATCTGCTTTTCTGGAGGTCCTGAGTTCAATTCCCAGCAACCGCATGGTGGCTCACAACCATCTATAATGTGATCTGATGCCATTTTCTGGCGGGCAGATGTACACGCAGGCAGAGCTCCGTATACATATAAGTAAATCTTTAAACAAACAAACAAACAAATGCCCTGGGCCACAGTAGACCAAGGGAAGGGAGACTACGGTTCTGTGCCTCAGTTTTTGATTTTTTTTTAAAATATAGAATGGGGGCTTGGGATAGATGACCTCACATTTTCTCTTTAAGCTTATGATAAGTGATCTTGTTATTGTGGGGGATAATGTAACCTGTGAGGGACCCTGTTTTGACTCCTTACCCCCGGGGAGGTTAAACACAGGCTCTATGGCCGCCAAGAGCTGCCCAGGGCTACTTGTCTAGACGCAAAGAAGTGAGAGTGAGTGTCGGCTTAGGGCAGGAGGTCACAGGAGAGGCCACTTCCGGAATTGAGAGGTCAGAGAGGCCCAGGATTAGCAGGTGCTCTCCTGGTTGGCTGGGGGATGCTGGACCTGGTTACCCAGATGTGCCGGCTGGCAGGGCTGGCACCTGAGGAGGCACAGGAGGAGGGGACAAGGTTGAGCCATTGATCCGAATCCCTCTGGTCTCCTCCTGGCTGTCGGCGGCAGACACTCTCTACCTTTCCCTCTAGTGAGGCTCCGTCATTTGCTGTGGCCAAAGAGGCGAGCAGAGCAGACGTCCCAATTCTAGCCATGGCCAAAGGAGACTTGCCCTCGCGTCCTTGCTGCCGCCAAGGGGTCTTGCCTGGGACACGTGTGCCGAGGCGCCTTGCTACAGGTGTGCGGGCACTGGGCCTCCAGAGTCACAGGATCCACGCACAGCCTCACACTGTCAGTGGAATAGGAAGCCGAGTGGGGCCATGCTGCCTGGGGAGGCTTGTGTGTTGTGCGGGTCACGGGACCTGAGAGCAGCCTGTGTCTGGTGTGTTTCATGGAGAGAGGCGCTGGCCACAGCTCCTCCCTGGACATGGGGCTTGCATGGCCGCTAACCTGCTCACATCATGTGTGCCCAGCTTGGCTGCACAGCCTTGCTTTCCTCATTGGCAGCCCTCTTTGTATAAAGGGTCTTCTCTTTTTTTGCTTTCTAAGAAAGAGGCTACATTTTTTTTTCTTTCTTTTGAGATAGGATCTCTCTGTGCAGCCTTGGCTGTCCTGCCTGGAACTCTCTCTGGCCTCAAACTCAGAGATCTGCCTGCCTCTGCCTCCCAAGTGCTGGGACTAAAGGCGTGCACCACCACACCTGGCTGAAGCTAGTCTTTTTTTTTTTTTTTTTTGTAAACAACTCTCTCCATGACCAGAGAGGACCAGGCTCCTCATGGTGTCTTGATGGAGCACAGGGCCTTGGGTCCTCGGGAGCTTTTCTGAGACTTCAGAGGCCTGCTCCCCGAGCCCTCCTTTGGAATACTGTCATCATGTGCTACCTACTGTCACATGGCAAATAGCCACAGCTTAAAAAAGCCAAGCCCTGGTGCTTGGGCCACATGAGGAAGAGACTTGAAAGTACAGAAAGCAGGCGGGAACACAGGAGACCGCGTTGAAGGCTGGCCCCGCCCTGCACAACATCACTTCCACCTTGACCTCTGTCATTTTAATCCCCTCCCTCACCCCCACGTTGTAGCCTAGAGACTGCACAGCCCTGTGTGTATGGTGGTGCTCAGTGCACAGGAGGCTGGTGCCAGCTGGGTGTGTTTCAGTCTGGGGCCTTTCAGGAAGCTTAGCTTGGAGTGCGACCTCACGCGTCTGTTCCCTGAGCTGGTATAATTTTGCTTACCCTGACTCCAGTGTTGGGGATCTCATCAGAGCACTAACGCACCTCCTGGGACAGTTGCCTAGCCAACTTGGAAGGGCCAGGCCCTCCCTTGAGGCCGGGTGCTGATGAGGCGCCTCATGAAGAGACAGGAAGAGGTGTAACTGCTGGAAACCACACACCAGGCTTGAGTGACACACCCTTCCTCTCTGCCGAAGAAGGGACCTGAAGGGGAGTCCACGCCTCTCCCCTGAGGCAGAGGGAGCACTCTCCCCGAGGCAGAGGGAGCACTCTCCCCGAGGTAGAGGGAGCACTCTCCCCGAGGCTGGCTCACTTGGACGTGTGGGAACAGGCAGAAGGGCCCACGCAGCCCAGCTCCCAACTGGCACCATCTGGACCCTGTTCAGATGAAGTGCAGGTGTGTGGAGAAGCTGAGGCCGAGGTCTTGGCCAGGACTTCCTGTGCCTGGCAGTTGGAGGTTCGTATCAATCATTTCCCGTCTTAGTTTTTGAGACTCTGTCTCTCATTGCGCCTGGAGCTCACTGGTCTCGCTACACTGGCTGGCCAGCGAGCCCCAGGAGTCCTCCTGTCTCCACCTCCCAGAGCCGGCATTACAAGTACAGCTTTTGACATGGGTGCTGGGGGGTCAGAACTCAGGTCCACAGGCTTGCACGGTAAGCCCTGTACCACCGGAGCCGTCTCCCATCACAAAGACACCTAAGGGCTCCTGAGGCCTTGGAGGAGGAAACAAAGGAAGCGGGAGGAGGGGGGGTTGGGGGGGGAACTGACAACCTGACACCAAACAGTGTGAGCATCACGTGCCCAGACCACAGCAGAAGCATCCGTCCCTGACCACAGAGACAAGGTCGAGCTCACTGAACGGTGCATCAGATAGTGTGGCTCACAGATGCCTCCTCAACGCCCTTTACAGGTTTCGGCTCAGCCTTCCTCGGTGCTGCATCCAAATGCCCGTTCTCACCACACAGAAAACCAACCAGGCCCTTGGAGGCAACGCACAATCAGGCAGCTGCTGAAGTGATGAAAGGCTATGGCTAACATGACATGACCACGTTCAAAACAACGTTCTCGCTCCTTCTCCTGCGTGACAGGCACCTGACAACTCACACCCATGTATCATTCATCTACAGACTGAGCCTCCCCTGTGCACAGGACAGCTTATGTCTGCTGGGTCAGCACCTGGGGGCCCCTAGGCACACCAGCCTCCCAGGGTCGCTCAGCCCTCTCAACCTGGAGGAGATCGCCCTGTGGCTGTAGCATCACGCAGGTCTTCTGAGTTTGGGATGATTCCTCCTGTCCCGCCCTCCGCCCCTTCATCCCAGCATCTTTCTCAGAACTGAAGGCAAGTCTACACAGGTTGTTGTGGATTAAAGTGCAGGGGATGGGTTGGGGAGAGCCGGGTTGCCCCTGATCCTAGCTCCCCTGGTTCTGTCACACCTCTTGTCAACTACAGTAGGTGCTCTGTAGGGCTCAGGGGAGGAGACCCCAGCGGTGCTAAGCGAGCCACAGGATCCTGGGTCAGTGCTTGTGGCTGTGGAGGTAACAGACACTTGTCTGCATCTGTGTACCCAGGTCGAAGTCCGCCCGCCCCGCTCTTCCTTCCTCCCTTCAATGCACACAAGGCATGGGGGCATCTCTTGCAAATACTGGGAAGCTCACAGTGTCCCCCTGCCCCCCCCCCCCCCCGCTTCTCCCCACTGTGGCCACGCCCTGTGCCCATATGTTGCTGTATGTGTGCTGGGTGGGGGAGGGGGAAGTGAAGGCTGAGAAAGCCTGGCAGGGGCAGGAGGAAGCCTGGGGCCCCATCGAGCTCCCTGCCAACTTTGACCTTTCCTCCTGCGGCGGTGGCATGGTGACACTTGCCTTGCAAAAGGCTGCAGGGTAGGGAAGAGCTTTGGGAAGTCTCTCACCCTAAGCTTGTACTCAGCCTGCAGGAGAACTAGGGGAGCCAGGAAGGGATGGGAGCACATCATATTCCTCACTCCTAGAGACTAGCCGAGCGGGCGCAGATGGGCAGGCTTCTCCGGGGGTCACTGTGGGCTGCTCAGCAGCTGGCACTCACACCCACCTCTGAAGGAACAGAGGCATCCTGCAGAGCCCTTGATCTCTTAGTGGTCCCTGCTTCTCACCCTGGGGATGAAAGCAGAAACCCGTGGGGTGTTGTGTCAGCCGGGCCTCTCCTCTGGACACGCCGCTGTCTGAGCAGCAGCTGGGCCTTGTGTGTGCTTGGTTGCTGTGTGTCCTGGTAGGCTGGACAGGAAGCCACATGGGGCCACAAGGTGCCTGGGGTGGGGCAGCAGGGTGTTTGTGCCAATGTTAACCCTGGATATGCAGTAGCTCCAAGGCCTGCCCAGGGAGCCAACACCGCCACGTACCAGAAAGGAAACCCGCCCTGGAAAGCACTTCCCCAAAGCACCCTGGGTACCTGCCGTGGACCGGGACGCAGAGGAGACCATGTTCCGAGCGTGCATGTGTCGGGTGGAAGGCTGAGTCACTGTCTGCTGAGCAGCACTGCCACCAAGGACCACAGGCCCAACAGGAAGTTGGTACAGCAAGCACCAGGGCCTCATGGGCCACAACTGCACACTCAGAGACTAACAAATCAGGGCCCCAAAGGGACACTAGGGCGTGGCCTCTGATGGGAGGGCCCAGACACTCCTGGGTGTGTGGACAGTGTGGCTGTCTGGGGACAGGAGCTGGGGGAAGAGGGAGCCACTGCAGGGTAGAAGACGCATACGCTGTGTTCTGGCTTCCTGTCCACTGGGCCCTCCCAGAAGGGACAGGAACCATCACTTGGGGACCTCTTTTCCAAGGTGGGAGGAGAGCAGCTCCTAGCGAGTTATGTACAAAGCAAGCCAGCTTTGTGTGAAGCCCTGTTTAGCTGTCATCTGTCTCCCCACAACCCTAGGAAAGGGTTCTGTTAATCACCTCCCTTTTCACAGAGGATGCCCCGAGGGTCCCGGAGGCTCGGTCACGTGACTGATGTCTAATCCAGGCCTGGCTGACTTCCAGCTGTGGTTCCAGGTTTCTGCCTATACTGCAAAGAACCAGGTGACTTGGCAGGCGCACACAAGGGTGTCCCGGGGGGAGCCCTGTGCTGTGGGAAGGTTTCCTGCTGCTCTCTAGTCCCTGCCACAACTGTCAGGACAGCTGCTGAGGGGTGGAACCCCAGCGTAGCTCAACCAAGCGCCCTGCAGCCAGGGGAGAGCCCAGAACTGACTCTCCATCCCAGGCCTAATCCACCTGTTATATTCAGCTTCCACAAAGCAGCGCCGCCTCGTCTTCACCCTAGGCGCCAGGCTCTGCAGTCTCCTGTGGCTCTCCCATACAGGAAGCAGGGTGCTACCAAGAGCTCCCAGGAAGGTGAACGTTTGGAGAGATTGTAGCGTTCAGAAAATGTTGCTTTCAAGTCTTTGTATTTTATCTTTTTAGCTGCTTTGTGGGTTTTTCATGAGTTCTTTTCCCACCTCTCTCCCAACAATGTCTTCTCCGGCTCAGCTCAGCTGCTCCTGGCTCAACTGTCACCGGCCACCCTCTCACTTGCTGGCTCAAGCCACTTTCACTGCCTCCTTTCTTTACTCTACGCAACCTCTTCTCTTCTTCTCTCCAGCCCTACTCAGTCTTCTTGCTTCTTGCATCATCTGTCTTCTATGACCCTGCTTTTCTGTCTCCAGGGACCTCCTCCTGCCTCCTCCTCTCTGTTTTAGCTACTAACTACGAAGCCTTGAAGTTGCTTCTCCATTCTTTCCGATGTCTTTTCCAGTTGACAGATGTGACCTTTCTGCTGATATCTCAGGGGCATAGTCACAACTGAGCTTAAGAACCCAGGCACTGGGCCTGGAGAGATGGCCCAAGAGGTGAAGAGCACTGGTTGCTCTTCCAGATGTCCTGAGTTCAATTCCCAGCAACCACATGGTGGCTCACAACCATCTATAGTGAGATCTGGTGTCCTCTTCTGGTAGGTAAGCGTACATGCAGGCAGAACATTGTATACATAAAAAAAAAAAAAAAAGAACTCCAGCACTGCATAAACTGGACATGGTGGTGCACACCTTATATCTCAGCACTCGGGAGGGAGAGGCAGGAGAGCATCAGGAGTTCAAGGCCAGCTTGGGTTATATAGTGAGTTCTAGGCTAGCCTGGGCTATATGAGACCCTGTTTCAAACAAACAAGAAAGTAACTTTGGACCAGGAAGGCAGGTGACTGGAGGCAAAGTCAGAAGGTACCAAACTTAAAATGCTATCAATAGTAAAAAAAAAAAAAAAAAGACATCCCACAGAAAGGGAGGAGATAGATACCTACTAAAGACACAGCTGACAAGAGATCAATGTCCCGGCAATATATAGAACTCTTCACCAAGCTGAATCACACGGCTAGAAAACAGGCAAAGGCCGTGAAGACACTTTGCTCCAAAGACGTACGTATTGTGACACGGACAAGATGCTGAGCAACACCCATATTTCAGGAACTGCACATCAACCCATGAGCAAGGAGCCTCATGTCTGCCAGGATGGCCACCACCAGAAATCCAGAGAGTGACAGGCAAGCAAGACTCGAGGATACGAGAGCCCCCGTTCACTGCTGTGTGTGGAAGGCATGCAGTCTCTCAGAAAACAGCCTGACGGTCCCTTAGAAAAGTGCGCGCGCGCGCGCGCGCGCGCACACACACACACACACACACACACACACACACACACACACACTGCGCATGACCCCGCAAGTCCCGCTCCCGGGATTTTTGTCCTTTGGATGATAAGTGTCTCTCATTGGCACACAGCGCGCGTGTTGGTGGTGCTGCTGAGAAAGCCTGTGGGACCCTCGGGAGGTGGCACTCTAGGGAGAGCTTTGAGGTGGTGTTAGCTCAGCCTCGCTTCCTGCTCAGTGAGGCGGCAAGGAGACCTGCCATCTTCCTGCTCCTGCCATGCACCGTGCCCCACAGCCTGCTGCGCTGCCTCCGTTACCACGAGGGGCTGTATCCCCTCAGAGCTGTGAGACAAGGGAAATCCCTTCTCCCTCAAGTTGCTCTCGTTAGGGTCCTTTATGTGGCGAGGAGAAGGCACACCGCTGCCCCAAGAACTGAAAGCAGCACCCTAACAAAGTATCCGTACATCCATGTTCACGAGAGGATCCGTGTTTGTTCACATGGAGGTGAGACGAACTGTCAGTGGGTAAGCCAGACGTGGTCCACCACAGAAAGGGAGACAAAAAACAAACAAACAAAAAACCGTGCACCTGCTACTACCTTGAGGACTGTAAGCCAGCCATAAAGGACAGTCTGAGTCCACGGGCAGGGCATACTTAGAGACGGGTGTGGGGCTGTAAGGGCAACTGGCAGGGTGCTGTTTAGTGGAGAAAGAGGCATGGAGGTGCTGTAGCACTGGCTTTGCTACAGTATGACGGTACAGACCACCATGAGCTGTGCCCGTACAGTGGCGAGCCAAACGCTATGTCCGTTACAGTGACTAAATCGGAAGCATCCTTCACTGACTCAACAAACATTTGTCTAATCACACAATCTGGAGGTGAGTCTGCGGACAAGGCCGGCCTATGACCTTACTTCCCACACTGTCCCCCATTCGGGAAGTCCTGGGACGCGGACTGCAGCTGAGTCCTGGGGTGTGCGCCTTCTGGAGAGATCTGTTCCTGATAGTAGGAGACGTTCCTGCTATGGCTGCACACTAGGTCCTGTCGTAACCTTCAGCAGCAAATGTTGAGGTATCCCAGCAGGAGATGTTGGAGTGTCCCAGCAGGAGATGTTGGGGTGTCCCAGCCGAGCCCAGCATGGGAAGTGGTGTGTAAAAGGTGAAGGGGCGTATGTTAAAGCTCCCAAGTCAGAGCCGGTTACTGAGAGAAGCCAAAGGAGAGAGACCATGGAAGAGTGCTGCTTCTTAGCTCACTCCTTCTGACTTGCTCTCCTACCTTTCTTAAGCAGCCTAGGCCTACCTGCCTAGGGAATGGCACTGCCCACAGTAGGCAGAGCCACATCCACATCAGTTAGCTGTCAAGAAAGCACCTTGCAGACACAACCACAGGCCAACAGGATAGAGACAGCTCCTCCAGTGAGGGACTTCCCAGGTTTGCCCAGCTGACAGTCAAGGTCAGCCATCTCACGCTGTCTTTGGATACTCCTTAAGGAGAAAACAGCAAATGGGCCCGATTTGATGATGTAACCCGAGTTCCTCTGGGCCAGTTCCGTGAGGGCGCACATCTGAGAACGTCTACAAACAGGAGCTCCAAGTGTGAGGTGCTGGGAGTGTTCTTAGTTCACAGAGCTCTGAGGACGTGGTTTCCCTAGCACGGTCCCTGTGCTGGTGGGAACCAACATCTCCTGCCCTGCAGGACCCTGAGCAGGACGCCCCTGAACAACAGGAATGATGACAAGGTTCCCTTCGTGTGCCCATTTCAAATGGGTGTCTCTATGCTTAGACCTGTCAGGCCCACTCAGGTCTCTCGCGACAAATGACGAGCTGGGCCCCTCTGCTGTGTGACATTCTTCCCTGCATCTGAGGACACCTGGCATCGCTCTCCCTGCCCTGTGGGCTTCTGATCCCCCCCCCACAAGCGTCTGCCACGGGCTGATCCATTTCTTTTGGACTCACACTATGTAACATGCTTTGTGTGGGCTGATGCACGGATGCATGGAACCCTTCCTGGACCTTAAGGCAGGCCAGATGATGGCGCCCGATACCCAAGGCCACTTGCCAGAGAACGCAGTGCAGGAATCCAGCCGGTGAGTTCGGGCACTTGCTCAGCCAACATTTGGTACTGCTGGTTTTTTTGTTTTCTGTTTTTTTGTTTTTTGCTTTTAACATCATCACCCAGGCCACCCTCTTTCTAAAGTGACAGTTACCCAGAGCGCAAGGCAGTATTATTTATCTGGCCAGTCAATGAAGGTGGCCCATGTCTTTTGCCTTTGGTTGGTCGGTTTTGTTTTGGTTTTTTTTTTTGGTTTTTCGAGACAGGGTCTCTCTGTGTAGCCTTGGCTGTCCTGGACTTACTTTGTAGACCAGGCTGGCCTCAAACTCACAATGATCCACCTGCCTCTGCCTTCCAAGTGCTGGGATTAAAGGTGTGCGCCACTACAGCCCGGCCTGTCTTTTGCCTTTGACATTTCTAAATGGTTGGTGAGTGGGGAGTGGGGAGAGAGAGGGAGAGAGAGAAAATGAGAATCTATCATGACTCATGAATTATATAAAATTCAAATGTGTGTCTGTAAGTGAAATTTTGTGACTACCACACTAGCTTGTCTCAGTTTGGTCTGTCATGTCAAAATACCAGGGAGGAGGTTTCTACAATGGACATTTCCTTCTCACAGGTCTCGAGGCTCCAAGGCCAAGATCAAGGTGCTCGTAGCCTCGGGCCTCCATTGAGGGCTCTTCTTGGCTCAGTGGCTGCCTGACCTCCTTTGTGCTGGGTCGTCATGAGGCAGAGTGAGCTCCAGTGGCTGCTGCTTCTTACAAAGACGCAGACTTCACCAAGGGCCTCAGCTCCTCAGGGCCCTGTTTATCTTGATCTCCAGCAAGACCCTGCCTCTTCACAGTGGGGGCGGGGCTTCACCGCATGGCTTCACGGGAGATGTACCTGTTCCTGTCGTCAGTGACTTTCACAAGTGGCGGAGCAGTGAGAGGATCCTGGACTCTCTAAACTGCACCTCAAAAACCCCATCACCAGCCTGTGTGGCGTGCCTAATACTCTGTTCACGCACTGTGAAGCATGTGAGCGCAGACCGCCGGCAAGTAAGTGGCAAGTGAGTGACTGTCCGCAGCCTCGGGGACTGTGTTGCCGCAGGCTTCAGGCGCTTCACAATCTGCTAGTTACAGAAGCAACCTGTAGATCCCTGGTCCAGAGGCTAGAAAACTGTTTTCTAGAAAGGCAGGGACTCGGGAAACGGCTCAGTCAATAAAACGTTTGCTATGCAAAGGTGAAGACCTGGATTTGGGTGTCTTGTGCGTGGGTATAACGCATGTACACCCTCATACACATATTCACAACACACACACACACACACAAAGAGAGAGAGACAGACAGATAGATAGAGGGAGACACACAGAGAGACAGACACACAGAGATAGAAAGAGACAGAGACACACAGAGGCAGAGAAAGACACACACACACACACACACAGAGACACACAGAGATAGACAGAGACGGAGAGGGAGGGGGAGGGGGAGAGAGAGAGAGAGCGAGAGAGAGAGAGAGAGAGAGAGAGAGAGAGAGAGAGAGAGAGACAGACAGACAGACAGACAGACAGACAGACAGACAGACACAGAGTGCTGTGCGTCCCCTGCAGACACCGGGACTTCTGACCTGCTTCACACACTCCCATCCCTCATTACCCCTGGCTTCTAGGCTCACATACCTGCCCTAAGTCCTGGGCCTGGCTGTGATCGCTGAGGACAGGGAGACACAGGTGTACCTCGGCCCTGTCTCCACGCACTCTTGGTCCCGGGGTTCTGCTCCTCCGGTGCAAACGGCTGAGTCTTCAGTGCTTGCTGCCTTCCCAGCCATTCTGTAGCCCCACTGTGTCTTACCCTTAGGAGGTCACAGTCTCTCCTCCCGGGAATTCGACGCACTAATCCACTTTAATATCCAGTACCAAAGGTGCACCCATTTCAGCGGTGGCGTGACAGGCAGCATGTCGCTTGTCCACAAAACCTCACTCTGGAGTGAAGGCAAACCACAGAAGGCCCATGTAATGCGGGGCCGACATCTTCTTTCTTCATGGCCCTGT
Source organism: Acomys minous (assembly GCF_964271855.1). Taxonomy (NCBI): domain Eukaryota; kingdom Metazoa; phylum Chordata; class Mammalia; order Rodentia; family Muridae; genus Acomys; species Acomys minous. The sequence continues at coordinate 126,035,052 of NC_140487.1, forward strand.
CGCCTCAGAGGACAGTGGGAATATTGCCATCGTCCAAGGTTTGACACAGTTCTACCACAGCCCAGAGAAGTGACAGGCTGACAGGACATCAGCACACTGAGAAAGGGTCCCCAGAAGCGAGGTCTCTTCCCAGCCCCATCCGGTTTTTTTCCTGCACCATCCATTGTAGTTTTCTCTCTCAGATGAGGCTCTAGGGGACCCTGCTGGGACCCTGGGCATCAGTGGGGGGGTCCTCTTTGCTGTAACAGTCGATGTTGTCCGTAGGTGACTTGAGTTCTGGAGCTGGAGTACACGTTTCTCAGTATGGTAGAATTTGGGGCCGCTCACGTGACTGTCCAGCACAAAGATGCTCTTTGTGTAAGAGAAATGTAACTGCTGCAGACACCCCTAAAGCCTAGCACCAACACCTGCATACGAAACACTACACCCAACACCACCAACCACAACCTTTGTCTCCATTAGCACGCGGAATCTTCCCTAGCGAGCTGAGCCTATGAGCAAATCATTTCTGGGGCTGGAGTGGGTCGGGGTGGCTCAGTAAAATTCTTGCCATGAAGTCATGAGGACTTGAATTTGGATTCCCTAGCACCCACATAAAAAGTTGAGTGTGTTTTCATGTGCAGCAAGGGACCCTGTTTAAGAAAAATAAGGTGGACGCCAAATGAGGAAGACACTTGATATTGGCTTCTGGCCTCTACGTACATGATCACACGTGTGCTTGTAATACCCTCCCACCAGTGGATTAAACATCTGTCTCTGGCAGGAGTGGAACCTCCTGCAATACAGGGCAGAGCTCCACACAGTATCTTTTTAAAAATTAATTAATTTATTAGTATGTATACAGTACTCTGCTTGAGGAGACCAGAGGAGGGTATCAAATTACTTTATAGATGGTTGTGAGCCACCATGTGGTTGCTGGGAATTGAACTCATGACCTCTGGAAGAGCGGTCAGTTCTCTTAACCTCTGAGCCATCTCTCCAGCCTGAGCTCCACACTTTAAACTGTGTGCCAGTTTCCGGTCGCACAAAAGCAACCAAAGGCTCTATGCAGAGGAAAAATGTGGCTATGTGCCAATAAAACTTTATTTACAAAAGCAAATGCTGGTGGGCCGGATCAAATTATAATCTGTTGACATCTGATTTCAACTGTGTGTCTGTCCAAATCTACCAATCTGGGTGTGGCGGTACAGCTTTAATCCTAGCACTCTGGAGACAGAGGCAAGTGGATCTCTGTGAGTTTGAGGCCAGCCTGGTCTACACAATGAGTTCCAGAACATGTAGTTTTACATGTCTTAAAAACACAGACCAACGCCAACCAAACAATCCCCTAAACTGCCGGGTAACCCCCACTATGATGAAATTGAGGCAGATGCGTGAATCACGTTCACCGTGCTGCTCTGATCACCATGTAGCGGTGCGCTTCTATGGGGGGGCACTCTGAGTCTGGAAAGGGAACCCCCTTAGGGTCAAAGAGGAAGGGTCCTGGCTAGATGCCCCTTCATACTGCTGGCTGGCTAACTCTCTGCCCTTGCTGCTCAGCACGGTCAGGGGATGACATGACGACAGTGGCAGAGTGCCCCGCCTTGGTGTTGCTTTCACTTCGCTATCAATTTTAGTCTATCAGGGATTGCGGTTCTAATTAATCTCTTCTGGGGTGAACGCCGTGGTCTTCCCAGCCTCCCTCTGCGACACTGCTCTTCGGCAGAGGCTCAGAGCTGAGGACAGCTGGCCGTGCGATGCAGGCTGCTGCCTTTGATGCGGCACTATTTTTGGAGACTCTTTTTGCCTCATTTATTTTTGATTTGAGTTGCTCACACAAGACTGTGTGTTCTCTTTCTCTCTCTCTCTCTCTTGCACTGAGTTAAATGCGTGCAGTATTTTTAAACCCTGCTTGTGTCACCTCGTGATTAGCAGAGATTAGCCATGTACCGGGACAGTGCTGGCCAAGGTGGGGCCTCCTGGTCCAGGGGCCTTGGTTTTGGGTGATCTCACCCTTCTGAACGCTGAGGTTAGCCTCATCCTGAGGAGGAGAGGCTGGGTCTTGTGGACCAAGGCCCTGCACTGGAAGCCAGAAAGTGAGTGGCGGGGGTCCAGGGACATGCAGAAGGTGTCCTCTGAGTACCACTGTGGAAGGGCTGAGAGGTATCTCCCAAATGACGGGAGGTCCCTGTAGAGATGGATTTCTGAGCACTTGGTGACCGAGGCCTGGTTGTCACTGTCGTTAGCCACAGATGACAGCTATGGACACTGAGGTTTCAAGAGGAAAAGCTGGTCTGCCTCTGCCACTGGGCGAATAGCAGATCTGGAAATCTCTTCTGCTTCTGATCACGAAGGAGCCTGAGGCCATGTGTAAGGAGGCTGGGACAGTCCAGGTGTGAGCAGGAAGCTCGGCTCGGGTGGAGGAGTGACAGAGATGACCATGGGCTGAGGGACTTGGGGCGCTATGGCTTTAGAGAGTTGGCTGCGGCATTACAGAAGCCAAGATAGCGGGGCGGGTCCCAGGCCTTTGGAGACAAGGTCTCTGTGATGGTGGTGGCTGTGTCTAGCCTGAGAGCTTCTTGTACATCTGGGAGGAGCGTGCCAGTGTCCCTAGTTATGGTATGGAGCCTTTGCAGGTGTGATTCTTTTTGGATGTTCTTCCTTGGGGTCCCTCATCAACTGCCACCTGTCCAGAGGGACCTGGCTGTCATGTCATTTCAACATGTTTTTTGCCAAACTATGAATACTGCTCATTTGAGTGCCCACCCTGAGACTGGGAAACCCAGAGGATGACCACAGGGTGTGTCTCATTTCCTACTGAGCTCCCTCAGACTCAGGAGAGGGCCTGAAGCCCGGTCAGTGTCCAGTACATCACGGCTCAATGCGTGCAGCGTGCCATCTCATACCACAACAAATGCGCACAGTGTGCCACCTCATACCACAACCAAATGTGCACAGTGTGCCACCTCATACCACAACCAAATGTGCACAGTGTGCCACCTCATACCACAACCAAATGCACGCAGTGTGCCACCTCATACCACAACCAAATGCACGCAGTGTGCCACCTCATACCACAACCAAATGTGCGCAGTGTGCCACCTCGGACCACAACCAAATGCATGCAGGGTGTTACCTTGTTATGGACAAGTCGCTCTTTGCTTACACAGATGTCAGCATGGGGCCCAACCCAAGCAGAGCAGTGGGAGGTCATGTTCAGCTGCTCGTCCTGGAGAGACAGGGTGTCCTGCAGCGTCTGCCGTCTCCTCTGAGGTGCTTCTCATGGAGAGCAGCTGCAGAGGCTCTAGGCTCTTAGGTTCTGACTCAGCCAGATCTAGTGTTCCACACCGAGAAGATGCTGGTTCCTCAAACATGCATGTTGCACCAGGACTCTAGTGGCAATCGTGTGGGTAGTCCCACACATGTGAACACACACACACACACACACACACACACACACGTGCACACACATGCACGCACACATACCTCCACCACTACTACTGTGACAATCTCCAATACCTCTATTATTTTCACCTTTACTATCTCCACCATGACCTTCTCCACTACCTCAACCATCAACACCACCTTCCCCTCCACCATGACCCTCTCCACCATCTCAACCATCAACACCACCTTCCCCTCCACCATGACCCTCTCCACTACCTCAACCATCAACACCACCTTCCCCTCCACCGTGACCGTCTCCCTGACTCCTGTTACTATGACACCCATCTCCACCTCCACCACCTCCACCCTGACTAGCTTCACCATCTCTATAATCACCACGTCCTTCTCCATCTCCATCGCGCCTACCCCACCAACTTCTGTCTCTACCATGGCCACCTTCATCGCCTGTATCACTAAGTTCACCGCCACGGCCGTCTCCTCCACCTTTATCACCACCACCACTGTCACTACTACCTTTACCCCACAACTATTTCCACCATGATCATCCCTATTACGACCATCACCTCCACTTCTACAACTTTTATCATGGCCATCTCTACTGCTCTACCACCAACACCCACACCATCGCAATCTCTATTACGACTACGTCCACCACCTGAACCATGACCTCATCCACCGCCACCACCACCATTTCCACACCTACCGCCACCAAACCCGTCACCATCACCTCTACTCCCCCTCACCGTCTCTACTTCTACCTCCTCCACCATGGCTGTCTCCACTGTTTCTGCCCCCTCCATCTCCATCACTACCTCCACCATGCCCTCTCTACCATCACAAACCATCTCCACAGCCACGCCTATCTCTAAAATCATCACCACCTTCCCTCCTCCCATTCCCGGCACAATAATCTCCACCACCTTTACCGCCCCATGCCTACCACCATCACGTTTACCACGACTGTCTCCACTGTTTCTACTACCAACGTCACCGCCTCCTCCACGCCAACATAACAGCTCCACCACACCCACCTATCTTTACCACCACCACCATCACCACTCCTAGCTCTGATGTCTCCACTTCGACCTCCGTCATCTCTCTCTACTCTCACTGTTTCTATTTCTGCCATTTCTGTTTCGAGTCACCTTTCCCACTCCCAGTGGTCTCCAGGACACAAGTCTGCTGCTCTTGCTTCAGTCCCTGCCTTCAGAGCTAGGGCCTATAACCGTAGGTACCTGTAGCCCATGGTTCCCGTTTGGCCTCAGAGACCAGTGACTTTTTGTCAACACCAGATCTCTCCTGTTATGCCTTAATCTGACACCCCGAGTCCTGCTCTGAGACCTCCAGTGGTTTCCTAAAACCTTTAGCTCATCACTTGGAAAGCATCTACCCTCCCAGCTCTCCTCCTCCTTCCCCGCTGCACATCTGCTCGCCTCTTCTCCTGCATGCCCCTCTTAGGCACACTTGTGTACTTTTCCTCCCTCTTGTTCCCATGCCGACAGCATCCTCTGTCCTTGCTCCTGCTGCTGGGAGGGATGCTGGGAACTTTACTACTCACAGGCTGTATTACAGAGACCATCCACTGCGTCTGGATGGGCTACGCTCATTATGCCCAGTGGTTGCCCTTGGGTGGGCAGCAGCATGGAGGGGGTTTCACCTGACATTCCTAATGCTCCGTCTACTTGAATCATCAGAGAGGTATCCTGTACGACCAGGAGCTGGGGCAGGCGTTCCCGTGGCAAAGCCAGCACTCCCCAGGGCTTCCTGGCGGTCCGTCCTAGACCTCTTTGCCACTGAAATGCTAGTCCAGTCCCTCAGGACTGTGTTGCCACTGAGGCCAATCTCTACTCATCCAATGACAGGTGCAGGTGACTGTCCAGCCTGGGCACCACTGTCTTGTCTGTTCCTCTCCTCCTGACACCACAGATGACTTTCAAATAGTCTTCCAACTGTCACCTAAGGGAACTGGGGGCGGCTGGAGGTGACAGGGACAATATTCCGAGCAAAGGAGCTGAGTGCTCACCCTAGGGCTCCCCATGACCCACAAGGCGGAGGATGTCAGAACATGCCTCGTGTACCCCTGGACTCACGGGCAAGCATCTGAACAGTACATTTGATTTCCTGGTTTCCTTCTAAGGAAGGCAAGACACACTGGTTTTGGTATAGGGATAGCAAGTTTTGTTTCAGAATAGTAAAATAAAAACTAACTTTAACTAGTTGTACACGGTGGCACACACCTTTAATCCCAGGAGTAAGAGGATCTCTACAAGTTCAAGTCCAGCCTAGTCTATATAGTGAATTCTAGATCACAGCCAGGGATACAGAGTGAGATCCTATCTCAAAACAAATACACTCTGAATCAAAGGAATATGAAAACTAAGACGTGGGGCTGATACGCGCGTACACTCTGAATCATCAGATTAGAAACACCGAACTCTGAGAAACACTTGCCAGGGCCAGAGGGAGGGGGGCACCGAGGGCTGGGGAGTGCTCCCTGGTGACCACGGGCCTCATGGCCTCATTCCCAGAATTCTCAGGAGAAAGCATGTCCCTGCCAGAGTGGAACCCCAGGGCACAAAGAGAATTCCAGGCCATCTTGCAGTACTTTCTTTAAAACTAAATTTATAACCCCTTTTGTGAAAGTGTGTCAGCATTCTTCCCGTTAGAGGGAGCTGACCAAGGGCATGGAGGGAAGCCGGCAAGCCACTGGACAGCGCCAGTCCCACACGGTGTGAGGCTCTGCGAGGGGCACCTAGGCTGGGGGCGTCCCTTCTGACTTCATGCACACACACGCCGACAGGCCCATTCCACCCACTAGCCAACCTGTGTGCCGCCTCCATCTGATCTGCCCAAAGCAATGCTGGGCACCAGCCTCTCTGTGTACAGGATGGATGCTCCACTTCGGGCTGTGCCACTGTGGACGGGACTGACCACCACAGTTATCCTATCCTCAGGCCGGCTTCTCGCTGCTCAGAGGAGACAAATGACCTGCTGCGACTCCTCCCCCAAGCCCAGAGGATTAGTGGCCAGCCTCACAATGTCATCTGAGTGACCTACGGTCTCATTCCCAGAGACGCAGAAGCCCTTCGGGGCCGTTTGAGACACGGATGCGGAGTGTGGCCTGCCGCCGTGGGAAAGAGGTGGACCATTTGTGCTTCCTGGGGGCGGAATGTACCCAGGGTGCCTTTGTCTTCCTACCTGTGGGCCCACCTGGTTTCTTGCCTTAGCATCTCTTTCTGCCACTGTTCTCAGAAGGAGCAGGGCAGGACTGCCTGGGGCCTCTTTTGGTGGGGGGGGGGGCCCAAACCATAGTCAAGGGTGGGAGACATTTTCTGCCAGGTGGGCCTCCCGCAGAAGCAAGCCTTGGAGCTGACAGGGATAGACCTGTGGTGGGAACTGTGACGAGGTCCCTTTGGCTGTGCAGTTCCCGTCGCTTCTTTCCTGTGTGGCCCTCCTCATCCCTTCTGCTGTCTTGTCCTTTGGAGAATATGCGGAGACCTAGGATGGCCAGCCCTAGGGAGCAGGCTGGCCGTCACAGACCACTGGACGTAGAGTCGGCTTGCCGTCTTCCTTATAAGACCCAAGCCTTGCCTTTCCCATAAACCTTTGGGGCCTAATGACTCACCCTCCAGAATTCCTACCCCACCATGTCAGGCGAGGGGTCACTCGAGAGGCAGTGCCTCCTGGCCCCTAAACTTACTAGCTCCTTTGGGGGCAGCCATGAAAGCTTCTGTGCATGTTGGATGCTGCACCTCAGGCTACACCATTGTCACTGTTCACCCAGGCCACCCTGGGTTAGGACTTTAGAGGCCTGGCCACAGCTGCAGTTGTCCAGCCCCTCCTGGGCCTGGCCTGCAGTCTCAGAGAGTACTACCACATGCAGTGGGTGATGAGGACGCCAGGTTTAGGTGGGATAGAGAGCAGCAGAGAGACACATGGGCAATTGTCTGCAGAGTCTGGAAGCTTCTCCTGCTACTTGCCGGAGCATCCACCATACAGGGATAAGGAAAGTGCTGAGTCTCACCTCATGGCCAGATTGAGATTTTAAGTGAGCCAAAGCGGGAGGAGCCGGGTGGGGGTTGGGGAAGAAACAGAAGCCTTCCCTAGGAGAGTGTTCCAGTGCCTGAGTCAGCAAGGCCAGGGAGGGCACGCTGACTGCTCAGCACCTAGCCCTGTCCACGGGGGGTGGGTGGGATGGTGGTGGTGGTGGTGGGAACCGATGGAACAGGCTGCTGTCTGGCTGGAGGGAGGGCTTTAACTGTTACCTCAGGGTGAGAGAAGAAAAGAACCCGGCAATGCTAACTGGGAGACAGCAGACCCCGCCCCCCCCACAGGCCACTTATCCCTGCCCCCCCCCCCCACGTGTGGCTGAGGTCCCTTGCTCTCGGGAGCTCTGGATAAACCTTGGGGCCTCAGCACCTACAGTAGCTGGACAGGACGCTTGCTTGAGGAATGGGAGGTGTTGCCATCTCTCTTGAGCGCTGCTGATTTCTGCAGTAGCTGCTGGATCGGAGCCACACGTCTCTGCTCTGCGTATCCCGAGCAGTGACATTCTGGCTCCTGTGTCCAGCCAGGTGCCTGGCATGGAAGAAAGGCTAAGTGCTCTGGGCTGATCCCCAGAGCCTGGTGTCTACCTGGTGCCACCCGGAGGGCGCGACCCTAAACAGCTCTGTCAGTGTCTGGAGGCGGCCCTCAGTCACTGTCCTGAAGAAACTGGCGCGCTGATCCTGTTTCCTCCAGAGAACAGAACCAGACGACTGAGCAGACACTGGCTGGGCATCGCAGCCGGTGATCTGCCCTCAGGTGGCAGAGCCTCTAGGGTGCTCATCCCTGGGCCTTCCCTCAAATCTACAGCACGGATTTGGCCTCCCAGGAGGAAGGCAGCCTGGCTTCCTAAATGGACGGTTTATACCTTAGTGCTTGCAACCTGCTCCCACGAGATGCTGTGTCTTGTCACCTGTGCTGCCATGGCTTCCTCGCGATGGCCAGGCCTGCCCTAACCGGAGACCCTGAGCTTCAGGAATCAGGAGGGGTTGCGCCTCTCAAACACGCCAGCTGGAACAGGCAGATGAAATCCTATGATAAGTCCCCCTCTTAGTCACGGGGCGGGCATGCAGCCCTGGTGTGGGCCCCGCGGCTGTTTTTTTTTTTTTATGAGAAAAGATCCCACACAATGGCGCCTGACTCCCAAATCCCACTACTTCACCTCACTTGTTAGCCTGTAGCACTTGACGTGCAGTCCCTGACGGAGGCAAGAGAACCACCAGAGCAGGAAGCACGCCACGGAAGCCTCTTGGTGGAGCACTGAGACATGTGTGTGTGTGTGTGTGTGTGTGTGTGTGTGTGTGTGTGTGTGTGTGTGTGTGGTGGGGTGCGGGTGGGGACCAGTAGTGGGAACCTGTTGCTGTGAATGTTACTACTTTACATCCAAGCCCCTCCTGGTGCCTGTGAGCGTGACCTTATTTGGCCAAAAGGTTTGAGGAGATGTTTAGGATAAAGACCCTGAGATGAGCTCATCCTGCGCTGGTGTGGCCCTATCTGAAGTGATAAATGTCCTCACGAGAAGAGGTGACAGACACCAAATGCATGTGATGGCAGAAGCTGGGACACTGTGTCTGTCTGCAAGCCAAGGCACACTACAGATTGCAACAGCCACCAGAGCAACAGAAAAGCCTAGAAAAGACCCCTGGTCCCCAGCACCACTAAAGGGCACAGTCCTGCCCACACCTAGACTTTGGACTTCAGTCCTCCTGAAGGAAGAGAGAAGAAATACAGCTATTGTGAGCCACGCTGATTTGGTACTGATGAACATGGCTGGCTCTCGGAGCCCACCCATGCACTGATGTCTGCAATCTTGAGTAATACCAAGCTTTTCCCTACATACACCCCAATCACAGTAAAGCTTAACTGAGAAATTAGGCACATGAAGGGATTAGTAATAATAAAATAACAATTACAAAAATATACCCTACTGTTTATTTCTGATAACCCCCATTTAATATAGTCAGGCTGAGGTAACCAGGATGGCTGAGACGGAAGCCGGGGGCTGGGGGGAACCGGGGGGGCAGGGACGGCCTGACTTTTAAGCCCTTCGCCCATACTAGCAGGTTGTAAGGAGGCCGAGAGACAGCTTTCTCTGAGAAAAGACCTTACTGGGGTCTGGAGTGCTGTAACCTCAGCCTTCTACTTGGTGAGAGAGGGAGGCTGGGAATAGATAACAAACGGTTTCAGAGAGGATTACCCTCTCGGCGGAGCCACGTGACAGGAGCATGACAGATTAACTTCTTGCCCACGTAGCATCCACCAGCAATCGGGAAGCCAGCTGTGCTCCACCCTGTCCATTAAAGCCTCAATGAGTAAAAGCAGATGAGAAAGAACACGGCGGGGGTACTGTGCTCAGTATCGGGTACTGTGCTCAGTATCACTAACTAACCGGGACATACCGTGGTGAAAGTCTTGCGCGGAGACAGTGGGGAAAGCTGTTGGGAAACACGCTGAAGCCTAGACCTCCCACCCCCAGCCCTGCTCATGTGACCTTTATATTCTCGGGTGACCAGGAGACAGTGAGTTGTCCATGAATGTCCACCACAGTTGCATTTGGAGGAACATAATGTCTAAGCCGGGCATGGTGGCACACGCCTTTAATCCCAGCATTAAAGAGGCAGAAGCAGGTGGATGTCTGTGAGTTCAAGGCCAACCTCGGCTACATAGTGAATTCCAGGCTAGCGACAACTACATAGTGAGAGACCCTGTCTCAAAATATAATAAACAAACAAACAAAGGACACAATGTCTAGCGACTTTCAGGGAAACAGGTGGGAGGAGTGTGGCCATTCAAGACTGGTCCTTGTTTCATACAGTTTGTATTATGATGTGGGGTGCACATGGGAGCCTAGGTGTTTGCAGGGGCTGGAAGCAGATAGGTGAGGGTGACCACACCTATCCCTTGCTGTCGGAGGGCTGAGTGTCCACGTGTGAAGGAAAGAAAGAAAGACCTGTCCAGGGCAGGTTGAGGAGCCCCACAGTAACTTCTTGCTGGCTAGGGGCCTTCACGTCACTTATTCCCTCTTAGCATTGTGGTTCCACTGGTCCAGGAATGAGGTCATGAATGACACCTGCCTGGGGTAGCCCTGGGGGCGTCTATGCCCATAGGTGTCCAACCTAGTCGGTGGTCACAAGAGCTTGCAGACACTGGGACAGACATGGCATTGCCACCTACAAAGTCCACGCCTGAGAACCTCCAGTAGAATTATAAAACAGCAACAACAAGGATCGCCCAATGACCCTTGAAGTAAACGTGTGGTTCTCTGTTGGGCTGCACTCACAGCTCTCCTGGGCGGAATGTGGCTGCGGGCCGTCGGCTGGATGGACACCCTTGGTAGGGCCTGGAGAAGGAATCCATTAAAAAAAAAAGAGTCTATCCTTTGCTAGCTTCGACGCAGGCAAAGTCTAGGATGAGGACTTGCTTTCTCCTGGGATGCAGAGACAATCCCAACCGGGGCGGTGAACGGGTGAGGAGGACGGAAGGGTTGAGTGAGTACGTGTAAGCGTCTTAGAACGGAACCACGGCGAACTGCCGCTGCCAATCTAAACAGCTGACCATCGTACGGGAGGCAATCACTGGCACAGCCCTTGTCTCAGCTCGCAGGGTAGGTAAGCCGGGCTCCTCCTTCAGTGAGGACCAACGTCCAGCTGTGTGCCCGTCTCTACTCAGGCATGCTGAGGGCTACTTGGCCTCCTTTGCCTGTCTCCTGCCCATGAGCACTTGGCCTGGATGCCCTGCAGAGTGAGGGTCAGGGTTGCCCAGGTGAGTGTCGAGTTGTAAAATGACAAGCCATGTCCTGCCTTGATAGAGTAGTGTTGAGGCTGAGGGGTCAGGAGACAACCCAACTATACAGACACACTCAGGCAGAGATGCCAGCTCCAGGACCACAGCTGCATCTATGAGCAGCCTCTGTGCCTGCCGCCTCCCTGTCTTACTGTCACCTCTGGCCTCATCTCAGTGCCTCACTTCAGGCCAAGATTGTGCTGTGGGGTGTCGGAAAAGTCCTTCAACACTGTGGTCAGCCTCGATGGCCGTGAAGGCTTCCTTCTGCCTGCCAGGGCTAGCCTGGGAAAGGTGAGATCTTGGAGGGCTGTCCCTGAGGTGGAGGTTTCTGACCTGGGGGTTTTTCATGGGGTGGATGCGTTACAAGTCAGGCCTCCCAGGCTGAGGAGACGATGGAGATGCTGAGAGCATCACAGGGCTGTGACATGACTTGTCTCTGAGCTCAGTCCTCCAGAACCATCGACAGCATCACTTGGGTTGGGGAGGGCCCTGGGAGGTAAGTGTAGTGACTCAGGGAACCTGGGCTTTTTTAAATCTGTGAAAACAGCCTGGGTCTGGCCCATGTGTGCTTGGCCTAAGGGGCATGGTGTGTGCTGTGTTTTGTAGTGGGCTGCGTCTTGCACCAGTGAAATTCACAGCGTGCATAAAGAGCTTCCTAGAGAATGGAGCCTCGAAAGGGGAAGCCTAGATAGAGGGGACACCCCTGCTGCACAGAACAGGGGTCTGGGGAGGTCTAGCACAGGCCTGACGTCTGTCCAGGAGTAGGGGTCTCTGTCTCCTAGGGGACCACCTCACTTACGTCTGGTTCTCACCCCATTCCAGTTCCAAAGAGCGTTGCTGGGTCAGGAGCTTGGTGACCCCAGCTCAGTCTACCAACAGGAAGGATTCTGTTTTGGCCTCAATTTCTCCTTCCTTAAAAAGAAGAGGCTGACCTATAGGCACCGTGGCGGTGATGAGTCTGGAGAGAACCTCAGGTCGCTGGTTATGGAAGTCCTGGGCTTCAGCTTTAACACTGAGTCTGGGGACAGGTGCTGGGAGGAGGGTCCCCTGGCTTAGGGCTCCCCTATCTCCCACTGCTCTACATGGCGTACCTTGGGGCCTGGCCAAGCCTGGGCACCCATACGATCCAGTAGGTGGCTGGGACACCCCAGAAGCTCTCCAGTTACCATGGTTATCAGCTGCCGCAGGGTAGGGTGAAACCCTGTTTTTACAGCATCCTCCCAGCAGCACCCACTGGGCTCTGCCAGCACCTTCTGGTGCGGGCGAGGCAGGCAGGGAGGGCCAGCTGGGCTTGTGGACCCTGTGTGTGGGTGTCTGGAGACAGGATGTTAGGGCCTGTGACCTTCCCTGAGGACGCTGTGGGCTCAGAGGCGGGGTGACCTTGGTCATCTCTCATCTCTCACACTAATCAAGTGAGCCATCTTGGCCACAGGAGGCTGGATGTATTTTTGAAGATGTTTGGGATCCAAGGTCTTTGCTTACTCGGAAGGAAACCCCCTTCCTCCAGGATGCTCAATACTTTACACTGTCTCCTCTGGTCTCCATGCCACCTCCTGGCCATGCTCAACCTCTTTCCTCATCCCATGGCAGAGACTGTGCCACCATGACCTCGGAACAGCAGACAATTCCATAGTGACCCCCCCCCGTGCGTTTCCTTAGTCTTCCATCCCCCACCATCAGGGTCCCTGAGGGTCACTCACACTCTATGGGGCCCATAAAAAGGAACATTCTCAGTGAGAGGGCTCACTGTAGAGCAGAAGTGGGAGAAGCCAGCATGACCTGTACGCCACCACAGCTCCCAGGGTCAGCATCAGGCCAGCAAGGGCTACTTTCCTTCTTCACTTGAAACAGCCCTTTCTGGGTAAATCCACTGTTTTTTGTTTGTTTGTTTCTTTCTTTCTGGAAAGCGTCTGTGCAGGGCGCACCGTAACAATCACACACAACTATTACATGGCAAGGCAGTGTCCGTGTCCCATGTGCCAACCCATTTGCTCTACGTGTGGTCACCCCAAACTGTCAGGGTGAGGAGAAGGCGTGGCAGCATCCCCTAATCCCCCAGGTGTTGTGACGACATCCCCTGAGCAGCCCTGCTCAGCCTCTCGGCTGGCAGAATGTAAACAAACAGGCTCAGGGTTTTTTTTTCTCTCCTGTGAGGAGCCAAATGCACCTGTGTCCCCCCTGGGACCTGCTGGGACCCTGCTCTAGGCTCTGCATCCTCCGCAGAAGAGAGGGACAAGATGGCCCCGAGACTCCTGTCCGTGATACCTGAACACCTCTTGGCCTGGGTGACTAAAAATACCCTCTACTCTTTGCCAGGGAAAGGCAATATCCCCTGGGTGGTGAGAGGAGCCAGCTGAGCAGAGGCAAGAGGGGAGGGGAACAGAGAAGGGAGGGCACAGACGACGACGGCCAGCCAGGTGCAGCTGGGAACAGCAGGGACCCAGTCACAGCCTGTTCCTTCACACAGCTCTGCCTAAACACTGCACTAACAGCACCCCGTGCGACCCCCGCCCCCAGCAGGAGGCCTGGGAAGCCATCAATGGCCTCTTGCTAAGCTCCACCATTGGGGTGGGCACTTTGAGAGTCAAAGCCGATGGATGAAAGCGAGTGGGTCGTTTTAGTAGACCGTGGACTTGCGCATTACGGAGAATTAAAACCTCGACAGATGGCGCCCTTCTGCCTAAGCCTCCAGCCATCAGAAAATGTTGCCCCTGAGGGCCACAGTTCGGGGGAAAAGTAGACTTAAGGAAGTTCGCCCATAGTAATTAGGAAATGTTTCTCAAAGTGTGGGATTGGAACCCCTACCTCTAGGTTTATATAAGCTGTAACGATGGGATCCCCCACCCCGTCCAGCTCCACGGGGGCCCCCAGACTCTGCAGATCCAACGGGTGAACCCACAACTGGGCTCTACTAGGATGTCACGTGGCCTATGCTCATCTGCTCTGTGGTTGTGCAAGGCAGGGCCAGTGGAGGCTTGAGGGGTGTATCACAATCCCACAGAGCCAGGGGGCCCCCAAGTAAGTTAGGAAACATGGAAATCAACTACAACAGGCCAGACACGAGGCAGTGCCACAGGTGGGCGCTGGGCCGGAATGTTCCTTTCCTGTGTGCAGCCTGTCACTTCCTGAGCCTAGCTTTTCCTCACCTGCTCTCTCTCCTTTCCTTATCAGACACTAAAGCCCTCTAAGCAGTGGTGTCCAGTGGGTCAGTCAGAGAATCCTGGGATCCGGACCCTGATTGCACACACACCAGCTCAGATGCTTTAGGATAGCTTATCTTAACTCCCAGGGCGGATCCTGTATCAATCTGATGATGCACAAGAGGCAAGGGCTTTCAGTGAGGAGCCTGGAGCCTGGAGCCTGGCTTGGTGGTGGTGGCAGTGGTGGTGGGGGCAGCCTAAAGTGGGACATGGCAGGGGAGGCTGTTATAACCTTTCTGGCCACTTCTGTGTCCAGGACTGTATATACCTCTGTCAACTCAGTCTGGTCCGTCTGAAACACACCTGCCTCCCTCCCAGGCCTTTCCCTCCCTTCCCTAGACTATGAAATACAGAATTCATTCCCTGGGCGCACCCCGCCCCTCTCAGAATTAATTGCCAGGGGGCCTGGCCGGGCTGGGGTGGCTGACAGTCGATCCCAGGCCCCGGCTCTCAGATGAACCTCAGTGCTAACTTTCCCAGTGCTCCTGGGCACAAACTGCAAGGCCATGGGCCAGTCTAGCCCACCTACCGCCTGGAAGGGCCTCTCTCGCCTGCTTCTTTTGGCCTCCGCAAGTCCACGCGGACCCAGAAAGAAGAGTCTGGGGGCTCCTGGGTGCCCTTCTGTTCTTCCTGTCACTGTCTATCTCCAAGGGAGCAACGGCCTCGATGCCTCGTCGCCATTTTCACCTGTGTTCATGCACCTGCCTTAGACTATTCTAGGCTCCAGCCATGGTCCAGCTGCCCCAAGTGGGCCCGCCCCCATGACCTCACCCTGTCGAGGCCCTCCTAGACAGTCTCTTCCTAGGTCTGCTCCTCACAACCCTGCCTGTCCTCAGGGTCTGCATCAGCGGCCTGGCCCATCTCTCCTCCGCACCAGCAGGCTCTTCTCCATCACTGAACCTCCTTCCTGACTCTTAGCCTCGGAGACAGAGCTCCTGACAGCCCTTCCGGGGTCTGTTGGTAAGGTCTTCAAACCTGATGCTGTTTACAGGTTTAAGATGATGCTTTAAACTTTTCACTTTTCCTGCCCGGCAGCCTCACGGCAATCTCCTTGACCACATACTCTAGTTGCTTCTGGCCCCCCTACAATGAGAAGGAGAGGGAAGGGACCCCTCCGGAAAGCCCCCGGTGCCACCAGTCGGGCTCCTATGCGTCCTTCCTGGTCTCTGTGCCCTGGGCTGTGTTTGAAACCGTGTGGGCATTGAGGGCTGAGTTCTTGATGAGGGACTGAGAAGCTTCTGATGGGACAACACATGTCTAGAGCCCCCGAGGGCTGCAGGGCTCAGGTGGGCAGACAGATGTGGGAAGGCCTGCCGGCCCTCCATCTATCTGCGAGGCAAGGGAGACGGAGAGCCAGGCACCTGTGCTCCCCTCCTGCCTCTACCTAGGAGAGCCCCCTGTGCTGCGCTCTCTCAGGCTCTGTCTCCTCTGCTCTTGGGACCTAAGTTGGGGTCTCGAAAGTGCTATGCTTGCAGCTCAGGCCTGGTGCTGACACCTACTGAGCCTGCTTTGTGCCTGAGGGGTTGCTCTACCACACCAGATGAAGGGAGACGGGTGTACTAAAGTGCAAAGAGATCCAGAGGCTGGAAAGCCAAGTCTCAACCAAGGTGAAGCACCAAGGCTGCACCCAGAGGGGCCCTGAGGGTAGGACCACAATAACCATGGGGCCAGGAAGTGGCTCTCCCTGGGGAGATCCAAGAGAGGGTTGTTGGGGCCTTTAGACCTCACATTCTTATCACATTCATGATTTCTGAGTCACAGTGACCAAAGCACCTGACAAAACCAACTTATTGAAGGACAGACTTATTTCGGCTTACAGAGTCTCTCCGTCTATCACGGCGGGGAAGGCACGGCGAGCTTGTGGTGGATGCATCTTACACAGTGCTTCCAAGGACCCACCCCTAGTAGCCCGTTTCTGCCCACCAGTCCCTATCTATAAAAGGTCCCAGCTGGGGAACCAGTGTTGATAACAGAAGCCCGTGGGAGACACTTCCACGCAAACTTTATGTTGATGGTTTTGGGGGGTGGGGCTGTTGGAAGGGAGTCAGGGTTAAATGACTGTATTGGGGCAGGACCCCGTGATGGGGCTGGTGGCGGCAGCTTTATGAAGTGGAAGAGAGGCCTGAGCAACACACCCTTGCTTGCCTTGGGCGCAACGCCCTGTGTCGATGCTTAAGAAGCAGCCTTCTCACCAAACGAGGCGTCAGGCTCTCGGACTCTGTGGCCTCCAGGACTCTGAGCCGATTAAACTTGCACTATCGTTTCTTTTCTCTTAATTTCTCCTCACAGAAAGAATGGGGATAATTTTATTGGAGTTTGAGGGACAAAACAAGAGCGGGGGCGAACTGGCGAGCTCAGAAGATGCCAGGAGGAGAAAGACAGAGGAGGGTAGCAAAGGTAGAGATGGAGCGAGCAGGCGGCTCGTCAATAGAAATATGGAAGCAGCTGCCTCGGGGTACAAGAGGTGCGTAAGGGGAGAGAGGGAGGGAGGGTACGCCCTGGGCATCAGGTCAAGTGGGCTTAGAGTTCAGCCATGTTTGGAGAACGAAGATACAAGGTGGGGAGAGAACCAAACTTTTGGAGTCAGAATCGGGAAAGTGGGCATGTTTGTCAGCGAATCTGCAGGCAACTGCCAACTTCTGTTCTCTGTAAGTTACCTAGCCGGAGGTATGTTGTTATAGTAACTGAAAACAGACCAGCATGTGTGCACCCAGCCACTGGGTTGGGTGATGGATCCTAACTGCTCAGGGGAGACCACAGAGGGAAGAGCCATCCTAGCTAGCCTGGGCAGGAGTGACGGTGGGAAGTGAGGGGCGTGGCCTCCATCCTTTCTTCATGTTCTCCCTTCCCCCAATCCCACGTCTCTGGAACTAGCCAACTTGCAGGTCTCCCTGCGTGCTGGAAAGAGCGAAGATGGGCGACATTTACGGAGGAAGTTCAAGAGAGGCATGCTTTCAAGACAGCAGCGCCCCCACAGGGCTACCCCCAGGTCTCTGCCAGGCTAACTGCACATCCTTTGGCAGAGCAGGGGGAGGTCTGTGGAGACCCTCTTCAGCAAGGGGATGAGTTTAGAGACTGCACCAAGACACCCTGGTTCAGGTGTGTGTTCTGAGGAGGGCCTGCCTTTTTGTCTCCTTGGCACTGGACGAGCCAAAAGGAGCTCATCCGAGTGACACCAAGGACCTAACTATTGGTAGACCCGAGGTAAAGAAAGATAAGCCAGACCCAGTGCAGGTACCCCATCTCTTGGGGCTTTGGGTCTCCTGGATGTCTGAGGAGATTCCTCCCACAGAGGTGAGGTTGTCTGGCATTTGCTGGACCTTGGCAGGATGATGGGGTGGGTATTTGCCACCCAGTTGTGACAGAAGAGGGCTCTTCACTAGCTGGGAAGGGTTCGTCTCCTTGCCACTCTATAACTCAGTTTCCCTTGTAGGCTAGTAAGCCTACCCCACAGAGTTATTCCCAAGACCCCCGAGGTGAAGGTCAGCCGTACAGATCATCCACTGGGGACTCTCTTCTCCCCATCACTGCACCCGGAGCCCTGGCTTCCTGCCTCCCCTTCTAAATACACGGTCACGAACCAACCGTGCCTCTGTGCTGGGAGTTTTCCAGGTCAGGCTGAAAGGAGTCCCAGAGAATATGCTGTGGCCATTACACCTCACCAGTGGCACACAGTACACCTGTGTGACTGGGGTACAGGTTTCCTCCACCTTGGAGAGCCACAATGTCAATAAGTAAGTGTCAAGCATGTGGTCTGCCCCACTCCATCACTGCCTCAGTTGACCTTGAAAATAAAAATGAATCTCTGTCCCCTGGGGCAGGAGATGGCTGACAGTTGGGTGGTCCAGACTCTTGTAATGTTAGCCTTTATCCCTACACGGTGAGAGAGACTTCCTGCTGCTAGGAGAGAGATGGACGGAGGCATGGCATCTTTGGTCTGGACACTTCTAGCCAACCTTTCTAGAATGCTGCCCGTAGCAGCTGCAGTTCTATCTCCTCACCCCACTTGAGGAAAACACACTGGCTCTGCGGCCTTTGGTGACACAAAAATTAATGAGAATTTAAGCAAGGCTCAAACACGCGTTTCTCCCGGCCAGTGTCCTCAGAAAGTGAAGCACGCTCCCCAGGTTATAAGACCAGTAGAGGCTTTCCTTCCAGTTTGCCCAGTTGCCACGCAGCCTACCCACAAACGAGGCATAGACCCCTCCCTCCCGGCCCTTCTGAGAAACTGCCATATCAACATGTCGTTTCCTCCCAATCATTTGAGGTAAACGAAAAGCGAAAAAAGACAAAGATGGCAGCCCAAGAGCAGGGTGCTTTCTGAGCTGGCCAGCCACAAAAGACTTGGCCCTTTGGCTCCTTAGCACTCATGGCCCCAGTGCCACAGCTCTCTTTCTCCTGCTGGTGGCTGGTTTTATAGCCTTCAGCCAGGCTCCACATCCATGCTCACAAGATTTTGGACTCTTGAAACGTATGAAAAGGGCTTCAAGTTTTTCCATGACACTCCTCTCTCTGCCCACTGTCTGGCTCACTCCCGGGATCCTGTTTGGTACCCACAAAGCATTTATTGACTGGTGTAGCAAAGAGGCAAAAAAATCTGTTTTTTGGGGGGCTCTCCCTCAGGCTGCTCTTCAGACAAGGTCTTGCCCCATTCCATTACTCTAAGCACCACCAAGGCTGCAAGGGGCTTGGGCAGCTTCTCTCAGGGAGGCTGGAGGCTGCACCTGACTGACAGGACTTCAGGAGTCTAGTACACTTTGAGGACCCCACGCTGAGAAAGCACAAGACCAAGACCCCGGTGGTACGCGGTGGCCTGGACCCTACGGTAGGACGCAGGTGGATTGGTGGGACTCTTCACACACACAGGTCCCCCACACTGCAGCACTGGGGCTTGGGTGCAGCCTGGAGCAGAGTGGAAGCTTGTTCCTGGCACCAAAGGGAGTTGGGGGCTGGTGTTTCTGAGGGGGAGGAGAAATCGCAAAGAAAGAAGAAACACTGAGGCGACAGATAATGGGACAGCTGCGGACTGAACTTGATGTTCTTGCTCTTCCGCGGAGATGTATTAATTTCCATAAATGCTAACAGTCCATCTCTCCAAGAGCTATTACTTATGTCATCTCCCCTTGGATATGGTTCAACATGGGGCAGACGAATGGACCGGAAGAAGAGGCAACCCTCCCTCCCACCCCCACTGGTGGGTCCCTGGCTCCAGCCCTCTGTGGCCCTCATACCTTCAGAGTCCAGACCACCTGCCTTTAAGACACTTGCCTTCCACACCAGTAAGCAAAGAAAGTTACCAACTCCAAAAAAAAATGCTGAATCACAAAGTGAGACTGAGCACCAAGTGGGGGATGGGTGAGAAGGGAGATGGTGGCCCCGGGAGGCAGGCAGCAAAGGGTGCTGGAAGGCTTCCCACTTGGGAGCACCCCAGGGTGCTCCATGCATGCTGTAGGAGACCCCCCCCCCCCCCGCCCCAGGACAAATGCTAGGAGGAGCAAGCAGGGTACCGCAGATGGGAGGGAGGGCAGGCAGGTGGGCAGGTACACCTTGCTGCAGATTACTGCAGCAGGCAGCAGTGCAGCATTTGAGCTCCGCATTCTGCAGCAGCGGCGGCAGCAGCAGCAGCAGTAGCAGCTGGTAGGGAGGTGGGTAAGTGCTTAAGTGCCACGGCCTGGGGACAGCGGGAGAAGCTGATGGGTAGAGGTCTAGAGACAGGGGCAGGGGGAATAAGGTGTAGAGGCAACGAGTGTCAAGGTTCTGGGGGAGCACTACAAAAGAGAGAGAGAGCGGTGGTGCGATAGTCGTGATGGGGATCTACCGGGCCGGGAGCAGAATGGGTGGGGAGCTCGGGGTCAAAGCCAGAGGGACGCCGGCAGGCAGCAAGGACGAAGGATGTCTTGAGGAGCAGCGAGGAGAGAAACAGAGAAGGCAGCTACGAGGAGGGCGCAGAGGCCAGGAGAGAGGCCGGGAAGCGGGGAAGCAAGGGCGAGGCGAGGATGCGCGGCTGGATGGGGTCGAGCCGGGGATGGAAGTTTGGGGTAGGGGACCAGGATGCCGGCCGAAAGGTGGGGCAGTATGACAGGGAAGCATAGCGGGTGGGGTGGGGGCAGGGAGACAGTGGAGAAGGAGGTGAGGAGGCTGGAGAGGAGGTGAGAACGGCGACGGGGGAAGGGATGCGGGAGCCGGGGAAGAGGAGATGGAGGGGGACCGCGGTGGCCGCAAGAGCGCGGCCTCGCAGGTGCCCGCCGGGGTCTCCCCGCTGCACTCACCTGGGGGGGGCCTCCAGCTCCGGATCCCACGCCCCGCTCCGGATCTTCCTTCCCGCCCTGCCCTTGCGACTTCAGCACCCCCGAATCCCGCTCGCTCAGGCAGGGTCCGCCCGCAGCATCCTTTACCTCGTGGGACGCCAGAGGCCACGCCCCTAGCAGCCTATCATTGGCCACGAGTCACGCCAGTCACAGCCTCATGCCGACGCGCCGATTGGCTGGCGCGCGGGGTCAGACTCCTCGGACCCGGGTTCTCATTGGACGCGCGGTCTTGACGGAGGAAAGTGACGCGAGGCGGGCTCCGTGCGGGGTGAGCCGTGTCCCGCAGGCCGGGGGTTCCTCGCGTGGGTGGCCGCGGATTGGGCTACCCCGTCGGCCGGCTAGAGGGACCCACGAGACCTCGGTCTCTGCTGGGCACTGGCCGCCCGATCGCTGGATCCACGGTGCGGGACGTCTTCGGGAGCGTGGAGCCGGTGCCCGTCTCCTAGGTAACGCGCCAGCGGTGGACTGAACCAAGAGAAGGGGAAGCCAGCGTGAGGTCGAGGAGCGGGTGGCCCCGGAGCCTTGAAGAGGCCTCAGGGTCCCGGGTGGGGCTGTGCATATTTGATTGTTACGGACGAGCTGGTGTTTGCAAGGTACAGCCCGGAGCACAGGGCCGTGCCTGGCTCGCGTAGGTTGCATCGCTTACCCCTCGCATGGCCATTGGTGCATCCCGGTTGCCAGCTGAAGTTAGTCCTTCGGTTAGTCCTCCGCCTTCTCACCCGGTACCCACCACAGTCCGGGGCTGAAATGGGTGCGGTGCGCTCGCCAGAGCCTTGGACATATCCACGGCGTGGTGTGCGCGTCTTTTTCTCGGTCTTAGTCCGTGCAGCCCGCTCAGATTCCTGCGGCCCTCGATGCAGTGTGAGGCCCCTGGCCCTGTCCAAGTCTAGCCTTCTCTGGGCAGGGTCGAGTGCTGTCCCAGTTTCCTAGTGTGTCTAGTCCTGCCTTGGTGTGGGGCAGGGGGCGGGGAGGGGGTAAGGGGGACATGCTCTCGCAGCTCACGTGACAGTTTGTGCTTAAGTTCGGCCTTGAGGGTTTACGGAACGGTCAAGCTCTGTCAGTTCCAACCCTGGACTCATTGCAGCTCAGCCATGCAGTTTCCACGCGCCATAATTCTACATTGTGCCCCAAACTGCCCCAGCATTATCTCGTATAGTTTGTACCCAGGAATCTGAGAAGATTATTCACTTTGGTGAAGACCGTGTCTTTAGTCCCATAGCAGAGGATGAATAAGGGCAAGCCAGGCATCTCGTACACTTACCTACCGGTCAGCTCTCCACCCCCCACCTCCCCCCCAGTGAGGGTAAATTTCAAATCTTTATTTCTGAGGAGGAGGCTTCCCTGAGCCTGGCACCACTATCTGTGGAATTTCAGCCTCTCCGGTCCCCCCCCCCCCCCCCCAGAAATGAGTCTTGGTCATGATCCTTTCTGTGTGCTACATTCCCCCCTCCCTCCCGCCTCGCCCCCCCCATTACAGTTTAGTATTATTGTTGGAGATGACATTTTGCCTCGGAATACACCAGGTGTTGGTGAACATTTATAGACTAGACCTGCAGAAACGAAGAGCCTAGGAAGCCTAAGACTCCATCCAGAGTGCTCCTCTTGTGGGTTGGAAGCAGACAGGGTGGGCAAGGAGGATCTCTGAGGAGACAGAAACAGGCTCGCCTCCCTGGGCATCCCCACCAGGGCTCTCCCTGCCCCCTTCTGGACAGCTTGTGCCCCCCTGGCTTCTCCTGGCGCGATGATAAACTCCCCTGTCTAAGCCCCAGTCTCCGCAGTGTAAGGTGGGTTGTGATGACACTGCCTTCCGGTTGCTGGACCGGTGCATCTGGACTGTCCTGCCCACCCTGCTCAGGCTTCAGTAGGCGCCGGCTTGTTTTCTTCCTGTCCTCTGGATGGAGCCCGTAGCACCCCTTTCCTGGGTTTAAAGCATGGGATCTGCCTAGTTTTCTTTCTCGCTTTTATTCTGTTTATTCCTCCCAGGCCCTGTGGTCCTTCCTTCAGGACCTTTCTGTTACGGGCGTTTGTTGGGTATGGGCCTGGCTCTGGCAACCCCAATGTATAATCACTGCCACCTGAAGGGACTGTATGTAGCCAGTCCAAGTGTGGCAAGCATGGCTCCGGCAGGCGGTGCTCTTCTTCCTGCTCCCTCTGCCTGCTAAAATCCATTAGATGACACTCCTAACCCTGGCCCCCAAAGTCCAGTCCCTTATTTGTCCACTTCCCCCTCCTGAGGCTGACCACCAAGGCCCAGCTATCAAAGTACTGAAGTCCAGTAATCAAAAGCCCCCTTTGGCTCACCTAATTAACACGCCTAATCAAAATTAATCACCTCATCCTAACACGGGGTTTCTCTCTGTACCTTTATAAACTGCCATTAGCCTATGGGCCATGTCTGCCTCCTCTCTATCCCGGGGTAAGTCTTTGTTGTCCACCCAGCTCCCCCAAATCTGTCTGGGGAAAAACACCCCATTCTCCTCTGCCTCTTCCCTTCCACTTCTCTCTCATCCTCAGTCTCCTGTCTTTGTCTCTTATCCATGCCCTTTGTCCCTCTAGGGCAAATAAATCTCCTTTGTGCTGAGAACTTGGTCTTGGGGCGCTGAGCTGACACCCATCCCTTACAGCACCCGCCCGCCCTCAGGACACTGGGGAAAGAGACAAAAAGTTGTGGAAAGCAGAGAAAGACATTTACTCGGTGTGGCCACCCTGGGAAGAGTAGCATGCGAAAGGGACCATCCCAGGAGATGTAACATGAAGTTTAGGCAGGAACAGGTCAGGAGGCGTGCCTAACTAAGCTGGCCTGGCTAGGGCGTGGCCCTGTCCATGGCTGACCCATCCTTGTTCTGCTCCGGTCTCCTGCAGTGCGGCCTGACAAGTCAGAACTGTGTGAAGTCTCCTCTTCCCAGGGAGCAAGTTCCTCCTCTGTCTGTCACCAAGGCTTTGCCTTTCCCTTCCCCCAGAAGGGGGATTCCAGAGGAAATTTTACTTCTTCAGGGTTACAAAGTGTCTCTTTAGGCTATCTTCTCTGCCAGGTGGTTATATTTCTCTCAGTTTCTGACAGATTCTCATCAAGGACTACTGCTGACTCAGGGAGCTCAGGGCCTTCCGGGACTGCATTGACCGCTCTGGATGATGTCTCTATAGAGGATTGTGAGGAAGGGGGCAGGGCCAAGTCCCCAGTGTGAACCTGACAGGCTGGAGAGTCAGCAAGGAACAGGCAGACCCTGGGAGGGTAGGCTGGTGCTTGAGTGTTTCTCAGGGCTCCGTGGGGTGAGGACACTGGCCTGAGAAGGTCCTGGGCAGTGTGGGAGCTTGTGTCAGGAGGGTCCTCCTCTCCAGGAATGCTCTCGGTGTTCTCTGATACCCATCCTCAGCAAGTCCATGCCTGTGTGAACAGGAGAGCATCTCTCCAGGAAAAAGAGCAGCCAGGCTCCCCTCCACTGCAGCACCATTTGGCTGAATGTCTTTCTTCAGGTTTCCTGTGGAATATGTCTGCCAAGGCCATGGGAGGGACAGTCCCCTTCTGTCAGGAGCTGGCCAGGGAACAGTCATCACCAGACAGGCCGCAAGTGCTGTGACCAGCAGAGACACAGGGGCCCCTGAAAGCCTGGGGCTGGACCCACAGCCGATAGGAGCTCCTCCCTTCCCGTAGGAGGCAGCTCTGGAGTGAGTGTGTGCCATGTCTGTTGTCACCAGATGTCATCAGTGGTCAGGACCAATGGACACCGATTCTTTCCCGGTTCTGACTGTCAGCCATCCAAAGTCTGTATTACTGGCCTGAGGTCAAGGCGTGGGCCGAGCAGGCGCTCCGAGGGCCCCAGGTGAAGGTGCTGTGGCTAGCTTGTGTTGGCTTTTCTTTCCTCTAGAGACCGTGGCCTTTGCTGCGGTCCTCTGCTTTTCTTCCTAAGCCTTCTTACCTATCTCTCCCTGTGACCCGTGTGGACCCCAGGCTCTGGACAGTTCAGCACAGCCTCCTCGCTCCTCTGCGCAATCCTGTGTGATGTGAAAAGTCACGTGTTCCCA
The DNA here is from genome assembly GCF_964271855.1 of Acomys minous. Lineage (NCBI taxonomy): Eukaryota > Metazoa > Chordata > Mammalia > Rodentia > Muridae > Acomys > Acomys minous. Next base: position 126,059,797 of record NC_140487.1, read on the forward strand.
GGCTCCCCGGATTGGGATGAGTGTATTGGAGACTGTTACTCAGCTGGCCAGGGAATCCTCAGGGAGGGGCAGGGTGGTCTCCGTGGGCCTGCTTCTGCGCCAGGATTTTCGTGTGGTAGCCATGCGTGTCTCCTGGGATTTCGGGCTAGTCCTGGGCAGCGTCGGGCCATGCAGGAGTGCCAGCCCGGTCTCCCAGGGGAGACTCTGCCTATGGTGCTGTGTGGGGAACCACCTGGTTCCCTCTGAACAACCACTGCAGGCCTCTGGCTGGGTTGAGGGTGGCTCTCCTCACGCATGGAATAGGTCCTCTTACAAAGAACCAGGCCATCGCGGAAGCCTGCCACCTCCACACAGAGACCGGCGCCTTGGACCACTGAGAGGTGCCTGGTTTGTAGGGTAGGGCAAACCCAGGAACCTGAGGTGGGGCGGGTTGTCCTTTCCTTCCCTCTGCACTCCGTGAGCATGGAGGGGTGACCCCTTAGAATAGCCTTTCACTTTTTACCTTTTGGAGAAGTTCATGAGGATCCTGACAGACTTTAGTGGATGTGATTTCTGTCTATAGTCCCTGTATGCGAAGTCAGAGCCCAGAAGCATCAAAACACTAGTTAATTTTAAAATGGCAGCAATAAACCTGATTACATGGTAATACAAAAACAAAACAAAACAACAACAAAAAAACAATACCAAAACAAAAAACAAAAAACTCCCCAAAACCCCAAAACAAAGCAAAAAACAAAACAAAACAAAACAAAAAACTACTCCTTTGAAATTGCTTTGTGCTTATGCCAGTGTTTTCACTGGCTTAGCAGAGGACAGTTTGTTCTGTGTGCGTGCTTCATCTGCTGTCTTGCTTGGTTGAAGTCTTCATAGGAAATCCAGCCCTGCTGGCTAAGAGGAGGCGCCAGTGGTGGCTGCTCTCGGATGTCACCCTCCCCTCACTAGCAGTAGTTGCATTTGTTTTGAGACAAGGTCTCTTTATGAAGCTCTGATTAGCCTGGACTGGCTGTGTAGACCAGGCAGGCCTTGAACTTGCCCTAATCCTCCTGTTGTCTCTCAGCTGCTGGTATCACATGTGTGTGCTGCCGTGCCTGGCTGGCATGGTGCTGCGGAGGATGAAACACGGGGCATGTGCACGCTAGGCAAGCACTGTATGGGCAGCTTCTCACGGGTTGTTTTATGGTGGAGTCCCGGTCCATGAACTGACTTTTGAGACACCAGCTTTGCCTCATGATCTTTTGTTCTGATGGGGATTTGGACTGTTATGGTCACTGGTTTTGGTTACCTGCAATGGTCTGGTACTCTGAGTTTCTCAGCTCTTTCATGTCTTTACACACATAAGCACATATGCTCCGAGGACGGCATCCATCTTGCTTACAGGGAAGGTCCCAAAGCGTGACACTGTCAGATTGGACGTGGAGGATACAGATGTTTCCAACTCAAATCTTTGTTGGAAAACTCCCTAGTTTGGGATGTGTTGGGAAGCGCCCAGACAACACTGCAGGGAGGAAGTTGGTACTTAGGTGGTCGAGAGATGGAAGAGGAAGAGAAGCCAAACGGTTTGTGTCCTATGAAGAGAGATGAGACTGGAGACTGAAGGCGGCTGCTGTTCTTGCTCCTTGGGAAATGGAGAATTGCACTACCCACCAGCAGAGCCAGTCACAAAAGCAAGTGCCAGTGGGCCTGTGCCGCCTTCCAGGCCTGCGCCATCTTCCTTTGAGAAAGCTGACCCCTGTGTGAGCAGCTGTGACTCCCAGAGCTGCATCCTAGCCCAGGAAGAAGAGCAGACCTGCAGAGTGGAGACCCACGGCTGGCTGGTCGTGTCCTGCTGTGCTTACTCCTCATCATCAGCTGATCTGCTGATCTCTCTGGCGGTTCAACCATGAGACTGGACGACAGTGCTGAATTACAGTTTTTCTGTGTTTAACTTTGGCCTGGGATTTATGTCCTTTGTAATCTTTGGGTTGGACAAATATTTAACCATCCTAGCTTTCAAAAGAAGATGTCATTGCTGACTCAGCATGTGGGGGTGGAGAAGAAAAGCAGACCAGTTTGTGCAGTGTGAAGAGAGACAGAACTATGCCAGGCACAGTGGTGCACACCTTTAATCCCAGTACTCAGGAGGCAGAGGCAGGAGGATTCTTGTGAGTTTGAGGTCAGCATGGTCTACAAGCAGAGTTCCAGGACAACCAGGGCAGGTCCCTGTCTCCAAAAACAAAACAAAATGAGGCAGAACTGGAGACGTGAGGGTGATGAGGAGGAATGGCCTGATGTGATGCTGCCACCTGAGGCCATGGTGAAGTCCTAGCCCGTGCTGCTGCTGAGGGCCATGCCTAGGACCATGATTCTGGAGAAGCAGGGATCTGTGTTGATATCTGTGGCCCATGTTATCACCAAAGGCCATGTAGATGTCCCGGAGCAGAGCAGAACTGGCCCAACCTTCACCTGGGCATTGCAGGAGAGCTGGCCCTGCCCCTCACTGGGTGCAGCACTCGGGAGAGCACCCCTCCCTCCTCCTACGCCCTCCCTCAGTGCTGGGGGGGGGGCTCCCCGCCACTTCCTAGGCTGCTGAGTAGGTAGAGCCGGTCCAGCCCCTTGCCTGGGGAATGTGGGAGGGCCGGAGCACGTGAAGGGGCAGGTCCTGCAGAACCAAAGCTTCAGGATCTCCATAGCACAGCCACAGCAGGATATCTGAGAGGAGTCCCAGTGAGGATCCAGTATTGAAAGTGTAGCAGAAGCCAGAGGCCTCAGACCAGACCAGCATCCCATTGCAACGGACAGTTTGCAAGTGAATCTGTTTGGACAAAAGTGTGTACTACTGTGTGACACATCGCAGCTTCTCTGGGGAAGTGTTTTTTGTTTTGTTTAGTGTCAGCGGTTGCAAGGGCAGAGGGCAGATACGGAGTGACGGGGAGATGAGTCGGATTGGGGTGTATGATGTGAAATTCATAAAGAAGCAACTGAAAAAACCCAACTCCTGGGTTGCACTCATTTTCTTCAAAGCGACTGCCTCACAGGCATTGTGTCATTGAAGTAGTGTTAATGGAAATGCAGGCTGGGTGGGCGGCAGCCGTAGCAGGCTTTACCTTGGGATGCCCAGAGGCCTGTGGCTTGCAGCGGGCGTGGTAGTGCCTTACGCTGCGTTTTCATCACAGTCTTATTGCGTGTACCCAGCAGTCCAGATGTAGTGAAATTAATGGCGTCCCCGGCGTCTGCCAGGGACCTTTTCTGCTACTGTTCCCAGTGTGTAGTGACAAACTCGACAGGCCCGCAGAGCTCTGCCCGCTGTGCCCTGCGTCCCACCAGCGCAGATGGACATGTCAGGGACAGGCCACTCTTAGCCGCCGCAGCTCCTTCCCTTGTCCCACTTTGCCATTCTGTCACCTAGAAACAGCCTCTTAATCACCATCTGTCAGTGGAAGAGGCACCTTGGGATGGTGGCAGACAGGGTCAGTGCTGCCTGCTGGGCAGGGTCACAGGAAGTTGGTGATGCGGACTCTGGCCCAGCCCTTCAGGGTGACTGGCCTCAGGGCTCCAGCAGTAACACTCGGCTCCTCGGCTCTGGCCCCTGCTTGTTCTGCCCATTGTCTCTGTGTGCCTCAAGGTAGCTGCTCCCAACTCGCCTTTGGCAACGTCTGTCCCCAAGCCCACGTTTCCTTCTGTGCAGACCGGCAGAGGCCAGGGGTTGGCACCCCACTGTCTCCTTAATATTAGCTCACGTTTGTTCCCTGACTGTTTTAGGGGTCAGGCCTCGCCTGCCACTCACCTCTGGCACCCTTCTCGGGCTGTGAATCATCCTCTGAGCCCAGGGCGATCATGTCCGACTGGCACATTTCCTCGGCAGCATTGGTTTAGGTCCGCAATGCAGCGGACACACTGGGTTTGCAGGACTGGGTTGCCAAGTATGGGTTTCTGGGGGTGTCAGGTGAGCACCGCGCTCATTGGTGTTGGCTTCATTTCACTACAGATGGTGCAAGGAGTCCCGGAGGCCCACGTGAGGTCAGATGGGCAGCATGGATGAGTGGCACAGGGCCTTCACCCGAAACACACTCGTTCCTCCCCATCCACAGAGAGCACGCCAGCTTGGGAAAGAGTCCACAGCGTTCCAGTGTGTCCTGAAGTGGCTTGATGGGCCACTAATTAAGCAGGTAATGAGATTTCCGTTGACTGTCAAAGGCTGTTGTCTGAGATGAGGTTTCTAATTTACACTGATGTTCACTCATCTACTCAAGTCTCATCCCTGTACCTGGTACCTCAGGCTTGGCAGCACGCACATGACAGACAATGTGGGATTTGGCCACTTGGTCAGCACCTGGGGCCTTGGGTCAGCGTTCCTGCTCGCATGGCCACAATGTAGAATCACAGGTAGTCTGACTTCTGGGTTGGCGTAGGCGGATGCCTTGTGTGGGCCTGTGTGGCCCTCCTTCTGTCTGCGCCTGCGAGAGCACTGCGCTGGGTGTCTCGGCAGCTTGGCCCATGGACTGTGGAAGCCCCTCCCCTTGGATGTCTCCTGTCACTCGAACCGTAAGGCTTCTGCCTCCATCTCTGCCTCCATCTGTGCCCCTTTGCAGGGAGCCTTTGTGAGCCGGTGTGAGTGTGCAGCCACTCAGAGGGCGCTCATGGATGTGGTCTATGTCCTTTGGAAGTCCCTTGGCCTGCAGGGCTGTCCAAGAAGGAGCCAACCCTGCCACCGAAGGGGCGGTGTTCCTTAGAGATTTTACTTGGCAAACCTGTTGTCTGCTGCTGCTGTTGTAAGGTTCACACACGTTCAGTTCCCAGCTGTCAGCAGTGCGCAGTTACAAGCCCTCTGATGGCGTACCTGCCGGGGTTTGCTACAGGCTTAGCTACCAGGGTGGTTGCTGTGTCACGGTTGTACCTCTTAGCATCCTATTCACGCAGATCACTCATGCTCAGCCCTGTGAGGGGGCTCCAGGATCACCCTCATTTTCACGAAGCTGAGCAGAAGCCCAGGAGGGAAGCCAGCTGCTCCCTGGACCTACCCTGGACCTGGCCTGGCTCCGGCTGTCCTATATGGGAGCTCACAAGGCATCGGCAGGCTTCTCTCTCATAGAAAGTTCACGGACGAAAGGTCTCTTCCCCACCCCAACCCCACCCCTTTTTCTGGTTTGAGAAAAGTAATGTACAGAGTTTGAAATTTGCAAGGGCTGGGAGTGGCAATGCACGCCTTTTATCCCAGCACTCAGGAGGCAGAGGCAGGAGGATCGCTGTGAGTTTGAGGCCAGCCTGATCTACAGATTGAGTCTAGGACAGCCAAGGCTACACAGAGAAACCCTGTCTGGGGAAAAAAAAAAGAAAAGAAAAGAAAAGAAATTTGCAAGGAACACAAAGACAGATGCCACCAGAATCATCTGCCTTTTGTATGACCCTTCATAAATGCCAAAAAAAAAATACAATAAATATACCTGTATGTATTTTATTATTTATTTATTATTATTAAGGACTTATTTACTTATCTATTTTTATGTATGTGTGTTTATATGAGTTTTTCTGCATCATTTGTGTGCAGTGCCTGTGGAGGCAAGCATAGGGGTCAGATCTCCTGGGACTGGAGTTATGGGCAGTTGGGAGCTGCCTGGTGTGGGTGCTGGGCCTCTAAGAGCAGTAAATGTTCTTCACCACTGAGCCGTCTCTCTGGCTTCTGTTGTTGTTGTTGGGACAGGGTCTCAGTGATAATGTGTAGCCCAGAATGGCTTCAAAACACCCGGTCTCCTGCCTCGGGTTCCTGAGATTGAGACACAGGTGCATGCCACCACACCTGGCTCAGTTTCCTCTTTTAAACGTAAATGCGCCCCCACCACCATATTTGTTCTGTACTTTGCTTAAAAAAATGATTTTTAGAAACAGCATATGTAGGCTTTGAACTTTTTCAAACCTACTTTATTTGTGGTTCTTTAATGCTTATGCCTCCCTTCCAATCTGCCTACCCTAGATAGGAGAGAAGACAGGTTAATGGGAACAGGAGAAGTAGACCTTTTAAGACTCAATTCTTTGGAGCGATTCTACTCTTTGTAGTCAGGATTTCAGCAGGCCCATTAAACAGAAAACTAGCAATTCAGTAACAGTGACTGCAACCACGCAGCTGGACCCTCGAAGCGTTCTCTGGAGCTGTTCTCTCTAGGGGTGTCTCAAAGCAGAGCGATGCATAGCCAAACAGTAAGAAGCCATGCCAAAACCAAATAGCCAAATAGCCAAGAAGGCCCATCCTCTTGTACATTCGAGCGTTGATCCCCCATGTGGAGTGTCTGGGAAATTCACAGCCAGTGTGTTTCCCGACTGCTGCGGTGTCGAGCTGCAAACCCACCACAATAAACATAGAAAGTCCTCAAATTGATGGAAATTAGCGCACTGCCAAATAACCTCCGTGTCAAAGAAGAATTCACAGGGAAATCAGAAAATAACTCAGACTGAGTAATGACGGACAGGAATGTGTGTGTGGGCAGTCGCTGATAGTGTCCGTCAGGGACCGTGATGACCTTGCACAACTGTCTTACAGAAGGGTGTGCGACCAGTGTTTCCTCCTCAGGAATCTCAAGGAGGAGTGGGGGATGTCCGAGGGCAACAGAGGCCCGGTGGGACCCCAAGCTTGGTGTGCAACGCTGGGGCGGAGTCCTGCACAGCCCCAGGGAGGGACAGGGCAGGGTCGAGGAGGAGTGATCGGTGGTTGTGGTCAGGGGAGGCCTGCAACGAGTGGCAGGACAGATGTGGGGAGGGTGGATGCAAGAGCTAACAGGGCGGGAGCGGTGAGGGAGGCAGCCGCCACAGGACTCAGTGCTGCCCCACCCCACCAACAGCGTGGCCAACACAAAGTATTCCCGTTAGACCTGCCTGGGCCCAGCGTCCTGCAGGTGACTGCTTCACACAGGAAACGCCCAGCTATCTGGGAGTCATTTGTAGCTGCGTCTGGGGACGCTGCATCTGCTAAGGCAGCCGGTCTCTCTCCTTCCTGCTCCATCACAGGCGGCGTCCTGCCTATGGCCACCTCCATCAGCACAGATCCTGACTTGTCCCCTTCCAGCCAGCTGGTGACTTGCCCCGTGGCTCTTCCTGCCTGGATGGAAGCAGTGGCCTCTGTCCACCCATTCCCAGTTCGTGTCCCTTCCCTGACCCCCTTCTGTGACAGTTCTTCAAATCCTGATCAGATCACTGGGCATAGGTGCTTGCTTTCCCTGGCTGCTCATTCTGTTGAGACCCAAGCACAGCCTCTCCTGGGGCTCCGTGAGGCCCGCCAGTGCTCCCCCTGTGCACCTCGGCTCCTGCTCCTGCCTCTGTCCCCTGCTTTGCCTGCGGTGTTCCCACAGGCTCCATCGTGCCTAGGATTTTGCTGTGGTGAGGAAATGATGGCCATTGAAAAGGCCTCATAACAGCTGCTGAGAGTGGGCAGGCTTTGACAAGGGGCGGGGGGCGGGGACGCCAGGCCCTAGGGAGGCCCAGAGTCAAAGGGCTGGGCAGTTTTGCTCAGCTTGTATAACTGCACTGACCCCTGGGGTATAGGGACTGTGCAGTTTTCTGGGCCTTGGACCTGGATGCATCCTTTGTTCTGTGTGAGGGCTGAGCAGAGCCTTCAGGGGAGGCTAGGGTCCTGCTCTGGTGGGTTTGCCATTAGAGACAACTCTCACAGTCAAGGCAGTGGCCATCTCTGAGAATTCACCTGTGTGGGAGGGTGTGGGTACCTCTTGTCAGTGAGTCTCCTGATGCCAGAGATTCAAGGACACACAAAACGAGAACACAGTGATTTAGGGGACATAGAATGTCCATCTCTCGACCCCGGGGATCGAAGCGCTCTTGCCTCAGGGCCTGGTGTCAGCCGCCCTCTGCCTGCCTCCCCATCCTCACAGCCCCATGGCTTGTCCTCTTATTTCTCAGCCCAGCTGCCTTCTTCCGGGAGCCCCTTCCCTGACTGGCCTGTCTAGGTTTTCCTTCACGGAAGCCCTTAGGCATTTCCTTCCTTTGGCCTTGTGTCACCGGTGCTTAGAACGGTGCCTGGCACAGAGCAGAAACAGAACAGACGGCGCGGGAGGGTTGTTGAATGAATGAACAAGAGAAAGGAGAGGGCTCTCGCCTAACAGCTGTGGTTGTAGGCCGTAACAAAGGCCCTGGGAGCTGGGCATGTTGGCGCACGCTTGTAGGCCCAGCACTTGGGAGGCAGAGGCCTCTGGATCTCTGTGAGATAGAGGCCAGCCTGGTCTATAAGATACATTCCATGACAGCCAGGACTGTTACACAGAGAAACCATGGAGAGAGAGAGAGAGAGGGAGGGAGGGAGAGAGAGAGAGAGAGAGAGAGAGAGAGAGAGAGAGAGAGAGAGAGAGAGAGAGGAGACAGACAGAGACAGGAGAGAGAACTGATTGTCTCTTGTGCTATACCACTCCATAATAATCCTGATTGTCTGATTTAATTCCTGCTCCTATCAGGATGGACTTAGCCTGGCCTCATGAGATGGAGAAATCTGTCCCAAAAGGCTTAAGCCAGAGGAGGTTTGTTAAGCAATGTAACAGATGCCGCAGCAGCCGCCGCCTCAGGTTCTCCAGGGTCTCGTGATGACCTCCACCCAGATCCTTCAGGCCTTGGGTCCTTCTGCTAGCAGAACGACAGGCAGCCCCAGGCCCATGTCCGGTGGACACAACCTGCTTCTGCTGTCCTGATGCCTTTGGCTGTGTTATTATGTCACCTGAGGGCATTTCAGGGCTCTGATTGGTCACCTGAGGGCATTTCAGGGCTCTGACTGGTCACCTGAGGGTGTTTCAGGGCTCTGATTGGTCAGGACAGGCTGAACATTCATGATTTTTAACTCCACCAAGACTAGTTGCTGTGGAGAGAGGCCATGGCCAAAAAGACACCGAGGTGCTGGTGGCCGATGTGGGGGATACTGAGGCTCCAGTGTCCTCCAGAGGGTGTCTGAAGTGGCTCCGTGTGGCTCGTCAGGGCTTCTTCTCTGGTGTCTCCTAGGGGATCCTGGACATGTTGTCAGAGCTTGAATGCCACCTGCGAGTGTCCCTCTTCGATGTCACTTACAGACACTTCTTTGGGAGGACATGGAAAACCACGGTGAAGCCCACCAATCAACTCTCCAGGCAGCCGCCCAGGATCATCTTCAATGAGGTGGGTTCTGGTGACAGTGGGCGGAACTGTTTTAGGGTAGGGTACGGCGGTGCTGGCTTCTGTCGCCTGCAGTCCAGGCCTGCTGTCGCAAAGCTTGTCTTAGTGGTGGAACGCTGTGTCCAACCGTCTCTCATGCGGGAGCCAGATATCCTGCCAGGAGGATGTGCTTACTGTGGTCGGCAGGGGTGTTGGGTCCCTTGCCCTCAGGAAGCCTCTGGGATCTTGGAGCAGTGAAAGTTACTGATGTCATCGGATGGTGTGCTAGCTTTCATATCCAGGACAATTGTCTGGAGGACAATGGCAGAAGGATCCATCTTGAAATTTTTAGTTTACAGGCCTTGGCTTTGCTGATTTTGGTCCTGAGGTGAGGCAAAGCATCACCGCAGGGGTGCGTGGCAACATCGCTCCTCACATGGTGATTAGGAAGCCGAGATAGAATGCCTACCCTCATGGTCCCTTTCCATCTGGACTTTTAGTCTGTGGGTCATGTCCCTCCAGTTGGTCCCCTCAGGCTACCCAGAGCTGTGCTTGCCCGTCCAGGTGCTTCCCACTTTGTCAAGATGACAATCAAGATTGACCATCACAGGTGGGGAAACTGAGGCTCAGGAGAATGACTTCCTCCGCAGAAGGTGGCAGAGCATAGACTCAGACTGATGCTTCTGCCCTCAGGCTCGGCAGTAGCATGGCACCGGTTGGGTCCATGTACCCCAGGGAGCCTCTTGGCTGCCTTTAGCTCAGGCTAGCTCTCGGATAGGTGCCAGGGAGAGAATGCTTCCATTGCACTGACACAGAAAGCAGTGGCACGGGCCGCGAGCTGTGAGACAGTCTAAGAGGACGTGGGAGGATTGGGAACCTGCTTCAGGCAGGGCTGTGGAGGAGGCCTGTAAGAAGCCAGGACTGATGGGCACCAGGATGAGCAGCAAGGCCAGGCAGAGGTGAGGGTGGCGGGAGCTGGGGGCTGCAAGGCCAGGCAGAGGTGAGGGTGATGGGAGCTGGGGGCTGCAAGGCCAGGCAGAGGTGAGGGTGGCGGGAGCCTGGAGGCTGCTGTGGTGGTGCTAAGTTGGGTGGAGAGCTGCGTCCCGTAGGCCTTCCCGGCGAGGCTGGGCTCTTTAAGAGTTGAAGAGGCCGCAGAGGCCTTTCTTGGGCTGGGCTGTCTGTTGTTTTATGCTTGACCTTCAGGGGAGAGTGAGGAGGAGTCTGCCCAGGTTTGACTTTGTAGGTGACAGCTTCTGAGGACTTCAGCTATCTCGTCTGAGGAAGGCCGGTATTGTGACAGTGGGCACCGTGGTTGATGGTAGAGGTGACCATGGCAGTTTTAAGTTGCTGTTTTGGCCACTTACCCTCTAAGACTCCTTTTGTGCCGTGGCTGAGCTGTGACTCTGCCGCCCTCTGACCGCTGCTGCCGCCGACCAGCCTTATGATTCCGTGTGGCTTGGCATGGCTCGTTCTGCGTCTGCCCAGATTTGATGCAGGCAGTTGAGGGAGATAGTGGCCCCAGAGGTCAGAAGATTAAACAGACTCATGGGAACTGAACGTGTCTGACATGATGTTATCAGGTGGCTTATGCAAATACTTCGGAAAGGTCTGCCAGGCCAGCGTGTCAGCGACGACAGGCGTCCATGATGTAAATCTTGTCCATGGCTCTGCGTGACCTCATGAGGGCCATCTCAGCACAGGCAGTGAGTGGCCTGGGGCCTTGGGCGCCCTGGAAGAGTTTGTCCTCTGTCTCCCGGTGATGGTACAGCAGGTGGGGCCTGGTGCAGCCCGTAGCCATGTAGGGATGCATGGGGTGTTTTGATTTCTCTCCCTCCCGTGTGCAGGTGCCCATGGTAATGTCACGTTGTGACAGGGTCTGCGATGAATGGTGAGGTGGTGGCCATGGTGACTTGCCTCCTCTAGAGGGGCTTCTGGGGTCTAGTCACTCCTTCAAGCCCGTTCTTTCATCTCATCCTTGTCCTCCGCGGTGGAGGGCAGCAGTCTTGAGTCTTCATCTCTCCCCTTGGCCACCGGGACGCCCAGCCCTCGGTGGTGAGGTGTTGGCGTGAGCACAGCCGAGCTCTAGGCCAGCAGCCTTCTCTGAAGCAGCAGAGACTCTCAGCCTCTGGAGTCCCCACCCCCCCCAACCCCTCCCTCCTTGTTCCCTTGTTTTACCCCTGCGTTTGGGGGAGGAGTTGGATCTGCTGGTGACCCTGAGTCAGACCAGCATGGGCTCTACATTGCCGGGTTGGAAGCTGGGCCTCACATTTCCGACCCTGGTGTGGCCCCTGTAGAGCAGTACCCAGCCGTTGTGAGAGACTGATGCTGCCTCTGTCCTTCTGTCCTTGACATTGTGTCATGCTGGGTTCCAGTTGGCTCAGAAGCTCAGACACACTTAGATTTCACCGCCCCCTGGTGGCCAGGCGTCTTAAGCCCTGGCAGACCTTCGCCCAGGAAGTCCAAAGTTCAGGCCTGCTCCTGGGCGCTGTTACCCATGCTGGTGTGTGTGTGTGTGGGGGGGGGTCTCCACCTGAGGTCAGCCAGCTCAGCCCAGGCAGCACTTTTGATTTGTCTTCTGTTGAGGCTGTGTGTTGGGAGAGGAAGAGGAGAGAGTGCAGGCTTAGTGTGTAGTAGCCAGAGCACCAGAGTCCTGAGGGTGGTGCGTGAGGCTTGACTCCCTCTTGGCGTTCACCAGTTTGCTGCTATGCGCAATGCAAGCAGCGGAGGCCAGTGGTGGCCTGGCAATGAAGCCAGCCTGGCAGCCGTCGGCACCTCTTCATGCCAGCCAGAACACAGGCACAGAGATTGTGGTTCAGTTAAGTAAAGGGAAGCTCCCTTTGCTCTGTGTGGTGTGTGTGTCTGCGCGTGTTATACGAGGTTGACGTGCTCAGGGTGGGCACTTAGCAGTGTGTGCTGGTCATGATTGCTGGCTGACCAGTTGCTGCAGCCACACACACATGACTAGGATGCTGTTCATCTTTCAGAGGTGACTCAGATGTGTGAGGTACTTTGCTGGGCTCTCCATCAGCAGTGGCTTGGGAAGGTCTGCTGCAAGGTTGGGAGGTACCAGTAGCAGGGTCTGTGGGGCGACTATGGCTCTGTGGTCTGTGTGTGGCTAGGAGGCTGACCGGGCATCCTCTGATGTGTTGGCCAGGCTCTGCGTGTGATTGGTGTTTGGTGGAGGTGATGGGATTGGATGAGAGACGGTGCCTCAGAACTGCGTCAGCTCTACCCTCAGGAAAGACACCAGAGTCGTGGCTTGGTCAACAGCATCTTTGCAGGTCCCTGGTCCTGGACCCTCCATTCTGATCTCCTAGTGGAGAGGAATGCCTTTCGCTCCTTTTCAGACAGTTGATAATTCATTCACCCTCTAGCACTGCTTTTAAGAAGCACTGCTGGTGGCCACAGTACAGCACACGCCCCACATTGCTCCTAAGGTGGACAGAGCTCTCCTCAGATGGTCTCCTTGGCTAACGGGGGCTCTCCACAGACAGCCTTACCCAGAGCAGGCACTCTTTCCCCAGTGTGCCAGCCTAGGTGCAGAGAAAGTGGCAGGGCGACTCCCTGTCCTTCACAGAGGTGTTCTCAGAGCCAGTGCAGCTGGAATGGAGTCTTGATGGCTCTCCCTCCTCAGAGTAAGGAGAACTGCCCTGCGCTGAAAGGGTGTCAGTCCAAGAACTCTGAGGCAGCCAGTGTGGGACGGTGTGCACCGTGCTCAGAGAGCTGTTTCCACAGATGGCGGTGACCCTGCTGTGTGCCTTCAGGAGGGGTGCTGTCCCCCTAGGTCAGAAGTAGCCACAGCCTAAAGTGGGTCTGACAGAAGATCTGTCTATTGGCTGTTGTCAGGGCTTAGCTGTCCCCGTATGGGAGTGACCCACCAGTCACTGGGGAACCAGGCAGGCCTTGGACTTGGCCGCCTCTGCTCTGTGGTGCCTCTTGTTCTGGGCTGGTGGGGTTCGGTCGCCTGCGTTTGTAAGTTAGTCAAGGAATGGCTCTCCAGCTGAAGTGAGGGTCAGCTGTGGGCCTAAGTGCCGGGTATGCGGGGGTTTGCACGAGGGCCAAAGCCCTTGTTCAGGAAGGGCGGTCAACTCTGCGACCTTGAGCTCATCTGCATGTCATATGCAGAGAGAGAGAGAGAGTAAGTCATGTGATTCCCATCAGGTGCCCATGAAACGGGGTGCTCACCAGGTAGATGAGGCGTGAGCATTTGCTGCACCCCAGGCTGCATGGAACAGAACATACAGAGCGCTAAACCTTCAGTCAGGGTTCAAGTTCACATTGTTCCTCCAGACCCGAGTTTCTCAGCCCTAGGACCACTCACGTTGCAGGCTGGGGCGTTCTCTGGTGTGTGGGGCGGTAGCGTGGGCCTCAGCCTACGCCTGGGACACCTTCCTGCCTGGTGAGCTTCCAGCTTTGGAGCTGAGCCTGTGAATGTCTTAGGGGAGACTGGGGTTTGTGGAGTTGGCCCAGCTTGCGGTGGTCAGTGTTGATGGCCGTTGGCCAGGAAGCCTGAGCCCAGGCTGAGTCAGCAGGTGGAAGCTGCGGGAAGCATTTGTGGATCGTTTTCCTGAAGGTCTTAACATTAAAGGCCTGTTGTTGTTGTTGTTGTTGCTGTTGTTGCTGTTGTTGTTGTTGTTGTTGTTGCTGCTGCTGTTGTTGTTGTGCGGGTATGGTGTGTGCCTGTGTGTGCTTATATGTGTGTTTGTATGTGTGTTTGTGTGTGTGTGTGTCTGTTGCAGCAGGGGTAAGTGGGGGTTGGGTGGGGCTGCCTTGCTCTGTCACCTCTCCTTACTCCCTGGTGCTTGCTGCTTTTTGACGAGGCCAGCCCCCGGGTTCTCCTTTGTCACAGGTGTGTTCTGCCACCCTCTGCCTTTTACCCCAGTTCTGGGATGAGAACTCAGATTGAAGGCCTGCCTTTGGACACAGCTGTCCGCCGGCCGCCTCCCCAGCCACCGATGGCTGATCGTGAACCACGTCTTTGCACGATGCCGGTTCACTTTTTCTCAGCTCCCTGCTGGTCTTGTGAGCTCAGGGAGCAGGTCAACTTGGCTGTAAGCAGAGGATGCCAAGTATGGCTTCTTCTTAGAGACACACTGTCAGAGTTGTTTTCAAGACTGTCAGTGGCAGAAAAAATGGAAACCTAGCCCCCAGGCAAACGGTGTCTGTTTTTGAAGATGAAGGCATCAGGGACACAGATAATTTATTAATCTTTACCTCATCAGGAAGGAGTCTTTGCCAGGGCATGCGTGTGCCAGAGCTGTGGCACGGTGCAAGTGGCAGCCACCTCTTCTGTTGTCAGTGGCTTTCCTCACGGGGGATCTGATGGGTTTGACTCAGACTTTAATCACGCCGTTTCAGCTGACACTTGGAGTTTTCTTCTCAAAATGTATGGCGTCATGTTAATTGAATTGCCCCGGTTTAGAGGCCTGCCTGTTTGTTTGTTTACAGGTGCCACTCACTTAGCTGCTGTCTGGGATTTTGCCCGAGCCTTTTGCAATCTAGAAAGCTGGGGCTGGCAGGGCTGCTCCTCGGGTATAGGTGATCCAGAACAGAGCCTGTGTTTTCGAGTCCACCCCTGGGAGGCGTTTTCTTCCTCAGTTCCTCAGGGCCTTTGTTCCTGAGCGATGCAAGCGTTTCACAGCTGCCTGATCCCCCTTTGTAGACCCCCTGAGCCTTGAACTGGTGTTTGCCAGGTTCCTGATGACGTCTTTAGTATGGTTCCCGTATTGGAAGCAGAACAGGTGGTGCTTGGAAAAGAGCACATGTAGGTTCCTATCAGCAGGGACGCTGCCCACGTGACTGAGCGTGGACCGTCCGTCAGCGAGTTTGTGACGGACATGAGAGATGCTGGGACGGCGAAGATGAGGAAGTCTGGTTTTGGTGTTTTCTTTTTTTCCCCTCTAAGATGTCACCAAGGTTATGGTGGGAATGACAGGAGGGACCTAACGGTACGGCATGCTTGCCCTTGGCTTCTGCTGGACTTGTCCCTACTGGTCCCACTGCTTGGGTGCAGTAGTTTCAAGGTGACCTCTAAGCCGGACAATACCTCCAGCTTCATATGAAAATGGAAATGTTTGTTTTACTGCTGAAAGAGAAGGAGGGCTGTGCTCAGAAAATCAGTATGCACAGGTGTAAATATGCAGGTGAGGTCGTGCCAGGCTCAGCGGACCAGCAGGGCTCTGTGAACCGCGCGCCTGTGGACCTCACCCATAACTCTGTCTCAGCAAGCCACCTGTCAGCTCCAAGTGGTCATTATTTCATCATTTTGCAATAAAAGATAATAGAATAACGATTGATAGTTGGTGGCTGATGTTTTAATGCATCCCTCTGTTATCCCAGCTGACAGTCTGTGATTACAGTAACCACTTTCCGGGTGACACCGTGGTAATGACTCCTTAATAGGAGTGTTAGCGGAATTTCAATCACAAGACACTGGCCGGCTGCTGCCGTGCCGGGCACTGTCTGCAGGGGGCATCTTTGTGCTCAGCTGGGGGCTTGACAACAGACACTAAAAGGGGTCTGGCACATGGAAGCCAGGCCAGCGCTGCTCCTCAGGGTGTGGACGTGAGTTCCTGTGGTTGGCTAGCCCAACGCTTAGCTCCATGGCAGCTTCTTGTGCTTATGATGTGGCCAATTATAAGTGAAGACAAGTGCATTGAACTGAACTGGGAGAGGAGGTTCCGTGTGTGTGTGTCTGTGTCTGTGTGTGTGTGTGTGTGTGTTGTGCATATCTGTAGGGACGTTTGTGTGTGTACATATTTGTGTGGTGTGTGAATGCATTTGGGAGCCTTATGGTTGACGTTGGGAATGTGACTTGGCCAGTTTGCACTCAAAACAAGTAGGTTGAACAGAGCTAGGAAGGGATGATGGCTCTTCCACTTTGTTTGTTGCAGCAAGGTCCCTCAATCAAGCCCAGAGCTCACCGATGTGCCTAGTCTTCTAGGCAGCTGGCTCAGGACATCACACCTCTGCCGTGGTGCCATGTTCTTCTCGCAGGGCTGGGTGTGGGCCTGATGCTTGTGTGTGCCCGTGACAGGGTCTGGAGGGGAGGGCGCCTCAGCTCCTCCACTCTCCCCGCCTCTTGCTTCTGTATGTCGTCACCCCCATCAGCAGCCTCCGCTTTCTCTCTTGCAGGCTTTCTACTTCCACACGACCTTGAACCACTCGAACATCGTGGCTGTGGTGGAAGTGGTGGCTGAAGGCCGGAAGAGGGACGGCGCCCTGCAGGTGCTGTCATGTGGGTTTGGGATTCTTCGCCTCTTCGGCAGTAAGCCGGAGTCTCCCACCTCCACTGCCCAGGACAAACGGTACCTTCTGCAGTCTCTTTCTTTTCTTCTCTTTCTCTTTTAAAGATGCAGTTATTTTTATTTTATGTATATGGCTGTTCTGTTTGGAAGTGTGTCTCTACCATACATGTGTGTCTGGTGGTAAGTCTGCGTCAGCCAGGGAGTGGCTCTGGGTCTGAGTGTTGGGTTTGATATGGCGGGCACACAGGACTGATATCACAGATGTGTGTAGGATTGCGGCCACCCACTCATCGGTGGAGGCATGGGAGGTAGCTGTGAGGTCTTGACTGTGTGGTCATCATCCAGCAGGTGAGAGTTGAGCACCTGCTGCACGCAGGGCCATTTAGAAACTGGATGTGGAGAGACGGATGTACCCTGGGTAATCCTCCCAGCTGGAAGTCACACTGCATCTCCTGGTCTGGGTTTCTCAGAGTTGGCAGCACTCTTTGCTGTGGGGCCATCCTGTGCACTGTAGGATTCTTGGCAGCACCCTGAGCTCCACCAGCAGATGCCAGGAGTAGCCCCTGCCCAGTGACATGTGCATGGCGATGCCATTCTTGCGTGAGGACTCTGCTCCAGCGATGGGGCTGGACACTGTGTCCCTGGCATTTCTCAGGCCACTTCTCCTGCTTTCTAGCCTTAAAAATCATTTCTGTTGTTATTTCTTCCTCACGGCTTCTTTGGATGAGCAGTGAGTGTGGGTTACTATTGAGCCCCTTGGGATGCAGATCTTTGGGGCATGTTTGTCACGATGTGGAGAGCTGGCACTGACCCTAGCCACCTCTGTTTCTGCAGCAGATGTCACTGACACCATTTAGCTGGCTCTGGGAGGCGGGGGCCCAGGAGCTGGTCACCTGGTCTTTGGTGAGTGATGTATTCATGAAACATTGACATGGCTTCCTGGTTCTGTTTTCCAGGCTGAGGCTGTACCATGGCACCCCCAGGGCCCTCCTGCACCCACTTCTTCAGGATCCCATAGAACGTAAGAGACTGGCTTGGCCTTGGGGTCCGTCTCGAGCTCCTGTCCTTCCTGCGGGCTTTCTGCCCTGCCCTGTCTGATCACCTCTCTCAATCTGAACCCTTCTGGCCTAGCAGGTTCTGTAGTGGATCCAGGCACCTGTTTGACAGGCTTGGCTTTGATTCTGTAGTAGACAGAGGCGGAACCTGCCTCTGCCTCCAGCTGGTCCTCGTGCCCTCCTGTGCTTGCCTCTTTGGGGCCTGTCTCCCGCAAGGCTGTGGCTCAGGCCGTCAGCGGGAGGGAGCATCTTCCTGGCTCCCAGCCACACATGGAAACTGCATGGCTTGTGTTATGGCTGAATTTGTCAGAATAAAACTTGGCTATTGCAGAGCTGGTCACAGCGGTGTCCTGGCCACTTGAGAGGCTGAGGCAGGACAGTCACTTAATTCTTGCAGTCCAGGGTCAGCCTGAGCAATAGACAGTGAAATTCACAGGAAATACACAGAGAGCCGTGGAGGTGCTGGGCCCCTGGAACCCAGGCAAGGAAGCTGCCACGTTGGCACTTCTCGTAACTCCAGCAACAGTGAGGTGGGCGATGGAGACAGGTGGGTGGATCCCAGAAGCTTGTTGGCTCAGTTTATTAACAATTAAACTTTATTATACAACCCAACTAGCATATACAAGAAGGAAAAAAAGGTTAAAGGGACAGAAGATTAAAACCTCCTGGAATCCGTTCGGCAGGACGGGTCCTTAGGTGTCTCAGTCCCATGAGCTGGTCCGGTCCTTTCCTCTCTCCCCGCGCCTTCTTTCTCTCCCCTTCTACCTCTTCCCAGTCATATGCAAAGGGCGGTCCCTTCTCCCTTCGAGGGTCAATTAGGAAAACAATAGCCACGGTGGGGTTCCTAGGTAGGCTTCCTGAATTCCAAGCCCAGGAAGGCTCCAAACAGTCTCTCACAAGGTATTCATGGTGTGCCTCAAGGGTAAAGCCCGCCAAGACTGCTTCCACCTGAGACAAAGCTTAATCTTTCCTATAGAAGCTTATTGGCCAGCCTAGCCCTCGGTGACGTTCTAGGCCTTGAGGGGTCCTGTTGGAAACAGAAAGTGGAAGGAACCCGAGGAACAGCACCCAAGATTGTCCTTCAACTTCCCCTCCCTGTAGCATGCACACACGTGTACCAGCACATATGTGTACACACACACACACACACACACACACACACACACACATACACGCATGTGTCACACAGTACAAACAAAGACCAAGAAACAAGATTCTGTTGATTCTATTGTGGTCTGGTCCTTTTTGTCTGTATTTTATTCTTGTTTGTTTGTTTGTTTGAGACAAGGCTTGCTTTGTGTGTCCGGGTCTAGCCTGGAACTCACATTCCCCAGCCCTAAGAGGAAAGCTGTGTGCCACATGTCTGATGTCACATGTAGTTTTCACTTCATAGGAGAACAGCCATCTACTCATGATGTTTGTTGTCAATTCCTGGGTTCTGGCTCTTTGATTGGAAGTGGCCTCGGTGTCAGCCCGTGTCTGGTGCTCCTCCCACAGAGAGCAAGCACATGACGCTGATGGAGAACTGCAGCCTGCAGTACACCCTGAAGCCACACCCGCCCCTGGAGCCCGCCTTCCACCTGATCCCCGAGAACCTTCTGGTGTCAGGTCTCCAGCAGATCCCCGGCCTCCTGCCTCACGGGGACGCGGGTAAGCTGCCCTTGGCTCTGCCACCTCGAGTGGGTTAGCTCAGGCTCATTCTGAAGGGTGGAGGTGGCTGGGTTGCCCATGCCTCCCTTAGTCGCTCAGCAGTGTGGCCTAGTGGTGTGGTGGGAGAGGAGGTACCAGTGACATCCAGGATCTACGCTGCGCTGTGGCTTCTGTGTGTGGGATCACCTTGTGCACCTCTGTGCTGAGCAGGGTCCTGGTCATGGTCACAGCACTGGGCCCTTAGTGGCGTTGGCCATGGGACCCCTTCCAGGAGTACTGGGCTCTGCCACCATCCCAGCTTCCTAGCAACCTTTCTCTTGTGTTGTTGCCATGTAAAGCTGGGTATGTGGCACTGGTTGTCACCCACCACCATCTTAGTTGTGTTGTTGAAGCAGCATGTATTGAGGTGACTCTGTGGGCTGGCTCTTAGGATGGGCTGCAGCTATGGCAAACGTGGGCTTGTCTTCTGTCTCCCCCATGTGTGTGACAGCACAGGGCCGCTGGCTTTCTCTGAAGGAGTTCCGTGTCGCTGCTGTATCCAGTGTGCTCCCTGCTTTCAGGTTCTCTGTGTGCCCACTGCCAGTTCACTAAAACGGCTCTCCCGCTCTCAGCCTGTGGCTCACAGTGTTTTCCCATCATTCCCTGGTGTGAGCCTCACAGTGCAAGTTCCCAGGTAGGGCGGAGACACTTCCTTCTTACCTCAGGACTTGGCCAGGAACACCAGCTGTGCTGGATGGCACCTGTTGGTGGTAGAGTGGCCTCTGTCGAGCCACCAGAAGTTTTTGATCCCCGTAGTCTCCTTTGCTAAATGACAGGAGCCCTCTGGGGTGGGCTGTTTTGGAGACATGTGAGCACACATGTGTCCTTTGCAGGAGCAGAAGTGGGGTGCGTGCTGATGATTCACGGTGGTTCACCGGAGTGGCTCGCACAGGAGGACCTTCTGTGGGAGCTCGGGCCCCCGCTGCTGCGTGTATGTGTTGAAGGGTGCTTGTTGCACAGCTAAAGAGGCTGACCTCCTGAGAGCGGGAGGGGCTGGTCCAGCGCCACAGGGAGAGTCAGGGTCCTCCTCCAGCTCGGTTCCTGAGCCTGACCCCTCCCTTGTTTCAGTAAGTAACACCCCTAAGAAGTTGTTCCTCAGTTGGAGGTTTGGCCAGACCCTGCCTGTCCCCTGTGGGCTGGCCTGTTCTGGTGACCCGCCTTTGGGTGGTCTGGCCAAGCCCGTGAGGCTCCCGTGGCTCCTGCAGCACCTCTGCTCAGTCCTCACTGGGCCCTACGCTGTTAAGCTCTGGCAGCTGTGGCCTCGGATTGCTGTACCTGGCCTGTCCCCCGCCCTCTGTCTGCCTGTGCTGCTGGACACCGGGGTGTGGCCTCCTCTGATGTGACCCTCTCGTCCCCCATCCCCCATTCTATCTCCCCTGTACCTTTATTTCTCTTTTTGCCGTGGACCCCGGGCAGTCTGTCATCCTCCACTGTTGTTCTTGTCTGTTGGCACTGAAGCCTGTGCGAGGCCAGGCAGGCCGCCTGTCTTTCATTATTGTGCCTGGTGTGGACAGTTGATGCCCATGGTGTAGCGCTGCCGGAGGCAGGGTAAGCCGTGTGAGGAGGGTGCTGAGTTCCCTTCCTCTTTCTGTATAGACAGATACTGTTTATTCAGGGTCAGCACCGTGAGAAGACAGGTCCACTGTCATTGCCCTTAGTCGGGGTGGGGGGTGGCTCGAGGTGCAGGGACACCTTTTCTGTGCCGTGAAAAGAGACAGTAAATGACAGGTGCTGCTCGTAGCCAGTCCTTTTGAAGTTGTCAGTGGCCACAAGAGCTGCTCAGTGCCCCACAGCCCTTAGAAAATGCAGGGGGGGGGGATGTCTTGAGCGCCCTGAAATGCAGGGATCTGATGGGCGGCACTGTGACTGGTCGGGGGCGGGGAGCGCTCAGTACAGAAGGCGTAGGTGTAGAGGTGTGTACCTCCATCTCGGCTGCCTGTGTGATCGATGTCTGAGTGGCACACTGCTTGCCAGCGAGCGGTGAGAAGAGCGCTGTCCTGACAGAAGTGCTGAGGTTGCTCCTAGCCCCATTTCCTGCCTGCGCCTCTGTGAACATAATAAAGTAATTTGCCGAACATAGCAGTCTGTTTAGTAGAGAGTAAGGAGTCTGCAGAAAAAGAGCTGTTGCCTTTCTCCCATTCCGAGTTTCCCAATCCAGCTCCTTTCTTTCCCTTTTCCCATATCTGGCCCCACTTTGCTGTGATGCTCACCTTGGCGTGGCCTGAGTGCTGGATGTGCCCCTGGGATCTTCACGCCCACCATAGGGGCCCTGTGGCTTCCCTGCCTCATCTTTCTAGAAGCTGTCTAAGGAGCAGCCACACAGCAGCCTTCCTGCCTCTGTTCTCGGGCAGCAGGGACCTAGGGCTAGGATACCACCCCCTTGCTTAGTGGACCCATTGAGGGCAGTAGTTCCCCCCCTTACCCTCTGGCTGTCCCCAAGTCAGATGCTCACTCAGACTTTGTTGGTATACGGCTTAGCTATAGGGTGTTCACCTGCACAGACGAGGCACTAGGTTTGATCACCATCAAAACATATGGGTGCATACACATGTGCAGATACACGCTCACACGTGCATACACATGCAGTGTACCCATGCACACACAGGCACATGAGTGCAGCATCAGGCACACTCATGTTGCTGCGGGGTGCTATGCTGCCATCTCTGAGGTCCTTGGAGAAGCCAAGACAGAAGCTTGACCACACCACTGACCCTCCAGCAGGAGGCCACAGTGCTCCTTGGGCGGCTTCCTCAGTACCAAGTGTTAGCTCAGCTCTTCCCACCTTCCCCCTCCATCCTCCCTTTCCTCCTCCTCTCCCTTCCTCCTCCTCTTTGTTTCTCCTAATGGAAGGGAGTCTAAGCTGCCTTTAGCCTCCTGCCTCGGCCTTCATACAGGGTGTACCACCACACCCGTCCAAATGTCCCTTTTATCTTTGAAAGTGGCTTCTAAGTACCCCCCCAAGACCTTATATCTAAGTGCATAAGGAGTCACAGAAAGCTCAGGAAGAGGCAGAGAGAGGACCAAGTGGGGTGGCAGCAATAAAGTACAGGTTCCATAGGTTACGGGGCCCCAAGGAGACATCCCTAGTGTATTCTGCCCTCAGTGTGGACACCGGGCCCCATCCTAGGGCCAGCCTCCTCCTCTCTGACCCCAGGCAGCCACAGGAGGTGCTTCTGGGTAAGAGCAGAGGGTTTCCTTGTGGCTGGTGTGCTGCTTCCTGTGTCTGCGACACGCACACCACAATCTTGCGTGCTTTAGGTGGTTCAGGCTAAGTAAGTTAGTAGTGTGAGAAACAGCACAGCTGGCTTGGTCCTGCCAAAGACACAGGTGGTAAAGCCGAAGCAAGGCAGGGCCCTCTCCGCCTGTAGTGGCTCAGCCCACCTTTCCCTGAGGAGGTTCTGGTATTCCTGTCTGAGCAGCTCTCCTGTCTGGAAGTGCTGATCACCATGGGAGCATGGCGTGTGGCCTCTGCTTGTTCACTGAGGACAACACGTACCCTCTTCCCTTTCCAGGTGATGCCCTGAGGAAGCCTCGCTTTCAGAGGCCCACCACATGGCACTTGCATGACCTCTTCTTCACCCTGTACCCCACCTTGGAGAAGTTTGAGGAGGAGCTTTTGGAAGTGCTCATCGCCGACCGCTTCCGCGAGGTACCATTTCTTGTCTCACCCTGCTGTGGCTTAATCTGGACAGAGAAGATGTGGCTGGCGGCAGGGCTTGGGCAGCCAGCATCTGTGTCACTGGGCGTGGCAGTACGGCCCGGGAGATGGTTCTGCCTTTGCACCCCCTCTCCTCTTCAGTGGCTGAAGAGGGTACTTCTTTCCTTGGATTGCCTGATAAAGTGGGTCTAAGTGGGCCCATTTTCCCCAGGCCACGCCCTGAGCAGGAGGCCCTCTAGTCTGTAAAGGGTGCTGACAGCCTGCAATTAATTTGCATTGAATGTGAGATAGTTCTCATTTAAAAGTAAATTACCTCACCAAATGGAGGAAACATAGAAGACTCTGCAGCTACCGAGGATGCTTATTATTGAGGAGATGACTGGAGGTGGCCCCTCATGGTGGCCTCTGTCAGTGGTGCACTCCCACAAGACACTCTGAGCTCTGCCTCGCTGTGTCTACACAGCCATATAGCCTCATCCACCAGCCTCTCTCAGGAGCATGCTGCTATTCCTGTCTGTTGCTTCTGAAACATGTGTTTGTCCAGGTGCTTGGGGGGTGTGGCTGGGGGATCACTTTGCACAGGGACATTGAAGTCACTGTCGTGAGAGCAGCACATGGAGCTTGCATGTTGGCTGCGCTCGAGGTCGGGGCTGTCCCGCACACCGGGTGCACTGCAGTTCTTCTCCACTCCTGTCTTGTTGCTGACCACTCAGCTCCATCCTCCGGGTCCTGCTGCTCTGACAACTGGTCCTCTCAGACACACCGCAGCCTGTTAGTGTACCACGAGAGCCCCGGGATACATTTGCAGCTGGAGGACTCTTGTTTTCCCTTTTCTCTGAATCGTTGCCCTCTCTGTCCTACGTGTGCTCAGAATGTGGCCTGCCAAACCCAGCCGCGTGAAACCATCCTGCACTGCTCCATCCTGCCTGCGCTGGCATGGCCTCTTCCTGCTTCTTGGCTGGCAGCCACGTGGAACCCCTCCTGCTGGGGGAATGGATGCCCCTGTCCATTCTCGGGGCACTTGACTGTGGGCAGATCTTCCCGTGCCCCTCTTAAGACTAGAGGGAGGCTTTGCTTTTGACCCCTGAAACAGAAGAGAATACTTTCATCACAGGGCGTGACAGGCTGTTGGAGCATCTGCTCCCTGCCCCAGCAAACCTGCAGAAGGGCGCAGGGCGCAGCGCTGTGTGTGTTGGGCAGGGAGCGCCTCAAGAAAGCCTTCTTCCTACTGTGTTCCTCCCATGCGGGCCCTAGCCTTTATTGTCAGCACACCCGTCTTCTGCTCCCATTCTGCTCCCGTTCTGTCACCCTTAGATGCACCTCCAGACGGTGTCTATTTGCTGGCCTTGACCTTTACCTCCCTGGAACCATTGGCTTCTCTCCTCTGCTTGTCTCTCCCGCCTGTGGCTCTATGGGGCTGGTCTGTCAGCAGTTGGTATTGCTCCTTTGCTCACTCTGCTGTGCTCCTCAGTGTGAGTGTGCTGTGATGTATCCATTGGTCCCCTTGGCTGTCTGGGCCTTCATTAACCAGCTGGGAACACTCTGTATCTGGGCACTTAGGTAGTGAGGCCTTGAGTCGGAAGAAGACCTGCATGTTACTGGCAGGTTACCTGGGGTGAGCTGGTGGTGACGCTCCCAGATCATAGTGAAGTCCCCTGCCATGGTGACAGTAGCAGGCTTAATGCATACAGAGGCATAAACACTTCCATTCCTCAGATGCAGATGCCTGTGAGCATGAGGCCATGGCGCCTGTCTGCCGTGGCCGTGGAGCCCAGCTGCCGTGACCATGGAGTCCAGCTGCCGTGGCCATGGCGCCCGTCTGCTGTGGCTGTGGAGCCCAGCTACCGTGGCCATGGTGCCTGTCTGCTATGGCCGTGGATCCCAGCTGCTGTGGCCGTGGCACCTGTCTGCCATGGCTGTGGCTTCCTAGGCCAAAGCTCCTAGGTTGCCTAGCCTGGAGGGTGCTGGGTGTGGATGTCATGGTGGAGGTGGTGCTAGGTGTGACCTGCTTGTTCTGCCCAGAGAATTCCAGAGGCTGGGCCGGGTCTTCACAGAAGGTCTGGAAGGCTACAGTGTTCCAGTGCTACCTTCCGTGGTTGTTGGCTATGGCTGGTTTTGTGGCTTTTGTTTTTCTTTCTCACAGATACAGTGGGATGATTCCCTAAGGAGGTGTTGTATGCTGTGTTCTCTTAGCGATCCTGCGGAAATTTTTCATTTACTCTGTGGTCCAAGTGGTCTTTCAGAAGCATGCGTCTAGTTGACAAGGCTCTGTGAGCTCTAGCTTCTTAGGAGACAGGATCCATCCAGACCCTGTGGATTTGCCTTCACCCTTCTCCCCTCACTCTGAGCTGCCTCCTTGGGCTACTTGGCCCACCCTGTGCTCACGCCCTGGCCTTCCTTCTTGCAGATCTTTGCATGAACGTTCTCCAGGGTCAGGCAAGAAATTACAGCTTTACTTTCTCTCATGTGCACCTTCTGGGGATGTCTTCTCTGTTGGGGGCTGTCTTCAGTCCCCTCGTGGGAGCGTCTGTCCCATGAAGATGGCTGCGTTGTTCACTGTGCCCGAGATGTGTGTTAATGGTGTTTGCCATGAGCTGAGAATAAGTGGGCAGCTCCACTGGTTCCCATTCTGCTGGTGATTAGTGGGGTGCGTATGCAGATGAGGAGCTTTTTTGGCTCTGTTCCGTACAGCACGTAGCATAGGGCCGAGGATGGGGCTGAAACAGCACCTGCTGCCTTCTGACTTTGCGGAGCAGGTTGAGGGAGTTAAGGCTGCTGCGGCAAAGAGCAGCTCCTTGGGCTTGACAGAGTCTCACAGACACCTGGAGGGACTCTGCCGCCTTGCTGTCCTTCCTTCCCAGCTGGCAGGCTCACGTATCTCCTTTGTTTTATTTTTGCTAACCAAAGGCTAACAGGCCGAGATTTGGCTCATTCATCTTGATTAATGGGCAGTGAAGAACAAGAAAGTTCAAGATGATGAGTAAACACTATTCATTTTCATAAGCACCAAGAACCAGGAGGACCCCTGTCATCTGTTAGGTCTGTGGCGCCCAGCTGTGACTTTGGGGTGCACTCTGTTCCTATCAGCTTACGCTTTTCACCTGAGCCTGTGTCCTCTTCCCACTTGCCTCCCTCCTGAGCCCGACAGAGTGAGACTTGGGTGGGTCCCGCCTCTGGGTGCCTCTCTCCATCATAACGATGCTCATCCAGACCCACAGAAGGATCTGAGGCCATGGCATGCGAGGCCGCTGCACCTTGAGAGCTGTCAGCTAAGCTGTCCATGTGTCAGTGTGTGCTACGTGGGGAAGGCCATGCTGAAGGAAATACTCAGCTTCTGTCCGTGGCTGGCAGCTCTGGCCTGCATCTGCCCTCTGAGTGAATTCACTTTTCCTCAGTGTCGCTCCTCCTACTGCATTTCTGTAGACTTCACCTTGGCCTCTACCACCTGCTCGCCTGCTCACTCACCCAGGCCTCCGGGCCGCTCAGGACTCATTCTCTCTGTCCCGTGTCTCCTGTAGGGGGTCAGCCCGCTGGATAGCGGCACCCTAGAGGTCCTGGAGCGGCGCCTGCATGTCTCTGTCCACAATGGCCTGGGCTTTGTGCACAGGCCACAGGTGGTCGTGCTTGTGCCTGAGATGGACGTGGCTTTGACGCGCTCGGCCAGCTTCAGCAGGAGAGTCGGTGCCTCTTCTAAGAGCAGGTATCTCCTTGTGCCAAGGCCAAGCAACACCCCTCACCCCCCGAAGGTGGGGTGAGGGAAGGTACAAGGGACCGTGGTGAAATGAGGGTGTTGAGCATACGGTGTAGGCTCGCCCTGTGGGGTGTCCCTCCATCACCCGTTCCCTCTTACTCAGTCACACCCATCAGGCATAAGCCTCAGGGTTGTCACTTAGAAAAAGCCCCTATGTTTTGCTGTAACAACTTTGGAGCTTTAGAAGCTTCCAGCGGAGAGTCTGAAGAGCTCCTTGCGGACCACCTAGATGCGCCCTTTCCAAAGCTTCAAGTCCTACACTGTTGAGTCCCATGTGGCCTGGCCCCATGGAGACAGCACTGTAGGGTGTCACGCCGCATCTATCAGTGCTCTGCAGAACTCAGATGTCATGCAGGCTATGTGGCTGGGGAGGACCCCCCTCTCCTCTGTGGCCTCTCAGTGGCCTGACGGTCTTCCCTGCAAGCTTCCTCCAGAAGTCTGGAGCTGTTGCTTGTGACTTTAGACAGTGAACACTGTGCCTGAGCAGAGGGGACGCGCTGTGTCCTGGGGCCTTTGCTGCTCCTTTATGCTGCAGCCTGCGATGGGGAGGTGGGCACAGGTGGGGGGAGCAGAGGAGCCATGCTCCAACAGCTCCTGGTTTGTGTTTCTGGCCAGCTCTGCAAACCAGGTTCTGGTCTTGAGAAGTCACCTGCGACTCCCAGAGATGGTCAGTCACCCGGCGTTCGCCATTGTCTTCCAGCTGGAGTACGTGTTCAACAGCCCCCCAGGGGTGGACGGCAGTGTGAGTCTCCCTCTGTGCCCACTGTTGGCAGCCCCGCAGGGGTGGACGGCAGTGTGGGTCTCCCTCTGTGCCCGCTGTTGGCAGCCCTGCAGGGGTGAACAGCAGTGTGAGTCTCCCTGTGTGCCCGCTATTGGCAGCCCCGCAGGGGTGGATGGCAGTGTGGGTCTCCCTCTGTGCCCACTGTTGGCAGCCCCACATGGGTGGACGGCAGTGTGGGTCTCCCTCTGTGCCCACTGTTGGCAGCCCCACATGGGTGGGCGGCAGTGTGAGTCTCCCTGTGTGCCCGCTGTTGGCAGCCTGCAGGGGTGGACGGCAGTGTGAGTCTCCCTCTGTGTCCGCTGTTGCACAGTCGGCGCTGTGCTGAGGAGAGGCCTGGTGGGCATCAGCATCTCCTCTACCTTAAAAGCCTGGTAGCGAGCACAGCCCCTGGCGCTGGGAAACAGTCTCGTTCCAGTCTCATCATCTTCCCGGGCATCGGACATTCTGCGGGCTGATGGGAGGACACGGCCCAGTAAGCTTCATGCATCATGACAGCTTTAATTCATAATTATCGAACCGGTAATTATCTTGAAAAATGAGGCCATTTTGCTGTATTTTTCATTCACTATTAGGCATGGTAAAGCTCGAATCTGCATGAGTGATAAATGGCTTTCTATAGCGAGCGTTATGTGCATCTGCATCATAGTTAAGAGTAAGGAGCTGCAGGTTTGGTGGAGAGAGATGCAGTGGGTAGACAGCGTCCATGCGAATGCAGTGGAAGGCTAATGGAACAAGGTGACAAAGGCCCGGGCAGTTTTCTGAAGAAGGGAGGTGAGCCTGGCCGGGGAAGGGTGGAGTCTGCTTGTCCACTGTGCTCTTGACCTTTCTTGCTGCAGAGCCCTGACCCCTCTGTCTCCTGCTCACACCAGGCCTTCCTGGGGTCAACCTCGGGTGTCGGTCACCTTAGTGAACAGTTTATCCATCACCCGCCCTGTAGTCATTTTATCTAAAATGTGCTGAGCAGGTGCTCATGGGTGTGTGTGTGTGTGTGTGTGTGTGTGTGTGTGTGTGTGTGTGTGTGTTACCGTGGGGTGGCCTGTGGGGCACTGCAAGGCAGCAGGTGCCTTGGCCAGTGTGACCTTAGCACTTAGGAGCTGGAGGCAGGAGGGCCAGGTGCTCAGGGCCATCCTCAGTTGTATAGTGAGTTTCTGGCCAGCCTGGTCTACACGAGACCTACCCACTACATAGCCTTGTCTTCAAGCTTAGTGGCCCAGAGGGCCACACCGACCCCAGAGGGGCACACCACGCCCAGCGGCACACACCACGCACAGAAGGGCACACCAAACCCAGAGGGGCACACCACATCCAGAGGGGTACATCATACCCTGCGGCTCACACCATGCCCAGTGGCGCACACCACACTCAGAGGCGCACACCACACCCAGAGGGGCACACCACGCTCAGAGGGGCACACCACGCTCAGAGGGGCACACCACGCACAGAAGGGCACACCAAACCCAGAGGGGCACACCACATCCAGAGGGGTACATCATACCCTGCGGCTCACACCATGCCCAGTGGCGCACACCACACTCAGAGGGGCACACCATGCTCAGAGGGGCACACCATGCTCAGAGGGGCACACCACGCTCAGAGGGGCACACCACGCTCAGAGGGGCACACCACGCTCAGAGGGGCACACCACGCTCAGAGGGGCACACCACGCTCAGAGGGGCACACCACGCCCAGTGCTGTAGCCCACACGCTGCCCATGGAAGCCCCAGCTTCAGCTACTCACCCAGGATGTGGGCTCCCTGCTTCCCTTCCTTTCCTCTCACAAGGCGCTTTGCATGTTGGGAATCTTAAGTGTAGAAAGAGTCAATGGGATAGTGAGGTGCACCCCGTGCAGGCTGAGCGCTTGCCAGCCTGATGGGCAGGTCCTTCATCTCTGCCTCTCCTCGCGCCCCTGTGGAATTACCTGGAGGCAAACTGCTGGCATAGTTTGATTTCATCTCCCGACATTTTTTTTAAAGACTATTTTTTAAAAGATTTATTTATTTATTATGTATACAGTGCACACCAGATCTTGTTATAGATGGTTGTGAGCCACCATGTGGGTGCTGGGAATTGAACTCAGGACCTTTGGAAGAGCAGCCAGTGCTCTCATCCTCTGAGCCATCTCTCCAGCCCTCTTCTGACATTTTTGCATGCATATTTATCAAGTGTGTGTGTACGTGTGTGTATGTGGGAGCGTGTACATATGTTCTCATGTGGATGTATGAGTGTGCAGGGATGTGTGAGGTGGCCTGAAGTTTGTGACAGGAGTCCTTCACTGAACCCAGAGTTCAGCAGATCCTAGGGGATCCCTGTCTCTGCTTCCTAAGTACTGGGATTACCGGTGTCACCACACCTGCCCATGCTCTTCATGGCTTCTGCGGGTACAAGCGTGTGAGTGCACGAACGAGTGCATGTGTGTATTCACGCGCCGGCGTGTGTGTGTGTGCGTGTGCATGCATGTGTGTGTGTGCATGCATGTGTGTGTGCGCGCGTGTGCATGTATATGTGTGTGTGCGTGCATGTGTGTGTGCGCGTGTGTGCGCGCGTGTGCATGTATATGTGTGCGTGCATGTATGTGTGCGTGGGTGCATGTATATGTGTGCGTGCATGTATGTGTGCGCGCGCGTGTGTATGTATATGTGTGTGTGCATGCATGTGTGTGTGCATGCATGGGTGTGTGTGCGCGCGTGTGCATGTATATGTGTGTGTGTGCATGCATGTGTGTGTGTGTGTGTGTGTGTGTGTGTGTGTGTGATTTAGTTATGGAAAACTGACCCAGACCAGGATAAAGAGCAGCATGTGACAGACCCCATGTCATGTGACAGTCCCCATGTCCCATCGCTGGCTCTGTCTCTCTTCTCTGTTCTTTCTCCCAGATTACTTGAGAGCACATGTGATCTTTTCACCATTTCTATAAATAGCTGGCAGCCGTCCCCAAAGATGGGCTCATCTCTTCACCATGGGTGCCACCACTGCATGGAGTGGTCAGCCTGGATGGACACGTCCCCTTCATTCCTGTGGTCACCGAAAGCTCTGCTTTGCTCTAGCAATACGATTTCTGCACAGCGTCCTCCCTTGAGCCAGGCACCCATGTTTTCTCACTGTTGCGGGGACACATTCCCACAGTGGCTTTGCTCTGTTTCCTTGTCCCAGGCTTCTGGTTTGGCATTGTCTTCAGAGTAGGAGCCTAGAGCTGCAACCCCCTTTGTGAGCAGCATGTCTGCAAACAGCTCATCCGCACAGGAGGGGGGCCATCTGGGTCAGGGAGGGCTCTGGCTCCAAGTCCAGCCCATCTCCATCCCAGCCACCTGGGTCTCAGCGCAGGCTTTGGCCTTCAGCACTTGTTCACTATTGAAAACCAACTGGGAGCCACACTGATCATCAGAGCAGCCAAAGCCTTGTCATTGCGTTTTGCCTTTGGGCATAAATTGGGTTGTGAGTTGCCCAAGAGGTGGTGCCCAGGGAGAAGGCTTCCTTATCAGGATTCTGGGGACCCTGAACCTTGTCAGGACCCAGGGACCTGCCTCTCTGCAAAGCTATCAAGTGTATGTAGCCGTGGTCCCCAGAATATTCGCCGACTGACAGTGTGATGGTGCACGCTCCCCAAAGTGTGGGGACTGCGTGAGGGCCCAACTGCAGACTTTCCTGGCAGCCCCCTGTTGTGTGTTCCCTAGGCATGTCGGATTGAAAACATTACATGTCACGTGTCAAGATAGCTCCTTCCCAAATTGCTAAGAAGTTGTTCTAACTTGTTATTTACATATCACTGATGTTCTTCAAACAAAGCAAGTTGGTTTAGCAGAGATGTTAAAGAGTGTTCACCTCATGTGGCCTCCAGGTGGCGCTGTCTCCTGAGTGAGTGTGATCGAGTGAGAGTGATCACCATAGCTTTTGTCTTGTGGACTTTGTATTCGTTACTGTTGCTGTGACAGAGGACACTTAAAAGAGGAAGAATTATTTATGTATTTGAGATACTGTCTCACTGTGGAGCCCTGGCTAGCTTCAAACTTAACAAATCTGCCTTGCTCTGCCTCCTGAGTGCTGGGATTAAAGGTGTGCTCCAACCACACAAGGTGTGCTCCAACCACACAAGGTGTGCTCCACCACACAAGGTGTGCTCCACCACACAAGGTGTGCTCCACCATGCCTGGCAAGAAAGGGCTGATATTTTGACTCCAGGTTTGAGGACTCGTGTTATGGTAGGGATGGCACGGTGACAGCGATGGCTTGCAGAGCGGCTTCAGGAGCGGAGGCTGCTTGCTCACGCTGATGGCCCAGGAAGCCGAGGGACGTGTGAGCACGCAGCTCCTTTTCTCCTGACCCCTGTCATCCGGTGTGGCCCCCCAGGCCATACTGCCCTCATTCCCCTAGTTAATCCATCTGCAGAAATGTGCCTCAAGGGCACAGACATCTTTTTCTTTTTAATTTTATTTGTGATTATGTGTGCGCATGTGTACACACATCAGAGAACACCTTTGGGAGTTGCTTCGCTCCTTTCACAGTATAGGTCCTGGGGGCCAAAAACAGGAATCAGAGTTGGCACAAGTGCCGTGGCCTGCTGAGCCTTCCTACTGTCTGCCCCGTGTGCTTCTTAGTCCAGTCACGAGGAGAACTGCACCGAAGCACCGCAAACTTAACTGGGCCTTGTTTTGGGTCCACGGCTGAGGCCTCTGCCTCTGGCCCCTCACTGTAGCAGTGGCTTGGTGTCTGTCGTGGTGACGGCTCCTGCTGATACTTGGGCTGAGCACTGAGGATTTTCTTCAGAGAACAGGGGGAAAGACCCCATGCAGGCCAGATGGAACCCAGGATGCCAGAGCTGCCTGCTCGTAGCTGCCTCTGCTCTGTTGGCTAAACACGGGGCTCACGTGTCTTCTCGTCTCGTTTTGAGATGACTTGAGATTTATAGATAGGGACTGCCCCAGTGGTTCTTCTGCGATGGGCCTGCGATTTTAAGAAGAAACCTGTTCGATTTTCTGCTGCAGCAGCTGAAGGTCCCTTACCTTTGGTTGACTCCAGTCCCTCACACGGCTTAAGGGCCCAGCTGAGAGCATCTGTCATCTCTGTCACTCACCGCTCAGAATGCGTGTCTGTGCATACCAGGTTTATCCCCCCCAGGTAGACTTTTCTGAACCCTGCTTCCCTTGAGAGCGTCTTCTCTCCCTGGAGTCAGGAGAAGCCAAGGACCGCTGGGCCTGGGAGCCAGTCAGGTGACCAAGCACCTTGGCCCTGCCCCCTTGTCTGTGCAAACACATTGTGCCAGGCATTGCAGTAAAACTTGTGTGTGTGTGTGTGTGTGTGTGTGTGTGTGTGTTGTGCTTGCATGTGTGTATGCATGTTTGCATGTGTGTGCTCATATGTTTGGGGCCTGAGGTTGGTGTCTGGAGTCTTCTTTGATCACTTTCCATTTTTATCCTTTGAGCAGGGTTTCTCAGGCAAGCCTGGAGTGGGGGTCACCATTACTGTGATGAAACACCATGACCCAACGCAGCTTGGGGAGGAAAGGGTTTGTTTGCCTTACACTTCCACATCCTGTTCATCACGGAAGGAAGTCGGGACAGGAACTCAACCCTGGAGGCAGGAGCTGACGCAGAGGCCGTGAACGGGTGCTTCTTACTGGCTTCCTCAGCCTGCTTTATTATAGAACCCAGAAACAAAAGCCTAGAGGTGGCCCCAGTCACAATGCACTGGCCTCTAGCCCACACATCAATCACTAATTAGGAAAATGTCCTACAGGCTGGCCTACAGCCTGATCTTATGGAGCCATTTTCTCAATGAGGTTCCCTCCTCTCAGGTGACTCTGGCATGTGTGCAGCTGACATAAGTCTGGGCAGGACACTCACCACCAGTGTAGCTAGCCAGCTAGCCAGCTTGCTCCCCACCAATGCAGCTTCTGCGGATCTGAACTCCTGTCCCCTTGTCTGGGCAGCAGCCATCTCCCTAGCTCCTATTTTTGTGTCTTTTGACTTTTTATCGTTACAGATATGGGTTTTGACTGCTTCCAACCAGGTTTTTCCACAGGCATTTTGTTTTACATGTGAAGTTCTGCATGCAATATTTCCTCTCTGTTAGTGTCTAACTTAAATGCAGTTGTTTGGGTGGATAGTCATCGCTTTGAACAGATGACCAGTTCTCAGACCACGCACCTTCTCCTAAGTTAGACTCTGTTGGGAGGAGGAGAGGAGAGCAGATGGTACCCAGGGTCCCCGTGGTGACATAAGGAGAGCTTCAGGTTTCACATCAAACCCTGATGTCACTGTCTTTCCTATCTGCTTGTGCATGTCTCTTCTGCCATCCCAAGTGTGTGCACACGCATGCACCTCTTCTGCCATCCCAAGTGTGTGCACACGCATGCACCTCTTCTGCCATCCCAAGTGTGTGCACACGCATGCGCCTCTTCTGCCATCTCAAGTGTGTGCACACGCATGCACCTCTTTGCTTGTCCTCCTGCCTTCTCTCTGCCTTGTCCTCGTCTCTCCTGTTCCACTTCCGGATCAGCTGGCGACCCCTGAGTGAGAGTTCCCATCTCCTACAGGCCCTGGGCTCTAGTTGACATGGAGCCTGAGATGGCCTCCCAGTCACCCCTCCAGTGGGCTGCGTGCAGGTACCAGGGATGGAGTTCTTGTTGTCAGGATGCTGCGGCAGCAGGCCTATGGAGAGCCAGTGCGCCTGCCCGCCCACAGGTCCTCACTGGAGAGCAGGCAGGGCCCAGTGCTACCCACGCAGCTGCTGGGTCCCACTCTGGCTTCATGGGCGGTGTCTCTGCCTCTCCACCTCGCAGTCAGATCCACAACCCAGGACAACCGACCTCTCTTGCTTTTTTTCCCACCCCTGACAAGCTGACAAGAAGGCGCTGAAGTCTTGGTAGCCCTTTAGCCAATCAGGAGTGCTGTTCTAGGCTGTGGACCTTGGTTTCTTTGCTCATATAGATGACTAAAAATAACTACCGTGCTTAGTTGAATGAGCTGAAAACACTGCCTAATAAATGATCACTGTGCGCTTAAGTGACGCCTCGTATGCGGGGTCACACACGGGAGAGCAGATGACTCTAATTATGGCTTCTCAGGCTTCCTTTGCAGCTGTGAATGTGTGAAGGGGATTAGCTGGCCGAGCTGCCAAGTTCACCGTGCCTCCATTTGCCCTTGGTTGCGGTGTGTAGTTGATGCTGCCTGCCTGGGGACCCTCTGCTGGAGGGCGGGCAGGGAGGAGGGGTGAAGGCGGATGCTGCCGCCACCTGTTTCCAGGCCTTGTCACAGTGGCCCAGAGCTTGGGTCCTTTCCAAGGAGTTGCAGAAACACATTTTCTGAGGCAGTCCCTGGACCCAGGCTGTCCGAGTCCCTCTGTGCTCTTCCGGGTGGGCAGGTGGTGGGCCCTGGGCTCCACCTCCTGGTCTGTTTGTCTGGGTCTCCACTAGGTGTGGGCTCTGGGCTAGAGTGCAAAGGACAGAACCTTTCTCTGCCACCATGGGCTGGATTGCTCAGAGCCATGGCTGGGGTCTGAGCTGTGGCCTCACAATGGCCTCACAATGCTCCATGCGCTCTTGTTGCTGCCCTCAGAGGGACGATGACTCCTTAAGTCACTCTGCTGAGGACACCTTGATTGATTGTCATCCTAGGGTGCTAGCTACAATGTGTGTGTGTACGTGTGTGCGCGCGCGTGCGCGCGTGTGCACATGCGTGTGTGCTAGCTATGATGTGTGTGTGTCTATGTGTGTGTGCCTGCACTTGAGTGGTGTGTGTGCTAGCTATGACATGTGTGAGTGTGTGTGCTAGCTGTGATGTATGTGTGTGTGCACATGCATGTGCATGTGTGCTAGCTATGATATCTGTGTGCATGTAAGTGTGTGTGTGTGTGTGTGTGTGTGTGTGTGTGTGTGTGTATGTCTTTTGCTGGCTTGGAACTCTAAATGTCTTACCTACTGAGAGCTGGGATTACCCGCATGGGTACCACGCCTGGCTTTTTCCTTTTTAAAACACTGGTTCTGAAGATCAGACTTAGCAAGCATTTAACTCACTGAGCTTTCTCTAGTGCAGCCCTCCCTCTGTGATGGGTGCGATGTTGGGAGCATTCAGAGAACCTGCCATGGTGGTTTGTCCTTTAATTTGTGTTCAGCCTGGGGCCCTGATGTGGTCTTATGCATCAAGGCTTCCACATCCCTGGGCCCATCCCTTCCCCTGGAAGTGGCTTTAGTGGCTGCAAGTGTGAGCACTGTGTGGTGGCTCCTTCCCCCTCCCCAGACAGACCACCACCATCACCTCTGTGTTCCCTGTTAATGGAGCAGAAGGCCTCAGCAGATAATACTCAGTGTGCGATGTGGTGGTCCAGGCAGCAGGGAAGAGCCTTCAGCAAACATCTGAGGAGATAAAGCTCCCAAGGGAACAGAGGCTTCGGCCTGCCTCTCCTCATGTTAATCTGAGGAGAGCCACCCAGGACCGTGTACAGTCCCAAGGCTGGTGTCTTAGAGTGGCTGAATTTACTTCCTCCCACCTCCGTCCGGAAGCCACAGCCTCCGTCAGTTCCACCGGGCACAGCAACGTGTGGCAGGGATGTTTCTCTGGGCAAGGCCCGCTCCTTGCTCTTATGGGCTAGCTCTGGCTTAGTCCTCACTCCTGCCTTCCCTGCCCCACCAGCACATCGCTGTCTTTGTCCCCGAGTGTCCCTGGCTCCATCCTAGATTGCTCTCCTGCACCTACCATCTGCCTCCCAGTAGCTCACATCCCGATGCACACACCTGTGCACACACCCCATGCTCCAAGGAGTGGGAGGGGCAGACCTGTGAGCCACTGCGACCTGGGCTGGACCGTCTCCAGAGGACAGTGTCAGAATTACATTTGTGGCTTTGGTGACCCTCCAGTCCCACAACAAAGCCGGCTCATGACCCCTCTGTGCTCCTTTGTCTTTTTATATAATTCATTATAGTTAAAAGTTGACATGGAAACCATTCATTTCAGAGTGGTTTGGACTTTTCTCCTTTTCTTCTGAGGATACATGAATTCCGATCTAGATTTGGCAGTATAAGGAATTATAAAGTCGATAACCTTTTTGATTTTTACCTTGGAGATAGGGTTGCTCTGTATCGCTAAGGCCTGTCCCTGAACTCCTTGCCTCAGGGAGCCCTTCCGCCTCTGACTCCTGAGGAGCTGGGACTGCAGGGGTGCCGTGTGGGACCAGCTAGCCCACATCCTGGGCAGTGGAAGCCTGCTGAGTGACTACTCTGTCTTCATGCATGTGTCTGGATGTACCCAGCCTCTTGAAAAGCAGTTAATTTTGGGGAAGGGCCCCAAAGCAGGAGCCTCTGGGTGGGTGTGTGGAGTTGGGCTGCCACGAGCTCCCAGTTATCCTTTTGGGTCTCAGAAGTGATCAGTGGCTCCCAAACCATCTCTTCCTGTTAAAGATGAAGGCGAGGGAGGAAGAATGGATGTTTACCTAACTGGCAGATACTCCACTCAGAAGAGATTTATATTGATTGAGAACCAAATCACCACAGAGAACCGTGAAATTGGAAAATTAGATGTCAGGATCACCTAATTTGAGAAACGAAGCCAGAAGGCATCGCACCAATCGCATGAGCATTTGGATTTCTGTTTTATTTCTGATTTCATGAGTGGCTGTGTTTACAGAAGCTGCCCAGCTGCTCCTGAGTTTAGGCGAATGCTCTTACTCCCTGTGTAGCGGTGTACTCAAAGAAGAGCAGACCCATCACCAAGTGCGGATTGATACCATGCACTTACCCAGCGCCTCCTAAAATCTGTCCTGCCCAAGCAGGGCCAAGGTGGAAGCAGTGGCAAAGTGGAGGCAGGGGCAGGGGCAGGGTGGAGACAGGGGCAGGGTGGAGGCAGTGACAAAGAGGAGGCAGGGCAGGGTGGAGGCAGGGGCAGGGTGGAGGCTGGGCAGGGTAGAAATAGGCAGATTCATGTATGGCATAGTCTGATGCTAAAGGGTCCCACTTTCTGGATTCTTTGCTTATACTTTGGGTTTCTCCTCACCCAATGGCCAGAGACCCAGACCCCATTAACCCTGACAGGCATGTGAGTGTGGCAGTACCCAGACCTAGCACCTGACTGTGGGGAAGGACCAGCCATGCCCCGATGGGCTGCACAATTTGAAGTTCAGGTGCATAGCAAGACCGCCATGGAGACTGCTGTTGTGGACCTCTGTCTCGTGGGTACAAGGAGTCCCAGGCAGGCAGAGTCTCACCCTGCTGTTCAGCTGCTTGGCCCTTGATCTCGGTTGTGAGTGTGTGGTACCTCCTGGGACTGCGGTGCACTCACGTCTGGGCAGGGACAGTGGCATGGCCACTCCTTGTTTCGAGTCACATGAGCAGGGTCTGTGAGAACTCTACCCCTGCTAGAGCCCCGCTGCTGTGCTTCCTGAAGCGTATGCCTTCTTGTCCCTTGGTGTCCTTTTCTTGAGGATGGCATTTCATGTGTCCATCTCAGGCAGGTGTGGCCTTCTGACCTCACCGGAGAGGGAGGTGCCCTTCCATTTGCCCAGGTTTGTGTCCTCTGCTCCACAGCTGTGCTGGCTGCCTGGGGCTGGACCTCCAGGTCTGTTCCCAGGTACCAAAAGCTGCTGCCTAGGGCAGTGAGCCATCTTATCTGGTGCATCCCCCTGACGGGCTGCCCATGAAGTATGTTAGGTAGGGGCAGCGCTGTGCTCAAACTCCTTTACCTCCAGTGCCACTGGCATGCTGCTTAGGAGCACATGGTGGCCGAGGGGGGTAACCCCTTCCAGGGGCCGTCCAGACTGGAGTCTGGGTCAGTGGTTCTGCACATGTCACCTTGTTGTGGTCTGAGGGTTTCCTGTCACCTTCCCAGGCAGCCTCAGGTCTGCCAGTCAGGACTTGCATTCAGCCAACCACCTCTTGACGGGCCTCGTGGTTTTTCTGGACTCCATGAAGACCTGGGCTTCAGCTGAAATCTTCCTTAAAAGAATAAAAAGATTAAAGTGACATCTGTGGGATACATTGCCAAGCCAAGCCCCACATCTGTTTGTAGAGGCAACTTTGTGCAAATGACAGATGTCGGCGAGCCTAGGGTTTCCTCAGGCCTTTCTGTCCGGCCACCCACTGAGAAGGGGGAAGGAGTGACGCACAAAGCCCAGCCTGCGTTTCCAGCTCCATGTAGCGTCTTCAGCATGACACACTCATCTTCTGTTGAGTCTCTGATGGAGTTGATACGCGTCTCCACCCCTCATACAATATGTGTTACATACATCTGTGCACACGCACACACACACACACACATACCTCATACAATACATGTTACATACATCTGTGCACACACACACACACACACACATACAGACACACACAGATACATACTCACACTCTCCCCACATACATGCCTTCCACACACCCACACATATATACATATACAGCCTGTCACGCATGTACTTACACACATGCATATGCACATCTCCCTCACTTATTCAGACAGACAGACAGACAGACAGACAGACACCCACACACCATTATCTTTCAGAGCTTCACTTCAGCAATGCAGCTGCCACTTTTTAATTTTCCTGACGTATTTGAGGAGAAGTTGGCAAGTTTCCGAGGGTTTACAGACTTTCAGAAGGGTCCCTGAGAGCTGGAGTCTTAGAGTCCTCGCAGCCCTGCGCCACAGGAGGAAGCTGTGGGGTCCTAAGAGTGGTGGGTCTCAGGACTCACACTGTGGAGGCTGTGCCCTTCTGCCTCAGCTTCCTCCTTGGGTGGGACGGGTGGCCCTGGCCTCTTTCTGCTCCGAGCTCCTGGAAGGGCTGTGTGTGATCGCGATGCCGATCTGCCGCCTCAGCGGCTGCTGCGCTAACTCACATGGCTGTGCTTTGTTTCCGTTCCAGGCAGGCTCGTCCACCTCTCTCTCCAACTTGGCCTGTATGCACATGGTTCGCTGGGCTGTTTGGAACCCCGAGCTGGAAGCTGGCTCAGGAAAGGTGACGCTGCCGCTTCAGGGTGGGGTCCAGCACAACCCTTCACGCTGTCTGGTCTATAAGGTGCCTTCAGCTAGCATGAGCTCCGAGGAGGTAAATACTTCATAGACGTGATTCTCATGTGCATCTGGCAAGTTCATGTGTGTGTGTGTGTGTGTGTGTGTGTGTGTGTGTGTGTGTGTGTGAGAGAGAGGGGGGGGAGATGTGGGTACAGTCACCCATGAGAATGCATGTGAAAGCCAGCGGTTCACATCAGATTTTTTTCCTGTATTCTTTTCCATCCTATTGTTGGATACATAGTCTCACTAAGTTGGAGCTTGCTGATTGGCTACCCTGGCATCCACCTGTTCCCTCCCTCCCCACATGCTAGGACTGTAGAGATGAGCTACCACACCTAGCTTCATGTGGGGTCCTAGGGTTGAACTCAGGTCTTCACACTTGCACAGAAGCACTTTATCCACCAAGTCCAAGTTTATTTATTTTAAAACTCCACATTGGCTAGTGTGTCCTTTTCTGTCCTGGTTGTGCCTTAGTGTTTGCTGAGTCGTGGTTAGGCCACTAATATGCTTGGTTCCTCCTCCTCTTCCTCTTCCTCCTCTTCTTCTTTCTTTTCCTCCTCCTCCTCCTCCTCTTTCTCCTCCTCCTCTTGTGCCTCCTCTTCCTCCTCCTCTTCTTCCTCCTCCTCCTCCTCTTCCTCCTCCTCACTGGGCTTTAGACCCATCTCAAACCTCTGTGGACCTTGAGCTCTCAGCTGGAGGCAGACTGGTGGGTTCACAGCGGGCTTGGAGGTTGACAAAGCTTCTTGGCTGTGGCATTTTCTGAGCTTCAACCTGGAAAGCAAGTACTGTCAGGAGAGGCTGAAGGATGTGTGTTGTCACCTGCCTGGCCTGGCTGCCCCGTCCAGGTGTGGTGTTGGAAGGCAGGTGAGCCAGGGCACAGTGGACAGGTATAGAACCGTGTCTTGGCTCAGGCTAGTGTCTGGGGTCCGTCCTGGTCCCGGCTCGCCTGCCTCAGCGGCGTGGCGCCCTTACACGCATTCCCTCTCTCTCAGGTAAAGGGGCCGTACCTGCCGTTTCACAATGTCACTCCTATGCTGACTCTAGCGACAGCTATTATTTCCAGTGTTTTATTTACGATCTGGCTGGTGCTTTGGGGACCTGCACCAGGGAGCAGCTGATCGTGCAGTTTCCCTGTTATGAGAAATGCCTCTCATTATGGGACCACATTTTGCTGCGTTTCCATATGGTCTAATTTGAACCCTTATTATGAAATCACCACCAGAAATCTCAAACCATTACCATCCTCCCTCCCTCCCTCCCTCCCTCCCTCCCTCCTTTTCTCTCTCCTCCTTCCTCCCCTGTGTGTGTTTCTATGTGGTTCTGTCTCTGTCTGTCTCTCTCTCTGTCTCTTGTCTCTTTATCTCTCTGTCTTTGTCTGTCTGTCTGTCTCTCTGTGTCTGTTTGTCTATCTCTCTGTCTCTTTCTCTGTTCCTGTCTTTCTCTCTGCCTCCCCCCCCCCCCCCCCCCCCGCCCTGTGTGTTTGTCTGGTGTAAATGTTTGTTCAGTGTATACCTGGTCTTGTCACGTCATCGACTTCCCTTTTTGTGTTTGCAAACCGTATCAGGCGTGAGCACTTTGAGAGTGTGACTTGCTTGGTGACACACATGTAGAACATTTTCATTTTCCGTGAAGAGCACCACTTCTGAGTTCCATTTCTCAATCCCAGCACTGCTGACATTTCTGCAGAGTAACTTTTCTCTGGGGACTGTCACTTTAGAGGGCTGCATCCCCACCAGTCTGCCACTAGATGTCAGCAGCACCCCCAATTGTGGCAGACAAAATGTCTACAGACCTTGCAGAAGGCTTTCAGAGCCAGAAGTGCCTGTGGTTAGGACAGAGTGGACAAGAGCAGTGCGGGGAGGTGGCACAGGCTCTGTCTTCCTGCACGGGGAGAGAACCGTTTCTCCATGTGCTCCTTCTTCGTGGCTCCAACTCTGGCCAGGCGAGACCATCTGGGATCCAGGTGTGCCTTACCTGTGCCCGCTCCCGCCAGCTCCGGTGCCCTTCCCTGCTCAGCAACTGTCTTTTGAACATACACATGGATACTGAGAGCCCATGGGCTCACAGTTGAGCAGAAATGGCAGCTGTCAGTCAAGAAAAAAGCGACCATGGAGAAGCTACGTTGTTTCTTGGAAGCATGTTTTGAGGTTCATGTTGTCAACGGTTACTTCTGGGTTTGCTCTGAAGCAGGGACCATCTCATGGCTGTGTGTCCTTCCTGCTCTTGGCTTTTCTTCTTTTTTCCTTCTGATGAAAATTCTCTAAAAGTATTTATGTCTCCCGAAGCCGGCACTTCCAGCTCCTAGCTATGATTTATAGTTCTCTGCCTTTGATGTTGAAATACTGTGCTTCCGTGCTATTAGTTTATCAATTGTAGACATCACGCACTGACTCCCTGGCTGACGGATGAGGACACTGGCTGTTTCCACTCTCCTGTCCTCTTTATGAAGCACCTGGCCTTCAGTAGGATGCACACAGCAGGCCTGACTGGAAAGTTGAAGGGAGGGGCTCCTGAGCAACCTGCTTGCAAAATTCTAAGCTTACCCCAAGCTGCATGGCTGTGGATCTGACCTTAAACAGCAGGCCAAGGCCTTTGAGACGTGAGCTGTATATGTGCGGTGGACTCTGTCCAGTCCCAGGGCTGCCCACTGGAGGAGCGAAGGCAGGAGATCTGGAGGACGCTGTGCAGCCTTTGAGAGGAACACTCATGTGGCCACCGCTGCCCACAGGCACTCTGGTCAGAAGCTGGGGCCTGAACCCAGCGGGCTGATTTCTGGTGACACAGAGTGTCAACTTTCTTCATGGACTGCAAAGCAGCCATAGACTCTTAAAATATCATCTTTAAAATGAGTGCAGTAAAATCGGATCAAATTTGTGTATCAAGAACCCAGTAGAGAAAAGGTGTTTAGCTGACAGCAACACTGAAAAGGCTCAAAGGCTGGTTACCAAAGCTCTTAAAACAGCCGGTGTGAAGATGGCCAGGCACACAGGTGCTAATAGTATTGTGAATGTGCTCTGCAGCGGGATGGATAACGGAAGGGTCTGGGACCCTGAAGATGAGGCAGTGGAACCCGGGCTGCAGGAGTTGATTGGCGGCAGCAGCCAAGCCCCGTGCTGAGCAGTGGGACAGCACCCGAGTCCAGCCCCCGAGCGAGTCATCAGAGTCCCAGGAGACTGGAGGTGCCTGGTGCAGGAAACACCTCTGAAGATACGATGGCAGGAAGCTCCTGGCCAGAGACACAAACCTAGATTTCCAGAAGTTCAGCAAAGCCCAGAGATAAATGGAAAGTAACCTCAGCCAGACACTGTGAGTCACTGAAAACTAAGAGCAAAGAAAAAGAGTAGAGATCAGAAATAGAAACCAGGTTCCTCTCAGAAG
This sequence comes from Acomys minous, assembly GCF_964271855.1. NCBI lineage: Eukaryota > Metazoa > Chordata > Mammalia > Rodentia > Muridae > Acomys > Acomys minous. The sequence goes on from NC_140487.1 coordinate 126,102,433, forward strand.
CCATGAAGGCCGCGGAAGATCACGGAATCGATCGCAGAACCCAGAGTTCTGTACCCATCAGGAGTTGCCGGAAGTACAGGCAATACTTCCCAGTGAACTGAAGGAAGGGGGTTGGCGAGCACCACGGTGTTTCTCCAGAGCAGCGGGTCTCAACTGTCCTAATGCTGTGGCCCTTTAATATAGTTCCTCATGTCATGGTGACCCCAACCAAAAATGTGTTCTCATTGCTGCTTCCTGTCATTCTCCTACTGTTGTAACTGTAACGTCATATCTGCGTTTCCTGGCCGTCTTAGGCGACCCGCATGTTAAGAACTGCTGCTCCAGACAGAGGAAGATGGGGATGAGAAAGAGCAGACATGAGGACTGAGTAGGCCTGACAGGAGGCGGAGGCAGAGTTATGTGTATCCGTGAGGGCTTCAAAGCTTTCAGATGCGTAGGATGAGACAGTGTAACACCACGAGCCAGGGGCTGTGTGAGAGCCCGAGAGCGGCTGTGTGTAACACCAGGAGCCAGGGGCTGGGTCAGCCCGAGAGCGGCTGTGTGTAACACCAGGAGCCAGGGGCTGGGTCAGCCCGAGAGCGGCTGTGTGTAACACCAGGAGCCAGGGGCTGGGTGAGAGCCCGAGAGCGGCTGTGTGTAACACCAGGAGCCAGGGACTAGGTCAGCCCGAGAGCGGCTGTGTGTAACACCAGGAGCCAGGGGCTGGGTGAGAGCCCGAGAGCGGCTGTGTGTAACACCAGGATCCAGGGGCTAGGTCAGCCCGAGAGCGGCTGTGTTCCATCCACAGAGGGAGTGAGCTGCCAGTGCTAATCAGACCGAGGATAGCTAAGTACTTTTATTGAATTTATTTAGTTACTTATTGGAGAAAGGGTCTCACTATGTAGCCTGTGCTGGCCTCAAACTGGTGGCGACCCTCCGCTCAGCCTCCTGGGTGCTGGGTTACAAAAACCTAAGAGAAGTCATCGACAGTAGGACACTATATCAGTTACACAGTAGGACACTATATCCATTTCACAGTAGGACACTATATCAATTATAGTTAATTTTGTTGTGACCAAAATACCAGGCAGAGGTAAGGGAAAAGGCTGTGTTTCCCAGCCTCAGAGGGAATACAGTGTGTCCTGGCAGGGAAGGCAGGGTGGAGCGAATGGAGTGGTGTGTGTGTGTGTGTGTGTGTGTGTTGGGACGGCGACACTAAGTCCAGTCAGAGGTGGCTCCCAGTGGCCATCTGCAATAGCCAAGCCCCACCCACTAAAGGTCCACAGGCCTTCAAGACAGCTCTGAACTATCCCATGGATCCCTCTATTTCCCATGAGCTTTGGGGAACATTTCAGATTCAGCCCACAACAGTTCAAACCTAGTAGACAGGTAGATAAAGTAGGATGATTCTGAAGAAGGCAGGAAGAGCAGAGCAGAGCCTGAGGAAGAGCCGGCAGTGTAGGCCACGCTCCAGCCACCTGAAGTAAGAGCTGTCCAGGCCGCACGGAAACGGGCTCACCCTGCGTGGTCTGTGAGGACCTCAGCTTGAAGTGACCATGCGGGGCTGAGGTAAAGGAAGGGGAAATTCTTTGCAAACACGGACTAAAATAAAACTCTAGGATGTTTACATGAGCCAAAGTCGAGAGCAGAGGAGAGCCCAGCTCAGGAAAACATTTAGAGGTCTGTTTGTTTTTATTTTGTGTGTGTGGGTGTTTTGCCTGCGTGTGCATCTGTGTACCATGAGCTCGCCATGCCCAAGGAGGCCGGAAGAGGGCGCTGGGCCCCTGGGAGCCGGAGTTACAGATGGGTAATGAGCACCATGCAGGTGCTGGGACTTGAACCTGCGTTCTTTGCAAGAGCAGCCAGTGCTTTTAACTGCTGAGCCATCTCTCTAGCCTCTGTAACTGAATATTTTATATTTACAAAACATGGTGTCTACAGAGTGACCTTGTAGCAGCCAATTCCCACAGAAATGTGTGGTTCACACAGCAACTTGTCCACCACTGTGGCACCTCTGGATCCAGTCAGGAGACTGGCAGCTAACTACCCAGATGTGCCCAGTGGGTGGGCACCAGTGTGAGAGGACAGGACTCAGCCAGGAGAGGCATGGCCTGTCAATATGGGTTCCACAGTGTGGGCAGGCAAGCCCCATGCGCATTGTGGTGAGTGAGTGAGTGAGAGAGAGAGCTGCTCACAAGGGCTGTGTGCTTCCTGATTGTGTTTACATGAGAGTCTCAAGAAGACAGCCTAGTTCTGAGAGGCAGGCGTCAGTGGCTTGGGCCAGCCGAGGGAGGAATGGGGCCGGTCATGTGACTCTCATGGGTTAACACCTGCAGGACTGTACTGAACACGAGTCAGTCAGTATTACACGTTAATTAAAAACCGTGCACATCATGGCTTATAAGTACCTTGAACTATACTTCCGCTTGGGCAAATGTCATTCCCTGATAATAATGATCTCCTGGGATTTTAAAGCTACAAGTAATTTTCTTTTCAGAGGATTACTTGTTTATGATTCAAAAACACGTGGCTTCCAGAATCTTTGCTCTCTTGTTTACCTTTTTCTCGAGGATGGGTGGGTGGGTGGGGGCTTTTTTCAGTAGATGAGTCTGTGCCAGTGAGGGCATCATTGTTGCTCTCCTGGGGTCAATCACAGGTGAAGCAAGTGGAGTCCGGAACCGTCCAGTTCCAGTTCTCCAGGGGCTCGGACATGCCCACGCAGCATGCCAGCGGCCCCAAGGCCTGGCGGCGCTCCTCCAGGAAGACACCCGTGTCCCCTTCAGGTGAGTTCCAGAGAGCCTTCCCTCTCGCTCCAACCCTGCACAGTTGCTCTGTTGACGCAGTCAGCTGGTGTCCCTTATGGTGATGATGTGGGTTTCGACAGTGTGACAATGTGTGGTCCAGCTGTTTGCCACCCAGCCATTGGTGCAGATTGGTTCAGTTATTTAATGGCTCCCCAAGCAAGCGTGTGTCTGCTGCTGAAGGGTGACGCCATCAAGGGCGCTTTGCAGGGGCAGCCTGCAGGGTGACGTCATCAAGGGTGTTCCATAGGGGCAGCCTGCAGGGTGACATCATCAAGGGCGCTCCACAGGGGCAGCCTGCAGGGTGACATCATCAAGGGTGCTTCACAGGGGCAGCCTGCAGGGTGACATCATCAAGGGCGCTCCACAGGGGCAGCCTGCAGGGTGACATCAAGGGCGCTTCACAGGGGCAGCCTGCAGGGTGACGTCATCAAGGGTGCTTCACAGGGGCAGCCTGCAGGGTGACGTCATCAAGGGTGCTTCACAGGGGCAGCCTGCAGGGTGACGTCATCAAGGGCGCTTCACAGGGGCAGCCTGCAGGGTGACGTCATCAAGGGCGCTTCACAGGGGCAGCCTGCAGGGTGACGTCATCAAGGGTGGTTCACAGGGGCAGCCTGCAGGGTAACATCATCAAGGGTGCTTTACAGGCCTGCAGGGTGATGTCATCAAGGGTGCTCCACAGGGGCAGCCTGCAGAGTGACGTCATCAAGGGCGCTTCATAGGGGCAGCCTGCAAACATGGGGCCTGGGAATTCAAGGCCAGCTGGAAGTGTTGGCCACCACCTTGTTTGTGTTGTCATCCTTCTATTGCGTTGACTTCTAATGTGTGGCTTTTGGGGTGTCCCTTCAGGAAAGGGGTCATAATGAGATGCAAATGGCAATGGTCCCCAACAGAGCATCAGTCCTTGCCCTGTGAGTGACAGGTCCACAGCTGTGTGTCGTTGACCTTGGATGCCCAGCACCTTCTGTGTGGCCTGGGCCTGTCTGTGTTCAGGGCTGGTTGCTTAGGCCCGAGGCCTGTGGTGAAGCCAGGGTGAGGGAGGAAAGGCAGGCACAGCAAGGTGGGCTTTGACTATGCCTGGGTTCCTGGAGCAGGTCTGTCTCCTGGTAACAGAGGGCTGCAGGGGCCTTGGACATGGACAGTCGAGCTCTTCATGACTGATCCAGGTGGACAGATGGGGAATGAGCAGTTTGCGAGCTCATGGAACAGAGCCACGTGCTGCCCTCCCCCCAGCTGTGCTCCCACCCTCCCTCTGTGCTCCCACCCTCTTGCTGTCCTCCCCTCCTCACTGTGTTCTCACCCTCCCTCTGTGCTCCCACCCTCCTACTGTCTTCCCCTCCTCACTGTATTCTCACCCTCCCTCTGTGCTCCCACTCTCCCTCTGTGCTCCCACCATCACGCTGTCCTCCCCTCCTTACTGTGCTTCCTCCTTCCTGCTGTGCTCCCATAATCCCTCTGGCTGCCCAAGAGCAGGGAATGCCACACAGCCATGGAGGACATGTCCCTCAGTAGCATCTCCCTGCCGTCTCACTCAGCCTCTGAAAACGGACGGCTTTGATTGGTCGTTTTCTATTCCGTTCAGTGCCCAGGTCCTGGTCTAGGGCATTGACTGCATTTTGAGAACAGGTTTGCGAAGCCTGGTCCCCTTGACTGTCATTTTCTCTCTGATAGACCAGTGACCCCACTGACCCACTGACCTACAGCTAGGTATGCAGACCTCCGTTTTCCAGTCATTGGGAATGTCTGAAATGTCTAGAAACAGAGACCAAAACCTAACGGCTTGGTGACAGGCCATGTTGAAGGCTCCCTCTCTGTAGAGCAGTGAAGTTCCTTCCTAGTTGCTTGAATTGAGTGCTTAGCAGACTGTTCAGGCTTGTTCCTGCGCTGTGTACATTAAAGGACCATCTTACATAAGTGGAATCAGGGTGTGCAGCATCCCCTGTACTTGGGGTGCTGCCAAGAAAGTCCGCAGGATCCCTTGGGGTGGTGGGCGGCAGGCGTGCACTTTCTGTCAGAAGCACTCAAGAATAAATCCTCTGTGTGTGGAATACAGCCTTAAGGACTTTAATGGTCTTGTTGGCTAAGTGGGAATGTCTTGGACAGTTCTCTTTCAAGTTTGTCTCAGATCCAGAGCAGCTGCATGAGGTGGTGTGTGACCTTCCAAAGTGTGTCTGTAGTGAGCCATCCTGGGCTCAGGGCGGTGGGTGTGCCCATCTCTGTGCTAAGAATACCCCCATTTTTTTCTTTCAATGTTTAATGGTTGGTTAATGGTGGTCACCAACCTGTGTGTGGCAGAGGTGTACAAGACTCACCCGATCCCTGTGACTTTGTCCCCTCCCCCAGAACCCCCTCCCACCCCTCATAACCTTCTCACTGCACAGCTGTCCCCGATGTCTGTGGGGACGGTGGTCTTGTCTGATGAACTCTGGCTGGATACAGATACTTGGAATTCTCTCTTGTTGGCTGTTGACTATTTGTGTGTCTAACGGGCATTCAGCGCTC